>NW_024412415.1:16179028-16259407 GCF_014898765.1 Herpailurus yagouaroundi | reverse complement strand
AAAAAAAAAAAAAAAAAAAAAAAAAAAAAAAAGAAGGCAAGTAGAAACTTCTTTCCCTCCCTCCCTTGGTAGTAAGAAAAATTAATGACATAAATCGATTTATCTTATCATATAACCCTATCATTTGGATATCTGTCAGATGATAGTTCCTCAAATATTTCTTTTTTTGTCAAGAGCAATCAGCATAATGGAGCTTGCTGAGTGCCTCCCACAGACCGTGCACATTGCTAGGTTCTTTCGCGTCTATAAACCTTGGATATTCAGGAGGGCTTGGTTCTGAGACCTTTGAGAACCCTCAGATTCTTTTTTCTTTAAAGCTATTTTTTAATGTTTATTTATTTTGAGAGAGAGAGAGAGAGATTGACAGAGAACATGAGCAGGGGAGGGTCAGAGAGAGAGGGAGAGAGAGAATCCCAGGCAGGTACCACAATATCAACGCAGAGCCCGATGCAGGGCTTGAACTCACGAACCATGAGGTCATGACCTGAGCTAAAATCAAGAGTCAGACACTTAAACGACTGAGCCACCCAGATGCTCCGAGAATTCTCAGATTCTTAAATTCCACTGTAGTATGTAATTTTTCTGCTTTTATATTCTATAAGACAGAGATGATAATAATTAATAATAATAACAATAATGTTTTCCTCACAGAGTGGATATGGACATTCAATGAGCTCTTCCTTAAAATAAAACCAGCCATGGTGCCCTGAGCTGAGAACCAGAAAGGTTGCTGGGCTCATTTGCTAGCTAAGTGACTCCCTCTCTCTCTACAGTCTTGCAGCAAGATTAAAATCCTCACAAGGAAGACAAATTACTGCATGTTGTGGACCTTCTGTATTGTTTGCAAAAATAGTTACAGCTTCAGGTATTCTATCTGGGAGACATGCTAAATGTCTGCTGTACATGATCTTGCTTTTCATTTAATTATCTCAAGAACTCCATAGGTAAATACTATCATCGCTAATTTTTGAGATAAGAGCCCTGAAACTCAGAGAGATTAAAAACTTGTCCCACTTGCTCAGCTGATAAGTAGAAGAGTGAGGATTCGACCCCCCGCCTGTCTAAATACAAACTCTGCTTTCTCCTGTATTCATCAGCCATGTGAACTTGATTCCGTCCTGTAACATCTCTGAGCATTGCTATCCTCATCTGTAGACAGGAGTCACAATAACTTCAGAGAGGTTTTATGAGGAGCTGAAGGGACCACAGAAAGTTTTGTAAACTACAAATAGCAATGTAGACGGAAGGTGGCATTATTATTAGTATTACTATTCTGCTGACTTCCTTGTTGCAGAGTAATTTCCAGTTACTGAATATCTAATGGGATCTGATCTCTACCACTCCCCATGACACTGTCTGCCAGGCTTTTTAACAAGGAGCTATCAGATGTCGGTCACCTCAAGATTTCAAGAAGCAAAGGCACCAAAGACTGAGTGAATGAATGATGAGAAACCAAGATTTCTGTACGGTTGCTGAGGGGGCACACAGGATTCCCATAATCGTGTGGCCAGAATGAAATCCTATTCAACCCTCATTTGGATGATCAATCCTCCCACTCTGGGAGGCAGCCAGAGGGATGCTTTCCATTTTATAAATGGAAAAGAATCTTCCAGAGAGGCAATGTTAACCCAAGGTCACGAGAGCCATTGGCAACAGAATCAAGGCCGAAGTGACTAGCCTCTCACATAGGCCAGGACCTCTCTCTCTGGATTATGCCTTTAGAAACAAACTGTTGCCATTCCTAAGAAACTGAAAGTTCTTTATGTTCAGCAAGTTTTAAGTGGGGAGCAAACATATCTGTAAGCAAATTTGTACCTAGCTGAGGCTGAACATTCTCCTGTTGGTCTCTGTGGCCTCTGAATAAAGAGGTTGGTATTAGGTGAAAATGTGCTTTCATTACCTCCCTAGAAAATGAGAGGAGAGGGAGGTGTCCCAGGAGTGCACAAGGTGTTGTGAAGGGAGAATGTGGAATAGGCCTGAGAGTCAGGAGGAAGGACAGCCCCTTTGGCAGGAGCCCCTTCTTAGGAATGGCTATCACACACACACACACACACACACCACCACCACCACCACCACACCACACCTAGAAGCCTGGGGAATATGCCCAGAGAACTCAAGGAGAGGCCGACACTGGTAATCCTTTTTCCATTACAGAGCACAGTCAGTGAGTCCACCTTGATTGCCCTGCTGGCAGCAAGGAAGAACAAAATCCTAGAAATGAAAGCTTCTGAACCTGGGGCAGACGAGTCCTCCCTAAACGCCCGGCTCATTGCCTATGCCTCTGACCAGGTGAGTTGCCCAATACAGGCCAAACCTTGGGGTTAGGGCTTGGCTTCTGGAGTCTTAGCTCTTGAGTAATTTTTTTCTAGACATGAGTATGCTGGAGCTCAGGGCAGTGCAGGCCTTGGAGGTAGTCTCCAGGAACCGAAGGGGAAGACACACAAATGTTAGTTTTGATTTCTTTAGTCTGGCTTCAGCAGTATGTTTTTTGGCGGGAGGACAGGGGGCTGCTCATCCCAGGATGACACTGCTAACAGGTGTCCATGGTCCTAGGCTCACTCATCAGTAGAAAAAGCTGGTTTGATTTCTCTTGTGAAGATGAAATTTCTGCCTGTGGATGACAACTTCTCACTCCGAGGGGAAGCTCTTCAGAAAGCCATCAAAGAGGACAAGGAGAGGGGCTTGGTGCCTGTCTTTGTAAGTCAGAATGTGTTCTAAGCTTAGAATTTTAGAACCTGGAGGTGAGGAAGGAGTATGGGCAGAATTCAGGCAAGTAACCTGCTGCAAAGAAAAGCAGAGATGTTGTCAAATACAATGTTTTACAAATTATGAGTTATTGTTTGTTGGTGTGTTAGGAAATAAATTCTGTGGATCATAACCCACATAAGAAAAAATAAGTAGAATAGAGACTATCTGTAGCCAGAGTATGTATTGTTTGGTGAGACTTTTATTTCAAATACACACATATATATGTACTAGGTTGCTTTATAAAATATATTTCTCACTGTGGGTCTTGGTAAAGTGTAATGTGAAATACATACTGTTGAGGTGGGATGGGTGGGGTAGAGAATACCTGTGGTTAGAATCTTTGTTTCAGGCCAAATGTGTCACACGAGCCCACCCTCCCACGTTAACTTCCTTTATTTTCCTTCAGGTGTGTGCAACGCTGGGGACCACAGGGGTCTGTGCATTTGACTGCCTGTCAGAGCTGGGCCCCATCTGTAAGTGTCTGCCCTGTCTGGCTAGGAAAACAAGTAATGAACTTCAGAATGTTCCCTAGAGCAAGAACCCAAAACTAGCTCTGTGGAATGATCCTCCTTGGTCATTGCAGAGAGAGTAAGAAGAGCCACCACAGCTCACAAATGCCTTCTCCTAGGCAGTCAGGTCACAGCTTTTCCCAGTGGTGGGCGAGGGGTTAGAGAGCTGCTCCTCGACCCCTGCCCTGCATCCTGTCAGGAGACAACACTGGGAGGTCTCCAGGTTTTCTTGCCCTCTCAGTTGTATGCTGAAATCTACTCAAAGTAAGCTATATGCAAAACCCAGGGTAAATGAGGCACAGTGAAATATTTTCTCTTATAGGCTAAGGAAAGGAAAATGGTAGGCTAGGGGAAGCCATAGGAGAAGATAAAGGCAGAGAAGAGACCTAAAGCAGATTGTTTAAAGTCCCCAAGCAAGAAATCCACTAGGAAAGAGAGACGTCCCCTCTCTAAAGTTGGTGTTAGATGCGTTAACATCTGGGCTGGTGGGAAGTTAGTTTCTGTGCCAGGAACTTCTAGGTTGATGCCAAGAAGATGTCAACCCTCTGGCCAGTTAGAGAAAAAGGCCAGGTATGGTTCTGTGGACTTTCCCTTTAGGAGGCTCCACTCCCATTGATGTGCCCCCCTGCTCCCATCTCCACATCTCCAGCCATAGCGGACCATCCCTTCTTCTCTTCTCTTGAAGCCCACCAGCCCCTGCACAGGGAGAGAGATGCCTTTGAGCTGGCAGGTGGCAACCCCTACTCCCACCCCCAGTCCTGCCTCCCAGCCGGGTGACATTTGCTTCCCCAGGTGCCAGTGAGGGGCTGTGGCTCCACATCGATGCTGCCTACGCAGGCACTGCCTTCCTGTGCCCCGAGTTCCGGGGGTTTCTGAAGGGCATCGAGTATGCCGATTCCTTCACCTTTAATCCTTCCAAGTGGATGATGGTGCACTTTGACTGTACTGGGTTCTGGTGAGTGTGACAGCCAAGCTTCTAGCCCATGGGCAAGCCTTGCTTCCTCTGCAGAGGCCTCAGCCACTAATCCCATTTGGAAACCCACAGGGTCAAGGACAAGTACAAGCTGCAGCAGACCTTCAGCGTGAACCCCATCTACCTCAGGCATGCCAACTCGGGCATGGCCACTGACTTCATGGTGAGTGGCCAGGAATGGTGGCCTCTGAGATGGAAACTGGCTGCACCTGGCCCCAGAGGGTCTTTTTTATGTTGGCTCCTGTTTGAAATTAGCACACTGTGAGCCCATCCCATAATATACTGCTGTATGCCTTTGGTTTCTAAGTATATGCAATGAAACCCAGAAAATTGTTTAAAAGCCTAGAAAATGAGACCAACCTCTGAGGCAGTATGCACATTTCCTGAGTATGTGTGGCATTCCTTAATTCCCAGAAATGTCTTTTCTATCATGAGTGGATCAGTTCCCTTCTGTCTCCATCTTGGATAATCTTTTCTGCTTACTGCCCAGCATCGGGGAAGGGTGGAGAGTTTCCTTGGGTAGGGAAAGAGGATCCTTGCTTAAATCGCTTTTATCTCTTGTCCCCTCAGAGATAAGGTGGGAGGCTCCATGGGAGGTGATGGGGCACAGGGACCAAACTTCTTGAGCTCTGGACACCTCTGAGCAGTCCTGGCCATCCCAACTAGCTGTACCTTGCTCGGTCTCTTGAACCTGCCCACAGTTTCAGCCTGTACTGACTCTTGTGGAAACAATCTTTTCAGATTTACTCCTCAGTTTGAAGATAAGCCTTTCCTTTAATTGTAGGGAAGACAGAGATGTAAACCAGTTATATATCCTTGGCCAACGGGAGGCAGCAGAGCAGAGAGAGATGAGCTTGGTTTGAAATGCCATGCCAGCAGTGGGCCTTTGAGAAACTTAACGGCCCTCTCTGAGCTGTGGCTTCCTCATCTGTAAAATGGGCACACTGGCACGGATTTGATACGTTATCATGAGGCTGAAATGGGAATGTACATGTAGATCACTTAACACAGTACTGGGAATGTGCCAAATGCTCAATAAATGGTAGGGCTAATATTCCTAAAAACTCTTAAGCTGTAGAGATTTGCTATAGCAAAATGGTTAAGCATTTAGGTGCTAAAGGGTGATGGCCTGTGTTCCTCCTTATTCCTCCTTTTTCCTCCATTTGTTAACTTGTGTGGCCTTAGTCAAATGACTTAACTTCTCTCTCAGGGTTTCCTTATCTGTAAAATGAGGATGATGATAATATTGGCTTCTTAGGCTTGAATTAATGCAGTGAGGTGGAGAGAGCAATGCCTGATGTCTGTGAGATTTAGTTTGTAAAGAGATGGTTCTGTCTTGTCTCCTTGGGCAGCTGAGATGTGTTGCCCATTTAGTCCTAAATTAATAGCTCTGTCATCTCCTGATTTTTATTGGTTATTCTCCCTCAGGCCAGTTTACACTTCCTTTAGATTTTTGAGACTGTTGATTGCCATTGCAGGTAGTAAGCTTACAGACCCTGTAGAAGTTGATAAAAATAGACAAATAATGGTTCTTTCATCTCCATTGCCCTGTCTGGTAGGTTTTCAGAAAATTTTAATTAAAAAAATTTTTTTTCCCCCAGCATCCTAAGGGGCAGGTATCTTTAAGGGTAATTCTAAGTTGTTTCTTTCTTGAGTGTGAAATGGTGCCCATCCTCCTATAAGTGAATTTGGATAATAATTGTAGAGTATTATCTTACCTCGGCCCACTTTGGATCTCGTGTTACTTTTTTTGTTTTGTTTTGTCTGTTTGTTCACACCGGTATCTCAAGATGTTCCTGTGGTTCATTCCCATCAGTTTGGAGATTTAATGGTGCTCTCTCTCTTTCAGATAACTTATAAAAATATTGAATTAAACTTTTCTTAGCACTGGTTATTTATATTTCTTAGCCTTATTATTTATATTTCTACATCCAGAAGGTATTGCTGTATCCTTTTCCTTCCCCCACCTCTAACTGTATGGATTTAATTTTCAAGTCTCAAAGAAAGTCCTAGAAAATTGAAGCTTCTGTTTGTTGTGATCCTGGGAGTCTTCACCGCTGTTCTGACCCAAACTCCTTTTCACTCAGGTTGCTGTAGCTTTAAATTGAAGGCCAGCCATGTTTGAGATAAGCCAGAAACAGAGCACCTTCCTGGGAGAGAAGACTTAGGGACTTCATCCTTAGGCCCTGGCACCACCTAAAATTAGGGCTAGATTTTCTGACATCCAGCTCCCACTAGTGGATGGGGCATTATCTTCCTTTGGCAAGGGAGACCTGCAAAACCTTGCAAGGACACAGAGGAGGCTTGGGGATGTCTCGAGTTCAAGAAGATCCATGTCATTCTTTGTAAGTCCAAATTTCCTGCTCTAACAGAAAATATCAGCTAGAACCACCCTGCTGGGTCAGCATGGATTGGGTTTGGAATAATGGCCAGAGGAAAAACCGGGTATACGAAAGAGTATGAAGAAATAAAAATTAAAATAATCTCTGCCTCTCATTAAAAATTATTATTATTATTTTAACATTTATTTATTTTTGAGAGACAGAACGTGAATGGGGGAGGGGTAGAGAGGGAGACACACAGAATCCAAAGCAGGCTCCAGGCTCTGAGCTGTCAGCACAGAGCCCGATGCGGGTCTCGACCCCAAGAACTGGGAGATCATGACCTGAGCCGAAGTTGGATGCTCAACCAATGGAGACATCCAGGCACCCCTCTGCCTCTCATTTTAATTTGCTGGTGAGATAAAGCAGTCAATTGGCCATAACAATTTGAGAAACAATATTTTTAGAGAAGGCTCCTATTATCCATTCATCATTCTCCTAGAGTGTTTATCTAACAAGGGGTATAGAGTTGACTGCTTTCTCTGTCACAGAAATTTTGTCCTGTGTCCAGGTTATGATGCCCTTTTCTGGTGAATGAGTCCCCAAGCCAGTCCTCACCACTAGAATGTTTTGCTTAAAAAACAAAAGGCTTAGTATTTGATGTAGGAGAACCTTGTCCATCAACAAAGGGGGAATGTCCCCAAAGGGAGCGTGCCGGGTCAGGAAATAAGGGTGAACGGTGAAGGTGACTACAGTTTTGAGGATTTGGCAATCCTGTGGATGAGTAGATAAATACTCAGTGAGACAAATATTTATTTTTAGTCAACAGAAATTATGGTGAAGTATTCTGACATTTACTTTCTGACCATCGGAGGAAGAGGTCATTAGAAACCACCTTACTCATCAGGTTAACTTCCAATGTTTTCCAAACCCACTCGTCTGTTTTCAGATCTGCGAAATCAGTTTGAAATTGGCTTGGTAATGTTTAGATCTATGGTGTTCCCCGAACCTTGAACTTTGAGCTCTGTTGAATTGGTCACCAGGAACAAAGGGTCAATTTTGGTTAAACAGAGGCTGAAATGTGGATGTTCATTTCAAATCTGAAAGCTGGAGTGATGCCTCTTGTGGGCACAGGGGTGTCACAGGATGAAGTCAGAACAAGACAGAGAGGTTAAATACTGAGTATCTTGGTCCTAGGCAGAAATCCTGCTGTGATTTGTAGCTCACGTTTTTATCATCTAAAAAGCCAACACTTGCTGACAACTTCCTGCGAGGCTCTTTGCATTGGTTCTTTTCCTGCCTTCGGAAGTGCTGTCCATTCTCTGTCTCACCAGGAGCCAGTGAGGCAGCAATGCCCAAGGTCACAGATAGTAACTGGCAGAGCTGGAGGAGAAACCCAGGTCTGTGGGGCTCTTGCATCCCAGCTCTTGACCACTATACTTTACATTTTACAGGGGGGAATAGAAATAGAACTTTATTCTCTGCACTTCAAGAAACTTAGATTCTTTTAGAGAAAACATGTATTGCCCCTATCTTGAATTTCAGCCTGAGATGAAATGTTTAAAGCAGCGTTTGAAGGAAAATGCCTTCTCCTTTGTTCAGGGCCATGGACTTGGTTTCCACTTGTCCTGCTCTTGGACAAGGGTAACTACTGGCCACCTTCACCATGACTTGGTCACATGACAGGGCAGCCTTGGGATAATTTGCCTTAGCTTCTCCTTAGCAACAGCTTTGGGAGTCATGGTGACACTTTCTGTCCCTGGAGGTCTGGGCAGGCAGGGGATGATAAATCTGAGGAGTGCATGAGGGAGCAGTGCCCTTGCCTCTAACCATGAGCACTGTGTTCCTTTGTTCTAGCACTGGCAGATCCCCCTGAGCCGGCGGTTTCGTTCTATTAAACTCTGGTTCGTGATTCGGTCCTTTGGGGTGAAGAATCTTCAAGCACACGTCAGACATGTATGTAGTCTTGCTATGTGTCCTCATGGGGAGGAAGGCTGGTTTCTGCCCAGAGGACCTGTGGTGTTGGCTCAGGTGTCTGAGCCTGTTCTTGGACTCCTGAGACTTGATTATTTAGGGTAGCCATTTCTTTGTTAGAGGGACACTGAGCAGAACATGACACCAAGGGCTATCTGCTGTCTGTCCCCTTGAATAAGTGTCTCATTATTCCTTCTGCTATCATCAAGCACCTGGGAGTGATGCTCCCAGTGCCTGGTTTGTAGAGAGAGAAAGAGAAAATAAATCACAGGGCAGCTAGTGTGTCTACGGTAGGAGTATATCCTTTTAAGAATTTTCCGATTATCACAGCAGTCTGAAAATTTGAGTCCCTATTATGGTTACACCTGAGACATGGCTCTTCTGGCTGTGAGAGGTAGACCTACCAAGTCTGGAACAAACATCTCTGCATCGTGTCAGTAGGTATTTACTGAAAGTCTATTTGGTACAATTTATTTTGACTCAATTCGAAAACAGCAACAAAAAAATCATTGTGCTAGAAACAAGACCCAGAGGTGAGACAGGCATTGTCTCTCTGTCATATTCTTCATGAAAGGGGTGGGACTTCACTGAGAACTTTGGCCAGCAGTGTTTTTCTCTCATTTCTCTGAGTGCCTATGAGTAAGACAAAGCCGTTGGTAAAAGCCACGGCATTAGATAAATCCAAAGACATTGTCTTTATTACTCTGTCCTTCTACCTTTCCTTTAGGAATTCCATCTTCATTAAGTAAACACAAAACCAAATAAGATGGTTGAAGCAGTAACAAAGACTTGTTTACTGTTGGTAATTTTACATTTGTAATAAATGTCAAGGTATTTGTCAACTGGACATTTATCAATGAGTGACTGTCACCTAGGATATTGAGGGATGTTAGGCACTTTGTACTCTAAATCCTCAGACCCATGATTGGAGGTAGTGGCTGAGGAATGAAGATGGTGGAGGTTACAAGGCATCAGGAAAACTCTTAGGACTGGGTATTCAATGTGTAGGTGCTGGTCAACTCCCCTGATGCTCCCCTTACATGTTAAAGCTCTGAATTCCCATCAGCTCCCCCACACTCCTAGGCCTGGCTTTCAAGGACCTGGTTATCAGCCTTTATTTTAGCTCAGGCTTCTCAATGACCCATTTCAGCTGTATCCTCAGCCTGCCTCTGCACCTTCACCTTCACTTTGCCCTCCTGGATTGCTCTCTCTTCTCTATATGTTAGTAATGGTTTAGGTTCCATTTCTCCCAGGAGCTTTCCTGACTATTCCATCTGTCCCAGTCACTGCTTCCTTGTCATTCCTAAGATCACCTATTCAAGCGCACTTACAAAACTGGGCTCAAAGATTACCAATGTCCCACAACAGTAAGAGGTGGAACTAAAACAGAGTTGTTTGATGTGAGTTAATTTTATTTCTTCAACTTGACTGTGCTCACAATTATGACTTGCATAGCATCTTAAATTTTAAAAATACCTTATAGTGTTTTATTAGATTCTTACAACAATGCTTGGGGTGGTCACCCAGACCGGCCCCATACTGCCCTGCTCAAGAGTGGAAGGTCTTCTCTCTTCACAATTTTGGGCTATCTTCTACTATGTGAGCTCTTGAAGGTTATAGAAAACCAAGTTGTGTATCCCTCTGTAATACAGTAATGCTTTAGAAAATGGAATCTGGGTTTGGTGTTTTAGTTCTACCTACTGTTTGGTGATCTTAGACAATTTACTTAAACGTTCTGTGTTTGGCTTTCTAATTTATAAAATGGGAAATGGTAATACCTCTCTCAGTGGTTTATGGTGATGATTAAATGAGATAATACATATACAGACCTTATTTATAGTACAGGGCCTAATGCTCAGCTAACAGTTGATGAATATTTTTTTCTTCCCTTCCTCCTCCTTCTCCTACTTCCTCTTCCTTCTCTCCCTTCCTCCTCCATTTCCCCCTTCTTCTAATGACAACATATCATTGTCATCATCATCATCACCAATCATTTACTGTCACCTAGAATTGGTATTAGTAAACTTTTTCTGTAAAAGACACTAAATATTTTTGGCCTTGTAGGCCATACTGTTTCTGTTGCAACTACTCAACTCTGCCATTTTAGCCCAAAAGCCACCATAGACAATACATAAACAAAGGGGCATGGCTATGTTTCAGCAAAGCTTTATTTACAAAAACAGGTTGGGGGATGCTGTATTTGGCCTGGGACTATAGTTTGCCCACCCTTGACCTAGAGTGGTTCAGGACACTGGGAGCAGCAGGTTTTTTATTCGTCCATAAAGGTGGTTTCTGGTGCAGGGATGCTGTGTGGTTTCCCTTTTCCCTTGGCCCCTGTTTCTATCTTGTTGCGAACAGCTTATGTTGTAGGAAGCAGCAGAGCATGGTGGGAGGAGCATGTGCTTGGTGACCAGGAGACCTGCATTCTGCCACTTGTACCTTGGGGAAGTCATTTTCTGTCAGCCCCTCCTAGGAAAATGAAGAAGTTGGACAAAGATGACTTCTAGGTCTCTTTGCTCAGAAGTGTCAGCTTCATGGTCCTTACCTAGCCTGACTCTAGGTCTGTACCTGAGATGTCTTAATGGTACTCATGTAGAGTTAAGAAACATTTACTTGGTAAGAAACATTTAATTGGTAGGGCAGGTGGGTGGAAGTTGGCCTGGAGGGGAAGGAGATATGGGGAGAATCCTGGCGAAATTAGAACATGAATTGCAAAAGTATAAAATAGAAAACATTTAGAAGGGTGCCTTCTCTCAGAGCTTTAGGGCTTGAAAATGAAAAGTTCTTGGGCAGTGATTGGAGACCATTTTAAATAGACTACACAGTGGTCTCTCCCAGAAAGAAAGGGGTCTGGATGAGGTTTGCAGCAACTTGCTTCAACATGGTCAAAGATGTGCTTAGCTGAATTTTTTGAGTTCTCTTGAAATCAAGTATCAAGTCCGAAAACCAGGTGATTCAATGAGAACCAGGTGATAGCAATTACTTAGCAAATATTTTATTGAGATCCTTCCGGATGCTTGAAGAAATTTTTTAAAATGAAAGAAAAGTTAAGACCTGCCCTTGTTTGGTTAATAATCCTAGGTTAAAAAAAAAAAAAGGAAACAAAAAAAAAATGACATAAACTTCAATGAAAGGTTAATATGGTACAAAGCTTTCCATTTTTTTATTGTGGTAAAATACACATAACATAAAAATTTCACTTTAACCATTTTTAAGTGTACAATTCAGTAACATTAAGTACACACACAATGTGTGCAACCATCATTACTATTTCTAGAACTTCTTCCATCATCTCAAATAGAAATTCTATACTTGATAAACTGGTTCAGTTTTCTGTGATGTATGTGGGGAGGATATGTAAAAATATGTACCCTGTGTAATATAAAAAAAAAAGTGGGGGAAATGAAATAGCATTTGAGGTATAAGATTTGAAAAGGTTTGAGAGGTGAGGGAAAGATGTAGGCTTAGGGTGAGGGCACAGCTGTTGACAGTCCCATGGTGCCTCTACATACCGTAAAAACAAGGATGTCTTCCTTTGGGCAGATGCAGCTGGTACACGAGGTACGTGGCTGGGAATGCAGAGAATAGGTTGGGTTTTTGCCCTCGCTTGCCACCTCAACCAGTCAAAAAGCTGTGAAACCAAGATATGAGGCCAGATTGCATTGATGCCTTCTTGTTCTGGGGGCGAGTTGAAAAAGAGCCCTCAGAAGTGATTTCTTGAGATGAATCTGATGTTACAAGTAATAGGGAGCCAATGGAGGTTTTCTAGCTTGGACTATAAACAAAATCAAATGGAGAAGAAACTCAGGCAGAAGACTTTCACAACTCTGCAGTTCAAAGGTGTCACTGGTGTAAACCCGTTTAGCAGAATGAAAGTTTATGCGGAACTGTCCCTTGTCTGATTATTAAACTCTGTTCTCTACTTACACTTCTAGGGAACTGAAATGGCAAAATATTTTGAATCTCTGGTCAGAAATGACCCTTTCTTTGAAATTCCTGCCAAGAGGCACCTTGGCCTGGTGGTTTTTCGTCTAAAGGTAATGCCATCTTCTGTGGCTTATGATTAATAGTATTGGCTGGTTAGCCTCTTGGAAATATAAATGCTGGGCTTCTGGGGATGCTTATTGGGGATGTAATATAGACTTCACTTTCTTTATTTTTCAAACAGGGTCCTAATTGTCTCACAGAAAGTGTATTAAAGGAATTAGCTAGAGATGGTCGTCTCTTCCTCATTCCGGCCACTATCCAGGACAAACTGATTATTCGTTTCACTGTGACATCCCAGTTCACCACCAGAGATGACATCCTGAGAGACTGGAATCTCATTCGAGATGCTGCCACTCTTATCATGAGTCAGCACTGTACTTCCCAACCTAGCCCTCAGGTTGGGAACCTCATCTCCCAAACCATGGGACCCAGAGCCTTGGCCAATGGGATGTCCCTTCAGTCTGTCAGTGGGGCTGGATATGACCCAGCCCAGGCCAGGAAGATCATCAAGCAGCCTCAACATGTGGAAGCCAGTCCTGTGAGAAAGGAAGACAGCTGCCATCTTGAAACCCTGCTGGACCCACTTGACGATGACTGCTTTTCAGAAGAGGCCCCGGATGTCACCAAGCACAAGCTGTCCTCCTTCCTGTTCAATTATTTGTCCGTGCAAAATAAGAAGAAGGCAGTGCGTTCCTTCAGTTGCAACAGCATGCCTGTGAGTGCTCAGAAGCCACTGCCCACAGATGGCTCTGTGAAGGGCTCTTCTAGGGCCAGAATCTTCTCTAGGTTTCCAGAAGAAATGATGATGCTAAAGAAAAGTGCCTTCAAAAAACTAATCAAGTTTTACAGTGTCCCCAGCTTTCCCGAATGCAGCTCTCAGTGTGGGCTCCAGTTGCCCTGTTGCCCTCTGCAGGCAATGGTTTAGATAAGGGTTTTCGGCCAGAACCCAAGAATGTGTTTCAGGGAGTCTCTGAACTCCTTAAAATTGTGTGCTGAATTTGTGTGCTTATTATGTGTATGTGCATTCTTCTTAAGAGAGCCTATAATTTTATCAGATTCTCACAGAGTTTCATGACCTACAACAGGATACAAATGGGGAGTTTAAGCCAGCATGGTACAGAATGTTCTAGCAGTCTGGTCAGAGAGAAAGGACCCAAGGTAGTGTACTGACAGGCAGCTTCTGTGGTTCAGCTTGTGATATGAAATATAACATAGAAATAAATTGTACTTGTCTTTAAAAAAAATATCCTGTGTGACTTAATTGACCATTGAAACATTGATTAATTAATAAGAGATTATCCTGGAGCCTAAATGCATGTACTTATGGATTCTACTTTGCAGGATGCTAAAGATTTGGATTTAACTGTGAAAAAATGACTTTGGAGGAGCCCTTGGTATGAGGAAGGCAGGTAGTTTGAGTCAGGCACTGTGACTTCCAGTTGACAAATGAGGAAACTAAGGCTCTGGGTCACAAAAGCTTGTAAGTGGGGAAAGCCAGGTCTCCTTGTCTTCAATAATGCCCATGCCATTTCCACCATACCGTGCTGTTCAGGCTTGTACTTGATCAGAAGCTTCCAGTCTAGCAGGCCCCCGGTCCTTCAGTACACTTAAATGTTCCCTCTGTAGGTTTGGAATTTGTACATTTTCTCTTCTTCTGGACGCTGTAGTCAAATAAAAGTTGTGCTCACAGGCAACCTGACTATGGTTAATTTATATGCCAAGAACCATTTTCTTTCCATATGAGATAGCTCTGAAATTGGTTATTTTAACAGCATAAATGGTAAACAAACAAAGCTGGATACTAGTTAAAGTGGTAAGGACAGATTTTAATCAGTAATATGCTATTGCAATAGGGAAAAGAGTCCAAGATAAACTGGACTCAACTTTGATTTATACAGAGGTGACTGGGCATTTTAAAGGGAGAATGAGGGGTAGAGAAGGAGGCAAGTAGGGAGTTGGTAGAGTCAGGAAACTGAAAAATGACAAAAGGCAAGAAGACAGCATTGGTTCATGTGAAATCCATCTGGGTTTGCTAACTGGTATGCATTGAAGTTAGACTCCTACCCTCCCACAGAGGCTGGGAGACAGAGGCCCATCTTGGCCTTGTGGCCAAGGTCGACAAGATGGCTTGGAGGAACCTGGCAGGAGTCTGGTCAAGGAGATAGTCTTTGTCAAGAGTGCAGTTTCATGTTGACATTTCCTTCCAGTGATCATTCTAGTCAGCTTTCCTTGAAGGTCTGACCTGACTTCCTAAATAGAGGCTTGGAAAACTCTATCACGCTAGTGCTCATCTCATCTCTTGGTCCAGAGCAGGCACCCACTAAATGCCTATTGAGTGGATGTGCAAATGAGTAACACATTAACAAATCATCTGTTAGGTAGGTCACTGTACTTGGTTAATCTTATTCATTTTTATAGTGATTCTCATTAGCTTCCATTTCAGATGCTGACATTTCTTAGTTTTATCCCCAAATTATTTGGGAGCCTATAGCATCCTATCTATGCACTGACTACGTTTCCAAACAATACATTTAAAATCAGACCTGTTGAATGATTTACACGGGTATCAGCTTATATTTTTAAAAAATATCCAATTTGTACCTGATGATTTGTGCAGGTATGTCTACAGCCACAATTTGTGACCCTTTTAAAAGAGAAAAATTAGTATGTAAAATTGATGATCTGTCATGGGCTTACTTTTATGCACATACATGCGAACCCAGGTATTGAGGATATTGTGCTGGTGTCTCTATCTGTCAGAGTGGACCTGTGGTTCCTGGCCAGAATCACAGAGGTTTGGAGGAAGTGGAGGCTGAGGAAGCCATCAGGCTGTGAGAGAGAGTTTCTGAGTTTCTAATTGGAAAATGTAAAATGTGGCTTTAAAGGTGGTCAGGCTCCAGTAGGCTCTGGTTACAGGCACACTAATGTTCTGGCTAACAGTGTAAGTGCTGGTGTCTCATCTGAGAACATGCCCTTTGAGATAACCTCTGCTTACCACCAGATCCACTGTAACATGATCACAAGTGACACAACTGCACAACGTGATACTTCCGAAAACAGAAGTCATGCTCTTTCCCATCACTTGGGTTCAATTCTCGCTGGGAGATCAATATAGCGAAGGCAGAGATACTTAGAATTTTGCAAACATTCTTAAGTGCTAACTCATAAACAACAATGTTCTAAATTATTGGCAAAATTCGCAAAGACACAAGGGTATCCAGAGTTTTCCTGAGGCCATGCTCAAGTCCCTTATACATATTAAACACTCAGAAATGGTCATCATTGGGCATAAAGAGTGGGGGCAGGGATTCAGGTCATGAATCTTCTTGGTAGTCACTTGAAAGAATGAGAGTTTAAAAAATACTTCTAGTACTGTGTGGGGGTGAGAGCGGCAACCTCTCCTGTATCTATCATTAAGGATCCCTAGATATGTTTTCCCGGGGTCTTATGGGGATTACATTGAGGGAGAATTGGGGCCCCTTGCCAGCTCCTGGTCATCGGAGGATGTCCTTTAGGGAAGGAAACTCCACTTCTTTTAAGGAGGCTGGGGTAAACTTGGATTATACTTCCTTGACATGGACTTAGTGACCATGACATTCCTGTTTCCTAGGAAAAACTCTAGTAAACATGTCTTGATTGCTGCTACTGAGGACCTATTCCTGAAACTGTCTGTAGCTAACACATGCAGAGGTTAAGGAGTTCTGTTGAGGAAGGGAGCCAGCTGAGTGTAAGAAGAAACAGCCTGTCTGAAGGAGCTCCTTGAAGTTCCCAAACCCACCTGCATCAAGTCAAAGGGCCCTGGGTCCTTAAATAAACAGGCTGTTTGATAGGAGACTGGGTGTGGAGTGAAACCAGCTCAGGTTTGAGGAGTATATGGGACCGGGGGTACTCACTGGAGATCTGGGACTTATCTGGTCCACACATCCATTTTGTTGGGTGCGTGGAAGTCTTATAAAATTTGAAACTTCACAAATTTAAAAGACTGGGAGATTCACATGAATATCTGGGTTTCTGTTTTCTAAATAATCAGATCTTGGAAGTACCTAAACTGTATTCCCACATGACAATAATCAGCCAACTGAAGCTAAGTAGTACCCTCACATTTGCCACATTCATTTGTGACCTGTTTCTCTCGTCCACATTACTCATGTGATTCCTGAAGACACTTGAGCCTACAAGCCTTGATGGAGTTAAAAAATATCTACTGACACCTTCTATATATAGAATTCTGATGCTGTTGACTTAGGCTCCTTCAAAAACTATAGTTGGCATTCTCACCTGCTGGACAACGCAAATTGTAGACAGTGGCCCAGATAGGAGGGGAGAGTTGGCTTCACAGTAGAGCTGGACTGTTCATTGGTGTTCATTGGAGTTCATTGGTGTTGCATCCCCCTCACCTTTCAATTTCTTGCCTTTTTTTTTTTTTAAACCTAGGATGCCATTATCATTATGAGTAGGACACCTATGAAAAGATGCCAATGAGGCTCTTAGGCTCAGGATTTGCATTTAGAGTAAAGTCAGGAAAGAGACAATGCCATCTCATATGTTAGCATTCATCTATTTTATTACATATTTAAAAAATAATGCATCCTCTAACAAGCTTAGTCTGCAAATACAAACAGTAGGTGCAAACTGAAAACTAATCATCTCTAAATATTTTCACGTGCAACGGCTCGGGTATAATTTTTAGAAGTCTCCCATTATTGGAATGCATAAAAAATGGCATGTTACAATCTTCAATCAAATTAAGGTTGGATTATATCAAGTGGTTGCACTAGGTCCTTTTAATTTCTTTCTGGAAATATGAGTTATCCTCCTAGGAATATTCAGAGTTTCAGAGTTTTATCATTTATGGCATTGTAAATGTCCTCAGTCATAGGCACATACATTTCTGCTTTGTCATCCAAGAAATATAAGGCATCTTTGATGACTGCAGGATTAAAGCCCTCCTCCACGAGGGTCACTTTGCGGTGTTTAAAAGTTCCAGTGATCTCAATGGTGTCCTGGAAAACATCAAACAATCCACACTGTTGCAGTGTTTTGTGAACAGATTAGGGTTCGGGCAAACGGCAGAGGGTGGGGTGTCTGGTAGCTCTGGCTCCTGAGAGAGGTTGGGGAAGCTAGTTCACTACCTCCTGTTTACAGAAGCTCCACTAGGGGGCCCTTTGTGCAGGTAGCTTTTCATTCCTCTGAAGCTTTAAGATCACCTGTGGGGAGGGAGGGGCTGTGGAGGGTGAAATGCAGAGCAGAGCAGGGGTGCCTAGGTGGCTTAGTCGGTTAAGTGTCTGACTCTTGGTTTTGGCTCGGATCATCATCTCATGGTTCATGAGTTTGAGCCCCACATCTGGCTTTGCACTGCAGGCATGGAGCCTGCTTGGGATTCTCTCCCTCTACCCCTCCCCTGCAGGGCAGTCTGTTGCTTAGTGAGCTTCCAGTTTTACTAAAATATCCTGATTTAGGGTGGGGTGGGGTTAGGGATCATCTACACACAGACCGCTCTAGTTTCTCAGCCTGTTTGTCCACTAGGCTGAAGCTTTTTTCCTTCAATTGATAGGTGATGGATGATCTGAGCATATTTCAATTTTCACGTCTCTCCACCATCTCATTATAAACGTCCATGCTTTATGAACATCAACAGAAATAACATACAACTTCCACAATAGCTGGTAGCCTAACATTTCTTTTCTCAAGTCTTCAGCTACAGAATCATATTGCTCAGAGTCCAAAAGTGAGAGAATGTTAGGCTAACATGGATTAATGTTTATGAAAAAACACATCCCTCTAGTGATGTGGGACACCTAGTGGTGATAGTTAAACATTTGACAGCTCCAACTGGCTAATGCTTCCCAACTAAGTTTCACACGGTAGGAAGGTGTAGAGCGTCAGTGGATTTTTCCATCCTTTAAAACTGGAAACATTTTAAGTATCTGTCATACTTCATCAAACCATAGACTTTGTGAATTATTTGCTAATACTGCTGCTGAATGACCTGGTCTGTCATTTTAGGGAAAAGGGGATCAGGATTTGGCTTCTGCTAGCTCTATTTTCTGATACTTCTGCTTCCTTGTAGAGCTTCCTGGTAAGGGTAGTGACAATCTGGCCAATATGGCCACCGTGGTAGAAGGGAGTTGTTCCCTAAGACGCAGCGGTCTCTAAGAGAGAGAGGATAATTGAATTCAACAACAAGAAGTCTCTCACCTGTATTCTTAGAAACCGGGGCCTTGCATAACTGGGCAGGTAATCGACAACATGGTTAAAGAGTTTTTTTCCATCAAATTCCTGGTTTTCCTTCATTTTGATAGAGGCCATGCCAATTCGACCCTCATGACCTAGAAATAAAGAGAAAAAATTAGACGTGTTATACTATTTATGATGTTTTCCTAGTTCAAAGTGGGCTGAGAACATTGACATGGGTTTCTTTTGGATAGTCGGAATTTTTATTTCAGGTATATGTGGAAGTTATTCTAAAGTGACTATAACAACAATAACAAGAGCTATATGCTGATTAAATCTTCATTATATGCCAGACCCTATACTAAGTGTGTTTTATGGACTATTTCATTCAACCCTCACAACAACCTTCTGAAAAGGTATAAATATGATCTCCATTTTACAGATGAAAGTACTAAGGCTTAAAGATATAGTACGAGACTTGTTCAAGTTCACACAGCAAACAATAGACAAAGTCAGAAACCAGACTGAGGCAATCAACGGTCATCCTTCTCAGCAGTCTAAATGAAAACACCAGAGTAGAAAACAGGCCCTACTGGTGGCTGAGGGAATTTTTTTTTTTTTTTTTTTTTTTTGGACTCCAGTGAGAAGTCCTTGTTCCACTGTCATGAACAATTGAGCTCGGGTTGTTCTTTAGGGTGTAGTGTCAGGTCTGTTGTGCATCCAGACACAAATACCACCTTTGAGATTTTGCCTTTCTGCATTTCAGAGAAGCTGCGGGTCAGGAAGGTGATGGGAGGTGCAAAGGCAAGTGGCTGTGGGCCCTCCCATTGATGAGCTATATTCCCCAAGGCTGTGTCTCCACAGAGACGAGGATCCAGCAGCTCCTTCCTGTCTGGGTAGCAAGGTAAGTGGGGAGGAGTTAAGCACAATGACTACACTGTTTTCTTGTAAAGACAGCAATAATTAGGTATTAATACATCTTTTGCCTGATCCAGCAGACTGGGTGGGAGTTGAGATCCATTGAGATCCACTTCGCTGAACTACCTAGCTGTAATCAGAGAGGGGAAGGGGCCACCTTGTGCCCTTTGCCACCTGGGCCCCAGCTTTTGAAACCTCTCCCATGGTGATTGTGTGTTTACCTGTGGCTCCAAAGAAGGCAGGAAACAAGAGGAAACATTAAGAGAAAGGAAATGCACGCCTCTACAGTTTGCCTCATACCTGAAGGAGGGAGACAGGGCACAGGACCCTCTTTCTCTAGGGGTCCCTGGTAGTTTGCTCAAAAGCAACCATCTTAGGAATCTCAAATGTCTCCAATAAGCTTCTTTTCCAATCAAGGCAGAGGCTGATGCAACAGAAATCTTCAGCACTGACTGGCTCCTTGCCTCTTGCTCTAACAGAGACAATGCCCAACTGAGACGAATAGGCCTATTGAGTCTCAGATCTCTGCCCCAGTTCCCAGGGGTTGGTTTGGGGCTAGTTTAGCTCCAGGGGGGAGGTTCCAGTTTACAACTATTCTGGCCAGAGTTTCTCTAGCGCTGCACTGTCCAGTATGGTAGCCACTGGTTTCATTTGGCTATCAAAATTAATTCTAATAACACAAACTAAAAAAAAATTCAATTCCTCAGTTGTACTAGCCACAATTTCAAGTCCTTAATAGCCATGTAGTGGTTATTGGCTACCATAGTGGACAGTGCACACATAGAACATTTGCATCACTGCAGAAAGTTCTGTTGAGAACAAAAAGTTCTAGAGAGTAGTTGGGAAGTTCTGGCATGACATCTAATAACAGTCAACTGGGCTTACACTTTGGTGTACCTTCCTGGTCCAAAGCTGAGATCTGTGAAGGCCTTGCTGAGCCCTTTGATACTGAAATTCACCCTGGTAGATTGCCTTCTAGATAGACCTGCCACATTTCTGGGCTGCAGCAAGGCTGGCCATGTGCCTGTCAGGCCAGCCAGCGGCTGGCATGGCATCGAGAATCACAGAATCTAAAAGCTGAGAGACACTTCTCAGTTTATCTTTAATATTTTTTTTCCATCTTATTTATTTGAGAGAGAGAGAGCAAGCAAGCAGGGGAGGGGCAGAGGGAGAGAGAGAGACTCTCAAGCAGGCTCCATGCTCAGTGCAGACCCTGACTCGGGGCTCCATCCCAGGACCCTGAGATCATGAGCTGAGCCAAAATCCAGAGTTGGATGCTCAACTGACTGAGCCACCAAGGTGCCCCTATGTCTAATATTTCAATGCAGCAAGAATTCTCACAGGATCTTGAGTGGACATCCAGCCTCTCCACACGTCCCAGCTGGTGGGCCATTCCCCACCTCAGGAGATAGACTTTTGTGTTATTAATCTCTCTGGTTATAGGAGGCATCTCAGGCTAAAATTTGCTCCCTGGTCATTTCAATCCCTTGGCTCTCGTGCTGCTTGCTGTGGGTATGGCAAGCACACCTGCTCCTTGTTCTACTTTGACTGCCTTCCAACCATGTGAAAACCATTAATCTCCTTTTTGTTCTAGATCGGTGACTCCCAAACCTTACTGGTTGTTAGAGTCACCTGGGGACTAAAAGAAGACATGAAGTGTCTGAGTCCCAAACCCCAGAGGTTCTGATCCATTAGATCTAGGCTTTAAACGCTCTCCCAGACTGAATCACTGTACTCTACACCTGAGACTAATATTGCACTGCAGGTTAATTAATTTGAATTTCAATAACTTAAAAAAAATGAAAGTTTCCCAGATGATTCTGATGATTGGTCAGACGAGGCTTCAGTGCTTCTCAAAATTTAGTATCTTCTAAAAATTTGTGGTAACACACACAGCATAAAATTCATCATCTTAACCATTTTAAAGTGCCCAATTCAGTGGTATTTGATACATTCACAATGTTGTGTAACTATCACCATTATCTAGTTCTAGAACATTTTCATCACCCCCAAGTCAAACATCATTGCTTTTAAGAATCTCTGGATGACTTGTTAAAACACAGGTCCCTGGGCCCCACCCCAGAGAACCTGATTCAGTAAGGGTTGGGGTTGGCCTGAGAAATCATGTTGTTTCACAAGCTCCCCAGTGGTGCTGGGCCAGGGGCCCCACTCTGAAGAGCAGTGGACTCGATCCTTCCAATCCATTCTCTCACCTTCTCATACACATTCTTTTGTGTTGCTACCTAAATCCAGCATTTAGAGGTGCACACAACACGCCAGGTGGGGTCTGTGAGAGCCCAGCGCAGCGTGATGACTGACAACCTTGCCATGGGCTCTCGTGTTAATTCAGCCCACGTTCCAACATGAGCAGCGTGCACTCAGGTCACGCTCTGTGACCTGAGATGTGGCTGCACTTCCTATCATATCATTGTCGTTGTGCTGGAGAGGAACAGGGAAGTGAAAATCTCAAATATTCTTAAAAAAAAAAAAAAAAAAAGACAGCACAAAGTTATGTGAAACCACCACAGCTTAGGAAAGAGAGACTCTTGGATTTCTATTTTGAATATAGGTGAGAATCCCAAATACTGAGTTCTAGGGGAATACTAATATCCCTAGCACCTTAGAGTTGGACAGTGACTTGGAAGTTTTAATCCTCTCTCATCTATATAATTAAAACGATTTCTTCCAATGACAGCACTCATGTATACATCTGGTAGGTGTATGTTTAGTGTTTACATAATTGAAGCGAATGAGTTCTCTTAACAATCTCAACGTCAGGGCTGATATTACCCCTAATTTTAGTGATTTGTCTGAAGTCAAACAGCCCCAGGTACTGGAGCCAAGGACCCGAAGTCAAACCTCAGCTCTCCCCACTCTGCTGGCAGAGGCAGATCTGCAGGTGAAGGCTTGGTGACACCACTCTGTGTGATGATTCTGAAACTCACTGGGGTGAGCTGGGGTCAAGGATCTGTTTTAAAAGAAGTCTGGACAAAGGCAGCTCCTTTTCAGTTTTTTCTCCTAGCAAATATACTTGCTGTTACTTGTGATACTCGGTTCCGAGGCCAAGATACCATTTCCCAGCTATCAAGCCTGACACGTCTTTTCTCGAGGCATGCCAAATGTAGCATGGGACCCTGCATCTTGCAGAGATCTGGCTTGCCTGAGAGTCCAAGAACAGCTGGGGAGCTGAGCCACAGAGGAAGGCCAAGTTCAGATGTGCTGAGTTGGCTGATTTATAATGGAATATAAACCAGACATCAGCCCCTTACTCCCAGGTGGCTGAAAGAGACTGGTTCTCCAGCAGGGAGGCAAAAGTGATGACAAACTTTGCCATGGGGTTAAAATGATGTTCAGTTACTGTATAGGTTTACGCAGAGACTTATGTGTACCTGGCACAGACACTCCATAAACGTTTACTTCCTGGACAAAATCAACCAGTCCTACGATATCAGCGACTTCAGTGGTGGCCACATTTTCCCCTTTCCAGCTGGAAGAAAAGGCAAGGTTAGCAGAGGTTACTGGTGGTCCCTGGCCCACGGTTCCATGGCAGAGCATGCATCTCTTCTAGGCCCTGCAAGGTGTCTGCATTTGTTTTCCCATCTCTGCTCTCAAATCCCCTGGAACTTAGTCACAGGAGAGGCATTCTGCTTGAGAAACAAAAGACAAAGGCATAGACAAAGGCATTTAAATAAAATGTGGAATTCCAATCTCACCACATGAAACACGATACAAAGAATGTTCTAATGTTGAAATACAGGTTTGGCCTAAGAAAGGTACTGGAAATCAAGAACAAATCTCAGTAACTTTTTGTTGTGTTTAGGTCTCCCACTTTTCTCACTCACTAACTTTGGTTGGTTTCATACCTGTATTTCAGGGTCTCATGGCAATGAGAAAGCTTTGAGTAGCAAATAAAATACCATGCCTTATTTACAGGGAGATTATAACGTTAGTGCCCAACCTACACTCGTCTACTTAATAAGGCTTTAAAATTTGTCTACATTTAAAAATTCTTTAGATCTCCTGGAAGTATCTTTTTAGTAACATGAAGGTTGCATAAAATCATGGTATGGATCCTGAGTCATGGAATACTCCAAAGACGGAAGGAACACTCTGGATCATTGGGACCTTCATTTCATGGGTGATAAAGGTTACCAGCCTTGACAGCACAGCTGGCCAGGAGTAGGGGTGAGCCTAGGAGCTCAGGTCTCCTCATTTGTATTCTTGCTCTGCCTACTACAGCCAGACAACTTCCATCCCTTCTGCATGCATTCACGCAAAGGTATTTATGTGTGTCAAGCACTGTGCTAGGTGCTGGGGAGTGAACCAGCAGACACAAGGCCTGGCCTCAGGGAGCTTGCACAGGAGGGAAGTTGATTAAACCAAAGTGTCATGAGAGGACCATGAGAGAAGCTGGAGGACCATGCTGTTGTTGGGAATTAGTTTCATGGTCTTATTATAATGACTTTCAAATTTCATGGTGCTGACTTGGGTTTCTGTGGGAATGGTTAGGGATGGAGAGTGGGAGGGAGGTGAATAGTGGATTTCAGAACCCCTCACTTCCTCTTCAGCTAGATCAGCTCCGTATTAGCTTGCATTTGATTTTATCTGAAGAAAAGGCCCACAACTGGAAATAGTGTGAAACCCTGGGATATCCTAGGGGTGACTGCTAACAACTGAGGATAAATGAGAGAAACTGGATACACTGTTAGTTAGGCTCCAAAAATCAGGCACAGGTTTTCTGCCTATTTCTCAACTGGTGTTGCTCAACCAACTTATCTGTGCATTGCAGGAGTGACACTTGTAGGAAGAGTGACACTTCCTGTGGTTTGCTCCTTATTTTCTGGGAATATAGAAGTTTGGATGGACATGCCAAAGAGATAGAGGGAAATGGGGAACTGCAGCCAAAGTGGAATGCAGTTCCAATTTAGGAGTAAGCCAAATTGTGCATGTTTTTGTTTTTGACTCAATAACTCAAAGAAACCAACCGGAAAGTATCTCCAACTCTGTCATGAAAGTAGATGAAATTTTCATGGTCAATCACTAAGAGATCTCCACTATTGAAATAGAGGTCTCCTTTCTTAAAGACATCTCTCAGTTTTTTCTTCTCCGTCTGAGCACTTCCTCCAGCGTAGCCACTAAAGGGTGTGAGTTGTGTGATTCTGCAAATAAGGAGTCCAACTTCACCTAAGACAGAAGAAAGTAAATTGTTATTTTATGTGATAGCAGTAGGCAAATTTTATTACTAACATTCTCATAAAAGTGTTGCCATACACTCAAAAATGGACATCTTAAAACATGGCCCCTAAATCGACAAATATCATTTTTTAACCTTAAGAGGCTAGTACTAAACCTGTCTTCAACAATGAAAAAATTAAAGACTTTCTTTGTAATTAAAATACACTCAGAAAAATGTAATGCAATGTTATTCAAGTTGCATTTTCAGTTACCCCTCTCCCCTCCTCCTTTTTTTAAAGTAGGCTCCACACTCAGTGTGGAATTCATGACATTGAGATCAAGACCTGACCTGCGATCAAGAGTCGACTGAGCCTCCCAGGTACCCCTTCAGTTACCTTTATTATAAATCATTTATAAAGCTGATAAAACATTGATTTCATTTTCTATGTATGGTAGCAACATTTACATGCTTATCATTTCAATAATTTGCATATATTAGTAGGAATCAGTTTCTGAACTTACAAATGGAAGATATTTTCTCCTTTACCTCAATCTTTAATTTTCCACAACCTACGACAACTCACAAGTGAGATATCCCCATCATTCCATCTTAATTTTATAGCATTTCCAAGACACAAACTTATAAAATTCTCTTTCAATCTGTTTTGATTGACTATATGCATAGATTTTCCAAGTACTAGATCTTGAACTTCCATATATATTTGTTAGTAAAGTTGATATTAAATTCTCTGAAAAGCAACTGTGTTCAAAATAATTTTTATCCCACTTTACAGAAAATATGTTTATCCCTCATCTAAGCCTAAATCCTGCCAATGGACATTGCTCCAGTTATTAAATTAGCCCTGGGCTGAAATTAGCATATAAGGTTTTTTTCCAAACTACTCCCAGATTTTAAAATTTGTGATAGGGGTGCCTGGGTGGCCCAGTTGGTTAAGTGTCTGACTCTTGATTTCAGCTCAGGTCATGATCCCAGGCTTGTGGGATTGAGCCCCGTGTCATGGGATTGAGCCCTGTGTTGGGGCAGAGCCTGTTTGGGATTCTCTCTCTCCCTCTCTCTCTGCCCCTCCCTTGCTTGTACTCCTCCCCCTCCCAAATAAATAAACTTAAAAAAAAGATAAAAAAATGAACAGGGGGTTTTGAAACAGTTAGGGTATGTCTGAATTCAGATATATAGTAGAGTGGGAGCGACAGAGGTCATGAGAATTTTCAGTTAGCAGCTTTGCATTTTTCACTCCTGGAGAGAAATGTTAAAAAATGCCCAGCTTTGGAGCAAAATAACACAATGATAAGAAGTGGTGAATGCTAAAGAACAAAAACCAAAGAAACCAAAAACCGAACTAACCAAACAAAACTGTTGCCATACAATCCATTGGCAACAAGCTAGCTGAAGGAACTGTCACTGTCCATGCACGTGCACGTGTATGTCCATATACATCCTATACATACATATAGACCATACACACAAAGTACAGTATCCCATGTGGCCACACTTGTAATTCTAAAAATGCTAGTATTTTATGGAATAATGATTTACACACATACTTGGACAAATGCACAGTAGTCTAAGCTTGAAAGTAGACCTTGTAAAGCTAACTATAGCTTTGCAACCATGATTGCATATCCCTTTCCTCAAAACACTTACCTCATAATTAAGAAGTTAAGCTAGGTTTCAAAGTATAATTATGTTACATGTAGTGGTAAATTAGTATCTTTTGGAATTTCTGTAACTATTTCTGAGGGTACTTAAAATAAACCTCTTTTATCCCCCCACTCTAAAAATTTTTTTTACCATATATTCATTTTAGCAATGATATGCTAGTTCTTAACAGTTACTTGATCAAGTTAAGAAAGGGCACAGGTTAGCTGAGCAAAAATCTACTGTACCTTTGGGAACTCGGATGCAATATCCATTTCCATCTCGGACAGGTTCATCTTTCTCCACATCATATTTAATCAGCTCATAAGTTATGACTTTCTAGCAAAATTAACACATATCATTTTAAATACAAATTCCTTCACATTTTTTCCTTCTTATTGTGGTACAGCATATGTGAAGTACAAAAAGTACATTATCTTTAGTGTCCAGCTTGATAAAATTACATATGGACACATCCATGTAACTACCACCCAGACCAAGAAATAAAACATTTCCAGTACTGTAAAAACTTTCCCTTTGCCCCCTTTCTTTCAAGGTAAACACTATTCTGACTTACCACCATCAATTAGTCTTAGAAAAAAATTTTTTAATGTGTATTTATTTTGAGAGAAAGAGAGATAGAGAGTGAGTAGGGGAGGGGTAGAGAGCTGTCAACACAGAGCCAGACATGGGGCTTGAACTCATGAACTGCGAGATCATGACCTGAGCCAAAGTCAGATGCTTAACTGACTGAGCCATCCAGGTGCCCCACCATCAATTAGTCTTACACTTGAAATAAATGAAATAAGAAATGAAATATATGCCTTTGTGCTGCTGCTTTCACTGAACATAATATCTGTTACTCATCTAGCCATGTTAATGTTTTTTTTCAGTGGTTTATTTTTTATTGCCATGGAATTTTCCTTGCAGGAATATGTCACAATTGATCTATCCTTCTGTTAACTGGCATCTGGACTGTTTCTAGTTTTAGACTATTAAAAATGATGCTATTATGAACACTCTCAATACATGTGTTTTGGTGAACATATCACAATGGATTTTAAAAATCCTATATGCCGCTGTTAGATGATTCATGTTTCCATCTGTTCTCCAATATAATTAAGGTTCAATGGTATAATTATTTCATGCCTATGGCTATAAAATTATTAAAACTCTATTATATTTTACATATACATATTTTACATATTTCAATGGCATAAGAATTTAAATGTATGTAGTGCAGTAAGAGTAATCAGTATATTATTTTCTCAACTCTGCTAATACTCTCTACTATTACTTTCCCTACTAAATATGACAGGATTTAGAAGTAATGATTAGCCATGATTGTTGTGTCCATTTCAAATTTTATATTTAATAGTAGCAAATAACCATTACAAGGCAAGTAGCATTCAGAGTCAACAAATGGAGGGCTTGTTTATTTGCAAGAGTATAAAAAATTTGGGGCTGGTAACCAATGTTTCTTTCCACATCAGTTGCAGGGGCATCTTCTTCCCTTTCTGCTTCAGTTAAAAAATAACTCCTTGTTTTTTGTTTTGTTTTGTTTTGCTTTTATTTTTTGAGAGAGAGAGAGAGAGAGAGAGCGCAAGCCAGGGAGAAGGGCAGAGGGAGAGAGAGAGAGAGAGAGAGAGAGAGAGAGAGAGAGAGAGAGAGAATCTTAAGCAGGCTCCATCCTCATCACAGAGCCTGAGGTGGGGCTCAATCCCATGACCCTGGGATCATAACCTGAGCCAAAATCAAGAGCTGGGTGGGTGCTCAATCAACTGAGACACCCAGGCACCCCTCTTCTTGTTTTAAGCAGAAAAACTGACAATAAAACATGGCAGTCCATGGATGAGGAGCAAAGAAATATATATATATATATATATATATTTATTTATATATATATATATTTATTTTTTTTTTTTTTTTTTTTTTTTTTTTTTTTGAAGAACTATTAATACGTAGCACTGACTTCTAAGGTCCTTAGGTTTGGTTTAAAACAAAAGTTTCCTTGAAACTCATCTTCTTGAGGGTCAATAGTAACAACATAGATACCTTGCACCATGTCTCAACTCAACTTTCTGCCCTTTCTTGTTCTGAACTACATTAGACTTGGGTCTCCAGTGTCTGGGCTTGGTACAAGTAGAACTGAAGCTAACTAGAAAAGACTGACTTTATCAGCAGTGGTTCCAGTGGGGAGTAGAAATTGATTCTTAGTCTGTAGCAGCACTGCCCAGTAGAGTTTCTGTGATGATGGAAATGTTCTACATCTGTACTGCTCAACATGGTAGTCACTAAACACAGGTGGCTACTGAGCACTTGAAACATGGCTAGTGTGTGTGAAGCACTGAATTGAAAATTCCATTTACATAATTTAAATTTAAATGGCCACACATAGCTAGTGGCTGCTGCACCGTATGGTTCAGATGTGGAGAGCAGTGGAGGGACCTGCGTGGCACAGGTGTGGCTGTCAATGTCACAGAGGTTCCCCAGGCTTGAGAATGCCTCGTGATAAGGCCCAGATGTGAGGAACAGGATGATAATATCAGTACAGCTAACAATTATTCAAGACTTTATATGACAGGCCTTGGGCTATGTCCTCTAAGAATTTTTTTCAGAAGTTATTTAATTTAATTCTTTCAATGACCTTTTCCCCTTATACTAAATACTGAGTTTGGGCCAAGCACTAGGCCCTACATTTTCTCTTTTTTATTTCTGTTTTCCAAACAATGAAATTGAGGCCTAAGGAACATAAATGACTCGCCCAAGGTCACTCAGGATGCAAGGTGCTGAAATTTTATCTCTTGGGGCAGCTCTCTCATGCACATGCATTGCTATCCTTTGTACTCTGCCCATCAGTCCCTGGGGACACATTGCCTGGGAGCTCTGGTGTATCTGTTCACGGCCAGCTGGGCAGCAAGGGCTGCCAGAGGTGTAATGACAACAGCGATGGCTCACGCATGTGGAGGCTCAGCATCTGCTGAATGTTGCTGGAATTCTGAAAAAAGAGGGGGTCACCTGGAAGACTTCTCAAAAGCAAAAAAAAAAAAAAAAAAAAAAAAAATGCAAAGAGACTGTCTAGAGACCCTAGGCCAGAAGTGACTGTGAGGGAAGAGAGACTGCCATGTAGCTGGCTTACACATAAGAGATAACCGGTGGAGTTTGCAGGCAAATACAAATGTTCGTAAGATCCTAGAACTGGAGTGCATTCCAGTTCTCTCGAAGGTCTACATAGCAGTTCCTCAACCCTGGCTTTTGGAAAACACTGATGCCTGGGCCCTGCCTCAGAACTACTAAATCCAAAGCTCAGAGGGTGACACCCTGCACCTGCATACATGAAAAACTCCCCAGGTAACTGTGATTTCACAGTGTGTGGTAAACTTATGGAACTGACAACCTTCTGGAGTTTGGTCACATACGTGTATCAATGGCATCAGGAAGACTTCACATAAGTTGCAGATAGCAAAGGTGTAATAGGTTGTTATTAAGAGAAATTAAGATTTTTAGGGACGCCTGGGTGGCTCAGTCAGTTAAGTGTCCAGCTCTTGACTTCGGCTCAGGTCACGATCTCCCAGTTCATGAGTTTGAGCCCCACATTGGGCTCTGCGCTCACAGCACATAAATCCTGCTTGAGATTCTCTCTCTCCCTCTCTCTTTGTCCCTCCCCCACTCATGTGCCCTGTTTCTCTCTCTCTCACAATGAAAGGATAAACTGAAAAAAATTTTTGAAAAAAAAAAGAGAAATTAAGATTTTAAAATTAAAGGGTCCTGTCACTTTGTGCTCACTGTCATAGAGAAGGAGCAAATCCTCTCTCTTGGTTACATGGATTGGCCATGGCTCTGATGCAGTAAGAAATAACGTCATCATGACATCTCTTAAGACGTGTCTGCATTGGGGCACCTAGGTGGCTCAGTCAGTTAAATGTCCAGCTCTTGGTTTCAGCTCATGTCATGATCTCATGATTTCGTGAGCTTAAGTGCTTTATTGGGCTCTGTGCTGGCAGGGCTGAGCCTGCTTGGGATTCTCTCTCTCCCTCTCTCTCTGCCCCTCCCTACTCATGCTGTCTCTGTCTCTCTCAAAATAAATAAATAAACTTAAAAAAAAGTCTCTTCATTCTGAAAACTGGCTACATATACTCTCATATTTCAGTGTACTTACTTTCTGTAGGTAGTTTACTCTCCCAACAGCACCAATTTTTCTCGTATAATTCATAAAGCCAATATTGCCTTCAGTGGAAGCGTAGAACTCACAAATGCTAATGTCCCCAAATCTCCTGATGAATTCCCTCCACACATCTCCTCGCAAGCCATTTCCCATTGCCATTCTCACTTTATGGACACGATCATTTGGTTTCTGTGGTAGGAGGAGGAGAGACCATATTGAAACCTCTCTGAAGCCCGTACTTATACACTAGTGATTGCCTTCATGTTTCTACATATTCATGTTGGTTAGGAATTCACCTTTGTGCACATCTTTTCTGTTACTCACACACATAACACCTCCTCCCTGCCAACACATGCAGTTTAAGCCGCCGGCTGGAACTCTGACTTAATAACCAGAAGAATTGGCTTTTTTCATTTTGATTTTTAAGAGGCAAGGTGAGATAATTTGATAGAACTAAGTAATGTCAACATTTAATTCACATCCAATCTGAAGCTAGAACAGTGTGCTGACTGTTTTCTTGATGGGGCTGGTGAATCTCAGTGAACTGTCAGAAAGGAGGAAAGATCTATCGAAGACTGACAATCTGAAGCACAATGTTCACGTGGTGAGGAAGAAGAAAACCGGGAACACGGTGCAAGGAGAGAGGAATGGTTTTCCACAGAGTCATTACTGTGGGGGCCTCAGGGGGCTGGAGAGAAGACTCTTGATCATGTCCTCATTTCACAGATAGACCCAGAGGCAGGTATACAATGAAAATGTCCCAGTGGGATTGGGAAAGGGAAGAGAGAGAGGAAGCTGGCTCCCAGTTGCCTCAGGTGGCCTGGGAGGAATGTGCTTTGCTATAAACACAAATCACAAAGGAAAAGTTGTTTTGAGTGTAAGGAACTGAAAGGACAGCTTGTGTCCCCAAGAGGTGGAGTTAGGACCAGGCTGGTTTCTATGCAACCGCAATCATTTATGATGCCCCTAAAAATATGTCCAAACAAGCCCAGAGTAACTTAAATGATGTTTTATATTAATAAGGCAATTTATGTCCACTAGGAGATCAGAGTCTGGTGGTAGAGAAAGGTAAATAAGTATAATTTTAACTTGAAAATTCTGTAACTCTATGACCTTTAACAGAAAATAGAATGGGTAAGAGTGCTTGGTAACTAGGCTTCCCCTCTCACATCAAGTGTTAATTTCTTTGATCGGATTGCAATTTGCTTACAAGAGCAAATGTTCTGAAGAGCATTTCCTACATTATTTCCTAATTTGTGAAATCATTGTGAAGTTAGTTTGGAGTAAGAGTTCCTCTTTGAAAAAGAACTGTTGGAATAGAGAGGCTGGTCGTTCTCTGATAAGGGGGAGGGCCTTGGGTGTAGCAGTTAAAAACCAAACCAAAACAAACCTTGGATTGATTTTCATGTGAGAGGAGGCAGTAGGTCAGGAGAGAAGTATAGATGGATTTCATTTCTGAGTAGCTCCTTGGTCAAAAGGCCTGACCTACTTCAGAAGTCCTAACCAGAGAGGTGGACAGATCCTGGTCACTGGTAAAAACTGGGCCCTTGTGTGGCCTTTCTGAGGAGGAAATGTGTAGGGACCAGGGGTCTCATGCTAGTAGTAGTTCCTAACCAGGGTGTTCAGGAGAGTTACCTGAGAAGCCTTCTGAACCTGCATGAACCTTAGACATTATGACTGAGTGGGAACGTACTGTCTTCATCAGCTCCCTAGGTCACTGAATCTATAGATCTTTCTCAATTTATGATGACATTACATCCCAATTAAGTCACCATCCATTAAAATATTGTAAGTCAAAAATGCACTTAATTCACCTAACCTACCGAACATTATAGCTTAACCTAACATACCTTAAATGTGTTGGGAACACGTACATCAGCCTACAGAGCTGGGCAAAATTGTCTAACACAAAGCCTGTTTTATAATACGGTGTTGACTATCTCACGTAATTGATTGGATACTGTGAGAAACAGAATGGCTGTGTGGGTATCAGTGGTTCACCCTCATGATCGTGTGGCTGCCTGGGGGCTGAGGCTCACTGCGGCTGCCCAGTGCCACCAGAGAGTATCGTACCATATATTGCTAGACGGGAAAAGATCAAAATTCAAAACTCAACGTATGGCTTCTACGGAGTGCAGATCACTTTCACACCATTGTAAAGCCAAAAAATCATAGGTCAAACCATTACAAGTTGGGGACCATCTGTATTTCCTTCTATAACCACCAAGTACCTCTAAGCAGGGAGACCCTACGTCTAGTTTGTCGGGGCCAGTCCTGCTTATGCTGTTGTCCTGATGTGCTTATCAATGACATGCTTTCACTCTCAAGTGTCCCCATCTGGATGGTGAATCGCAGGGGCACTCTTCCAGAAGGCACTATTCCCAGTAAGAATTATCAGCTTTTCAGAGACCACCCTCACCCCCCCACAGGGCTATCCCTCATTCCCCCTCTGGGAAGAAAACATCATAAAATATTTGAAGAATACTGACTTTGGCTTAAAAGTAACCTCCAGACCTGGGGCTTACCTGCTCCCAGGCCTGTGTGAGAAGCTCCAAACTAGCATTCCAATGTTTAAACCCAAGACCTTACTAATCCATATGCAGCCCGTAATCACCCTCCTAGTTCCTTTCCTAATGGGTGGTGAACATCTGTCTCCCCCGCTTGGACTGTTAACTCCTCTGAGGCCAAATACATCTCTATATCACCTGCACTGTGTTTTTCCTACAGTGCAATAAAAGAAGGAATAACCTCCACCAGGAAGCCCTCAAGTTCCCTGTGTGACAGTTAATGGCTGGGACATCAGGACACCGGCAGGGCTTGGGGCACAGGGGAGCTGCAGGTGCCTGTGGTGCATGGGAAGCAGGCCAGCTTCACAGGTGCAGCTGTCACCTGCGGGTGGCAGTTAGCTGGGTTCAGAGTCACAATACCAACAGCTCAGTTTTCATCATGACCTGAAGGATCTTATTACACCAGCAGGGGATTAAGTCTCTAAGCTGGAAGTGTTTGTGCACACGAAATGAAGGGCCCTGGAGCCTTCTGAGATGTCTGGTTCTCATCTAAGTTTTGCTCACCACTGGTTGAGGGTACCGGGTGTGACTCAAGTCTTCCCTTCCCACAGGAGAAGCAGTGTTTCCTTATCACCAAAGTCACTCCTCAAAGGAGCCGTATTTTAGGTCAAGGGTCACTGGCTCATTTTTTCTTTAACAAGGATCAAACCTTCGATTCCACTTCAGAGGTGAGGGGTCACATGCAAACACACCCTGGGGAGTTAAATCTACACCAGGATTTAATGACCGAAAGGTGACAGGTCAGGGTGCCCAGAGAGGAATGGAAAGCACCAGGTAAATAGAGTAAACAGAAAACATTTATGGAGGGCTTTACTACTACGTGCCAGGTATTTGACCTTTATTGTCTTACTCATGTTTCTACAGAATCATACTGAAATGTGATAGGTAATAACAGTATTTGCCTCAATTATACTCGAGGAAGCAGAGCCTCAAAACGATTAAAATAATTTGCCGGAGATCACACAGGTAACAACACAGTTGCTCCAAGATTCAAATCCAAATCTATGTGACTTAGAGAGAAGTCTTTCCTTTCGTTAAAAAAAAAAAAAAAAAAAAAAAGAGGGGCACACACGTGGTTTAACATTCAACATACTGAAAGGCTTTTAAATGGAGGATGTCACCACCCTCCTTACCTGCCTCCATCCTTTGCATCTATTTTACCATCTGGACGCAGACACCTTCCATTTTTGTAGCTGCTTCCTCTTCTCTCCATTTTCTAAGTTAAATGTTTATTCTGCTATCTTTTGATTCATCACTGTTAGACATTATTTATTGATTTTCTATTGTGCTAGAGGAAGATGAAGCTCTCTATCATCCTCTCCAGTTTTTTCAATATCACAATTATTGGTTAAATCAATTTTCAGTGCTCACATTATTTTGCTCATAATACACTACTAATGAACCAAGGAATATGCCGTGATCAAATTCTTGAGTAAATTGTAATTTTTCCTAGAATTAACTGCCTCCTGCCCCATTGCTTCATGTTCTTAGTTTCGATTCATAGGTCTTTCTTCACCCCCCCCAACAGCCTCGAAATACAATGTTCTTTATGGTGAAATCCACCAGATGCTAGAATTTCCTTTTTCAGACCCTTATGCTTCCTTTTAGCCTTCTGCCCCAGTCCAGACTGGTTACCTTCCAGGCCTGGGGATTCCCTTTGTCTCTCTTTCCTGGCTCCTGGCTCCTCAGCTTTCCTCACTCTCCTGTTTGCATGGAACACTTTCCCTAGTAACTTCCTAAAGGAGAGTGTAGAGGAGGTAATTTATTTTGAGACTTTGAAAGTCTGGAAATATTCTTACTGTACACTTGATTGATAATTTTATTGGATACAGAATTCTAGAGAGGCAATACTTTTTACTTAGAATTTTGAAGGCACTGACCTTCCAGCTTCCAGTCTTGCAGCTAACAGTGTTGATGTTGCCAAGTCAAATGTTATTCTTATAGAATCTTTCCTCTCTCTCTCTTTTTTTTTTGGTAGTCTTAAGTTTCATCCTGATGTAGTGTTAAAAGTATTAACTCCACTCATTTTATTGGTACCCCCTGGCTCTTTCAATCTGTCCTACAGTTTTGGAAAATTTTCTTTCCTTTTTAATTTTTTTTATCTTAAAATGCTATATCTCTTCAGCATTCTTTTTATGTACAAATAGGCTGACCATTACTGTTTTCATTTCACTTTTTAAAAATATTAAAGTTCTATTCCTTCTTTATTTTTTCATTAAAGGATAGCTAACATATAATGTTTTATTAGTTTCAGGTGTACAACAAAGTGATTTGAGAATTCCATACATTACTCATGGTTCACAATTATTGACTATATTCCCTATGCTATACTTTTTGCCTCCATGGCTTTTTTATAGTTTGAATCTCTTACTCCCCTTTATCTATTTCACTTATACCCTTGTCCCTCTCCCTTCTGACAACCACCAGCTTGGTCTCTGTATTTATGATTCTGTTTTCTGCTTTTTTGTTCATTTAGCTTTTTAGATTCTACATGAGTGGAATGATATGGTATTTGTCTTCCTCTGACTGACTTATTTCACTTAGCACTATACTCTCTAGGTCCATCCACGTTGCTGCAAATGGCAAGATCTCATTCTTTTTTATAGCTTAGTAATATATATGTATATATATATTATATTGTATATGTATATTATATACATATATATACACACACACACATATCTCATCTTCTTCATCCCTTTATGAAGTTCTCTTGTATTGCTTCTTTGATAATATCCTCCTCTCCATTTTCCCTATTTTATTTTCCTGATTTTCTATTAATTAGATGTTGGACCTCTTGGATTGATCTTCTATTTTCTTATCGTGCCTCCCCTCACATCCATCACTTTATCTTTTCTCCAACTTCAAGGTTTCTCAAGTTTATCTTCCAAACTTTCTATGAATTAAATAATTTAAACCATATTTTTATTTTCAGGAGGTTTTATTAGTTTTTTTTGTAGCATACTATTCTTGTTTCATGGATAGAATACCTCTTCTAACAGCTCTGAGGATATTAATTATAGGTTTTTGGAAGTTTTCTCCAACTCTTTGAGTTGATGCTGTTTCTTCTATTCTTTTGGTGATATTTCATACTGGAGGCTTTCCTCGGGTGTCGGCTGATCCTTGACATCTGTTCATGTTCAGAAGTAAGGCAAGTAAAAGATGTTTGAGCAGCTTTGTGTGCAGAGGCAGTGACTATTGCTAAGTGGGCTGCACGGTCCTGTGACAGGGTAGTTCGACCTGAGGATCAGACTTCTCTGTCTCTTGCTTATAGGCATAAATTAGCTATGGAGTTCTAGAAGCTATGCAGGGAAAGGGAGCTGGCGGTCTCTCTGGTTAATAAGTAGATATTTACTCAGTCTCTATCTTCAGTGCCTCATCCCTGCTGTCTTCCACTGCCCTCATTCCCTCATCCCTGCTGTCCTTGAGGTTCACAGCTCTTCAAGGTCTTCTCAAGAGAATAAACCTCCTGTCTCCTAAAGGGGTGTGAGAGGGGAGCAGAGGTCCAGCTACTTCTTAGACAGATTTTCCAAAATCCTCCTATTTTCAAGCCTGAAACCTGATCCTATCTCTAGTTGTATTTGGTGCCTCTGATTTCTCAGGTTTCAGGAAGTCACTTGGCTTCCTTCTTGTTGGTACTGACCTATTAGGTTTCACCTTTCTTAGTATTGTGATGTCAGTGACCTTCATCTTTCAGCTCTCTGTTCTATGTAGTTTCCTGTTGCAATGCCTCTTAGTTTCTAAGAAGTGCAGTTTATATGTCTTTTCCTTGGTCTCCTTGTTTTTGGAAGATTTTCAAGAGGTGAGAAGGCAGAAGGCATTCACCATCTTAAAAAAACAAACAAACTCCCGAGTCCATGATCTTGACAACTAACTTGCTACACTTCAGCCCGGCTCCCTCAGGAGAAAAGAAAGCAGCCACTGGACAGGAATCAAAGGAGGAGCCCCAATTTCTCTGCTTTACCAAAGAGGGCTTTCTCCCTCCAGCACATCTTCCCACTTGTGAAGCCAAAGGGACTGTCTAAAAACACCCTCTCTCCCCATCACTCTTCCGTCGAAGGCCCTTTAGTGGTGCTTTGTCATTCACAAGTAAGTCTCAGCAAAGCAAAGCCCTTGTCACCTGGCCCAGCCAACCAGCCTCGCCTCCCGCTACACTGCTTTCAGCTCCCAATATGCCAGACCCTTCCGTCCACTCTGCGTACACTGCTCTGGGTAACCAGAAGCCCTTCTTTAGAAGTGCATGGTTGGAAACCATCTCTGCACCCTTCCAAACTCACCTTCTGGGTAAACTTCTCTGATCCTGCTCTCTTTCCCTCATTTGTTTTTCTGCTTTCTTTCCCTTCCCCCACCCCCTGCCCCTGGCCTGGCCCTGACAGGTCAAACTGGTCACTCTTCCCTCTGTGCTGCTAAATACCCCTCCATTCTGTTTTCTGTCAGAATGGAGGTGATGCAGGGACAGAGATTTTAGGCTGGGAAAGGACCACAGGGGCTACCTAATTTTGGAAGGAAGGCAGATGATGCTAGGGAGTTAACAGTAGGGAAGTAAGTTGAGTCTATTCAGTGGACTCAGGGTCCTGGTCTGTCTTCTTTCCCCTTCCAAATTTGACAACTTCTATGTGTGGCCCCTGGAACTCTTTTCTGGTTCCTTATTCCCTCTCCCCTCTGCTCCTCCCACCCTGGCCACATGCCTAGCAAGCAATACAAAACCTCATTTACACCCATCCTACAGCTTCTACCATCCTACTGGAGTAATATTGAGCTTTAGCAGTATCTTATTCCACCACATATTTTTCCCCTAAATTACATTGTTTTTTTTAGACAACTACACAAACAAAATGGGACATGACAGCTGCACACTGCAGAAAATGAACCAGAGTGGACTTTCATTGTAAACAGGTACGCTGGATGCCAAGTGCCAAATACAACAATGGAAGACAGGTAACATGGTGCAATAATTTTCTACAATCAATAACACCATAAATTCACTAGTCAACAGCTTTGCGAGCCAACTCCCACTCAACCCTACATGAAAGTGATTGACTAGTTTGGATGTCTTCTCTTCTTTCTTCTTTCGTGTCTCTGGGGAAGAATTTTCACTGATTCCTTTGATGATATGTGTGGAGCACCTACTATGAGCTGCACATTCTTTGGTACTGAAGGTAATGATAATAATGGCTACTATTAGTTGATTATTTACTAAGAGCCAGGTACTTTGTACATGCTTTCCGTATACATCATCTCATTTTTGTCTTCACAGCCCCCTAAGAAGTAAGTACTATCATTTACCCTGCTGGATGATAGGGAAATGAGAGTTGAACTATCCTACTCAAACAGTAGAATCGGGTTTCAGACTGCCAATTGCAGAGTCCTGCCTCTTGAGAACTACATTATTGCCTCAGGCTAATGGTGGCTGCCAGTATTTCTCCCTGGTCCTCTTCTCTATCCAAGGAGCTACTGAATATAATTAAGACAAGGGACAAGCCTCCACCCCTCCAACGTTGTCTCAGATTCTCCTGATGAGAAATGCTTTGTCTGTGGAGGGGTGTCATTTGTTTTATCTGCTCAGCTAAGGCAGGAATTGCCTCCCTGATATCCACTGCTTGGGGGGGCTGGTGGTGTTAGCCCTTCCTGTGACAGCCTATTCTAGGCAGCTCTAAGAGCGAGAAACTTTCTGATTATGTTGATCCAGAGCCTTCCACCAAGCATTCTAGTTTTTATCCACGTTGTTTGAGAAGTCCTTTTGACACAGTCTTTCTTTAAGCTCCCTTTAAAGCCCTAGAATTTGGGTTTTCTATTGTGATCTATTTTTTAAAAATTATGGTTAAATACAATTTCCTATCTTACCCATTTAACCAAAAATATGGTTAAATACAATTTCCTATCTTACCCATTTTAAAATGTACAGTTCAGTGGTACTAAATTCATTCATTATGTTGTGCAACCATCACCACGATCCATCTCCAGAACTCTTTCATCTTGTAAAACTGAAACGCTATACTCATTAAACAATAACTCCCTATTCTCCCCTGCTCCTAGTCCCTGGCAATCCACCATTCTACTTTCTGCCTCTATGATTTTGATTACTCTAAGTACCTTATATATGTTGAATCATATGGTATTTGCCTTTTTGTGATAGGCTGTTTCACTTAATATAATGTCCTCAAGGTACATCCATGTTGTAGCATACTGCAGAATCTCCTTCCTTTTTAAGGCTGAATAATATTCCATTGTATGTACATACCATATTTGGTTTGTCCAAATTTGGCTTGGACCTTTGGGTTACTTCCACATTTTAGTTATTATGAGTAATACTGTTATGAACATGAACATACAAATAATTCTTTGAGACCTTGCTTTCAATTATTTTGGGTATAGGACCCAGAAATGGAATTGATGGATCATACAGTAATTTTATTTTGAATGTTTTCAGGAATTGCCATGTTGTTTTCACAGGGGCTGCACCAGTTACATCCCACCAATAGGATTCTAATTTCTCCACACCCTTATCAATGCTGGTTGTTCGCTGTTATTTATTTATGTTTTTATAGTAGCCATCATAATGAGAATGAAGTGGAATTTGACTGTAGTTTTGATTTGCATTTCCCTAATAATTAGTGATGTGGAGCATTTTTTTCATACGCTTATTGGCCATTGTATGTCTTCTTTGGAGAGATGTCTATTCAAGTCCTTTGTCTATATTTGAATCAGGTTCTTTATTTGTTATTGAGGTCTAGGAGTTCTCTATATATTCTAAATATTAATATCTCATAAGATATGTTATTTGCAAATATTTTCTCCCATTCTGGTTGCTGCACTTTTACTCTGTTGATAGTGTCTTCTGAGGCAGAATTTTGAAACTTTTATGAAGTCCACTTTGTCTATTTTTTCTTTTGATGCCTATGGCTTTGGTGTCACATTCAAGAAATCAGTGCCAAATCCAATGTCATAAAGTTTTATTTCGTGTCTTCTTCCAACAGTTTTATTGTTTTAAGTCTTAAATTTAGGTCTTTTTTTCCAATTTGAGATAATTTTTGTATACGGTATTAGGTAAGAGTCCAACTTCATTCTTTTGCATGTGGATATTCAGTTTTCCCAGTGCTATTTATTGAAAAGATTGGCTGTCCTTTCCCCAGTAAATGGTCTTGGCACCCTTGTCAAAAATCATTTGACAACACATATGAGGGCTTATTTCCGGGCTCTTGGTTCTATTCTATCAGTTTATATGTCTGTCTTTATGTTGGTACCATATTGTTTTGATTATTATAGGCTTGTAGAAAGTTTTGAAATTAGGAAGTGTAAATTCCCGAGTTTTGTTCTCTTTGAGGTTGTTTTGGCCATTTGGGGTCCCTATGACTTTTAGGATAAGTTTGTTCTGTTTTTGCAAAAAGTGTCATTGAGATTTTGATAGGAATTGCATTGAATCTATAGGTCACTTTGGGTAGCTGCAACATTATAACAATACTAAATCTTCCAATCTGTGAATATGGGGTGTGTTTTCATTTATTTATGTTTTCTTTAATTTCTTTCATCCATGTTTTCTAGTTTTCATTATATGTGTCTTTTACTTCCTTGGTTAAGTTAATCCCTAAGTATCTTATGTCATTGTTTTTTAATGTTATTGTTTTTTGTAATTGTCTTTTCAGATTTTTCATTGTTAGTGTATAGAAATACAACTGATTATTGTGTATTGACTTTGTACCCTGCTACTTTGCCGAATTCATTTATTAGTAAAAACAGTTTTTTGTCTTAAGGATTTTCTATATATAAGCTCCTATCATTTTAAAAAAGTCTTTAACTGAAAGTTTTTTTGAGGTAACTTTGATCATTCCTTACAATTCTTGTAAGTATTTTAAAAACAAACCAGAAATCAGGGGTAGGGGAGAAGCATGAGCAAACAGAAACTCCATATCTACTTCTAGATTTGATATATTCCATGAATTATACAACAAATCAACATATATTTTGAGGATATAAAACCCAAATCACATTTTTTTTTCAGCATCTGAGACAACATTATAAGGAGGGACAAAGGTGGAAGTGTTTATATGTGTGAGTGTGTTTAAGCCTGAAAGAGCTACACAAACATGTTTATTTTCTTCAAGTCGACACACCCTCCCCCAGGAGACTTCTAACTGACAAAGGGGTGCCTTTGAGGCCGAGAAGAAAAGCCAAACAGAAGGGCTCCATACGGATTTCTGAGTTTTAATAGAGAGGCATGCAATCTTGAAGGCCAGATGGGATACTAATGTGAAAAAAATTCAATAATGACATCAACAGAAATTGCTGTGGGAAAGGTCCTAATCCAGCTCATAGCTAATTATGATGCTCATGAAGCTGTTGAATCTGCTGCCCAAATCAGAATAATATGTGCTAAGCCTAAACATTTCAGGGGGAACATATTACCTCTCTTAGGTTAATCATACATCTTTCAGGGGCCAGAATTTAGAGGTTCATTCAACAGAGTTTGTTGATGCCCAGAACGTGCCGGATGCACATCTCAGTGCTGGAGATCTGGCAGTGAACAAAGCCCCTGGTGCATGGAATGTTCATTTAACTGGGGGAGATAGACAATTGTCATATAAACCTGTACTATGTCAGGAGGGACAGTACCCACCCATGAGAGGGATGGTAAGGGATGAGGTGATATATTTGTTAATTAGTAGGAGGGGCCTCTATGATGAACTGATCTGTGGGCAAAGACTGAATGAAGTGAGGAGAGGAAGAACCGGGGCAGGAGCATCCTAGATTCCTTTCCAAGTCACACAGTAGCTGTTATACAAGTTGAACATAACAGGTGCTTCTAAATAGCAATTTATCAACTTAGTGATCCTCTGAGTTTGCTGTCTTACAATGATTGAAAGGACTAAAAGAAGCAGAATCTGCCGAGTTTACTGCATTGTCTGGTCTAATGGTTCTCAACTGGAGTTGATTTTGCCTGCCAGGGGACATCTGGCAATGTCTGAAGACATTCTGATTATCAAAGCCTGGGAGGAGGGAGAAGGTACTATGGCCATGTCCTGTGTAAACGCCAAAGATGCAACTAAACATCTATAGTGCACTGAATAACTCCATACAGCAAATAATGAATGGGCCCCAAATGTCAGCAGTGTCACCACTGAGAAACCTTGATTTGGCCCCCAGAAAGGCTGCCAGACCTCTGATGAGAGTGGAGGGACCAGGAAGGAGAAGTTCTTTCGAACAGCCCCATCAAGACATCTGGACGTCTGCAAACAGAGTAGATCCAAGGCCTCTGGAGTAACTTTGGGCGTCTGCTCCCAGCTTGTTGACAGACTTAGTCAAATGGTTTCAAAGCCACAAGGGGATTTTTTAATCAACATTAAGTAAAAATTTCCTGTGTGTCTTGTGGTATAAGACAAGTAAGGATGCAAGATGTGGTCCCTGCCATCAAAGTCTTTATAGCTTAGGGAGAAAAAAAGGTATGAAGACAAACACTTACAATGTAACAAGGGCCACAAAGGGGTAGAAATCAAATGATGCAAGGGAAGGGAGTGATGACTTTTGTCGGAGTGACCAAACAGGTTTAACATAGGAGGTATCATTTGAACTGGGCTTTGACAGTGAGAAGGCTTTAAACAAATAGGGAAGTGGAGGATATGTTAGACAGAGGGCGAGATGTGAAAACAGGTAAAAAGGTAGGGAATAATAATATTAACAGCAACTGCCACCTAGTAAATCCTCTCTATATGATAGGTGTGGTGCCAAGCACTTTATCATGACACACAATTGTAGTCTACACTGAAAACTGATAGATGTGTGAGAAGCACCTGAAACCTAGCATGACCAAAGTTACTTGAATTTCTATCTTATTCATTTCAAAATGAATGAAACAAAATGAATGAAGCATTACCTGGGGTGAGTTGCATAAATACCGAAGAAGTTCACCAATATACTGAATGACAGTGACATTATATTTTCTGCAGTCATCCCAAAACTGGCTGGCTGAAAATTTGTTCCGCAAAACAAGAGTAGCACCTACAGAGAAGTGTATATAAAGTGTTAATAAAGAGATGCTACAAAAAACTCCCTGGTTATATTTGTCATTTTTGAAAGGTAGAACTTTAAATGTGAATTATATTCACAAACAAGTTTTGAGTATCAATTAGATTCAATACAAAAATGAGTAAGACATGGTTTAGGATAAAACCAGGCTTTAACCAGGATAAAAACAGAGGCTTTCAATCTAGTGAGGGAAAAGACACATACAAACATCTTTCTAATAAAAGTCAGTGTGCAATAAATAAGAGTTTCAAATGAATCTCTAAGGGAATGTGAACATGAGTGTGTGTGTGTGTGTGTGTGTGTGTGTGTGTGTGTGTGTGTGTATTAATTCTGCTTGGGGGCAAGGGCTGAGAAAGGCATATTTTGGAAGAGGTAGATCTGAATTGTGTCTTGAGCAATGAATATGAATAAAGGTAAGAGAATTCCAGGCAGAGGAAACAGTATGAAACAAAAAGATAGGACAGCCCAGAAGGCGTTGGAAGATAGCCAAGACTCAGTTGGCCTGTAACTGGAGTGGTAAACAGGGGGTGGCTCATGGGAGATGAGCCTAGAGAAGCAGCCAGGGGTGCCATCATGAAGAACTTGGAAGTGCCAGGTGGAGGAGTCAGACTTAACTTTGCAGGCAATGGAGAGCCAAGGTCTTGAACAAGCAGGAAATCTATTCTTTGATGGGTGAGGTAGACATAATAATGGTTCCCAAAGATGTCCATGTTCTAATCCATACAACCTGTGAACATTCTACCTTACATGGCAAAAAGAACTGTGTAGATGTGATTAAGTTAAGGATTCTGAGATGGGAAGATCATCCTGGATAACCTGGGTGGGCCCAAGGTAATCATAAATGGCCTTCTAACAGGAAGGTAGGCAGGTCAAGGGCAGAAGGGGATGGATGCAGAAACAAAAGGCTGGAGGAATGTGTTGTGAAGACAGCAAAAGTGGCCACAAGCTAAAGAATGCAGGCAGCTTCTAGAAGCTGGAAAAAGCAAGTAAATGGACTCTTTCCTAGAACTTCCAAAAGGGATACAGCTCTGTAGACACCTGGATTATAGGACTTCTGACTTTCAAAACAGAGAAAAAAATTATGTTGTTTTCAAGCCACTAAGTTTGTGGTAATTTGTTATAATAGCAATAGGGAAAGATGGGTAAAAAAATATATATCAATGTGAAACTATATCATATTACAATGGGTAAAAATAATATATATCACACCCAACCAAATTATAGTCATAAGATGTAGTAAAGTGAAATAAAAACATCTCAGAAATACTTTTTCATGCTCTTAGTTTAGCTTTACTCCTAAATATACAAGAGTGTGATGTTTTAGAAGAGGAAAAGATTTTTTAAATATGATTTTTTCTTCCTTAGAATGTATCTTTGGTGCTTAAGCAAATGTGTGAGCAGTGAATTAGTCCCTTTGGGAGCCTCAGAGTTCCCCAGTTCTTGAAGAGCCCAGCTATATGATCAGGCCCAGTCAGTTGTTCCTGGCTGATGTGGAGGCTGGTGCTGAGGCTGGGGTAAGTATTTTACAGCTGATCAATAAGTTGATGAGGGAAAAAGATAGAGGCTTGGGCCATCATGCATGCATTTATATATGTATGTGGATATATGTTATTATATATACATACATGAGTATTTAAAAGGAAATGCCGCACGGGGGAAAATTAAGTTTTTTTTTTTACTTAGAGAGTTAGAGATGGCTTTCTGGAAGAGGTGGACATTGGACTGAATCTTAATGTATACAAGTGGCATAAAGCCTACTGAAAGGAAAAAAATGGCAACTCTAATTTGAATGGCAACATTTCAGAAAGAAAGAGAAGAGATGGAAAGCAAGGTATTCTGACCAGAGCTGAGGAGTTGCGCAAGGGGGGAAGAACAAAGTAGGATGGGGACGGCTAAGGGAGAAGTTTACATCAGATGCAGATGGAGATCCACATGCAGATTTCGGAAGACATAAATGACAGAGGGGAATTATTTATGGAACTTAAGAATCAAGTGTCTTAACTTGGATAAAAATGTTTTAAAGAAGTTTCCTCCTTGATATCTTGAACATCTGTAGCATTATTTATCAGACAAGCAGGCACGAGGAAATAGAAATGATTCTAGATACTTGCTGGTGATACGTGAGCCAAATAGCTTTGCTGTTAACATTGAATTAAACGCTGTCTCTGGCAGACAGGAAAGTAGGCAAATTTTGTATTACTTTCCCTGTTGAGCACATATGAATGTGTACTGGACTCCAGTGCCTTGTTGAGAGAAAAGTCTTACCAGTCATGATACATCCATGGAGGCCGATCATAAGCGCAGCACTGTGGTACAAGGGCAGGGTGGTATAGATGACATCATCTTTCCTAACTCTGCTTGCAGTGGCAAGGCTAGCTCCATACCATAGGCGATAGTGATTGATCTTGGCAGCTTTTGGGAGACCTTTGCAAAGATACAAGAGAAGGCATGCGTGAGTCAGGATGGAATCATTCACAGACCAGTGGTCTGGAAGAGAGATCTGGCTTAGGCAAATCCATCATCCAGTGGTTAGAGAATGCAGAGGAGAGGGCCATGACTGGTTATATCAAGAGCCAGTAAATTTCTTCTGTAAAAGACCAGATAGTCAATGTTTTAGGCTTTGTAGGGTTATACAGCCTCTGTTAAAACTACTCAACTCTACTATTATAGCCAATAGCAGCCAACCACAGAAAGGAATGAATGCGGTTGTGTTCTGATAAAGCTCTACTTACAAAATCAGGTTGGGAGGGGCTGTATTTGGCACACAGACCATAGCTTGTTGACACCTGAGTTAGATGTAATTAGAAGAAAAAGGCATGATTGTCTATCAAATTTTTGTTTTGTGCCTACCACCTTGTAAGGTATTTTCAAATTTCGTTTAGTTCTCATAATTAACAAGGTAAGTAAAATTATATTCTTTAATCCACAGATGAGAAGGCTGAGATTCAGAGACATTAAATAGCTTATTCCATTCCCATCACTTTCCTTCATAATCACTTTTATGCATTCTTTAAGTATTGTTCTAGAATTTCTTTATATAAATATAAGCAAATATGAAGAGTTGCTTATTTGTTCTTGCCCTTTCTCCACCCAGGGGCACCTGGGTGGGTCAGTCAGCTAAATGTCCAACTCTTGATTTTGGCTCAGGTCTTGATCTCACAGTTTGTAAGTTTGAGCCCCGCCTCTGGCTCTGCGCTGACAGCACAGAGCTTGCTTGGAATTCTCTCTTTCCTGGGGTGCCTGGGTGGCTCAGTCTGTTGAGTGTCCGACCTCAGCTCAGGTCACGATTTAGCGGTCTGTGAGTTCGAGCCCCGCATCAGGCTCTGGGCTGATGGCTCAGAGCCTGGAGCCTGCTTCCGATTCTGTGTCTCCCTCTCTCTCTGTGCCTCCCCCGTTCATGCTCTGTCTCTCTCTGTCTCAAAAATAAATAAATGTTAACAAAAAGAAATTAAAAAAAAAAAGAAAATTATTAAAAAAAAAAAAAGGAATTCTCTTTTTCCTTCCCCCTCTGACTCTCCCTACTTTCTCTGTCTCTCTCAAAGTAAATAACCTTAAAAAATTCACACCTTTCTGCACTTTCTCCCCCTTCTACTTAGCAATGTATGGTAGAAAACTGTCCATATTTATACAAAGAAATTTCCCTTACTTATTTATTCATTCATTTATTCTTCCCCTCTCTCCCTCCCTCCCTCTCTCTCAGTTGCATCAAGTCCTTTGTATGTTGCATTATAATTTATTTAACTATTTGGCTATTTCAAATGATGCTGTAGTGAATAGCCTGGTCCACATGGTAGTTTGCAGTATGAACGATGCTGTATTTGTAGGATAAACTTGCTGAAGTGAGATTGCAGGGTCATAAGATAAACATCTTTTGTCATTTTGATAGGTATTGCCACATTGAGAGTTATGGGGGCTGTCCCCATTCACTCTCCCACCAGCAATATCTGGGTGTACCTGTTCCTCATAGCCCTGCCTAGGTATGCTCTCAAATGTTGGAATTTTTGCCAGTCTGAAAGGTGAAAAATGGTATCTCAGTGTAGTTTCGGTATATTTGCAATTTCTTACATGTAATTTATGTCACTTTTTTGGTAAGACTGTATTAAAAGGATATATTTATATTGTACCCAGGGAAGGGTGCCTGGGTGGTTCAGTCAGTTAAGTGTCCGACTTCCACTCGCAGTTCGTGAGTTCAAGCCCCGTGACGGGCTCTGTGCTGACAGCTCAGAGCCTGGAGCCTACTTCGGATTTTGTGTCTCCCTCTCTCTCTGCCCCTCCCCCGCTCACAGTCTGCCTGTCTCTCTCAAAAGTGAATAAACATTAAAAAAAATTATGTTGCTTCCCAGGGGAAGTCAGTTTAGTGGGGGGAGGGCACAAAGCCATTACTAAGGAGCTGGGGCTAGAGGTTAAGACCTGAGTGGGTAAATGGACGTTGTGAACAGGAAGATAGTTCTCTGCAGACTCAGACCCTTCCATATTTGATGGTGCCTTTGATCGGTATTGCCTAAGAAACAGCCATTCATTATAAGGCAAAGCAGTATGTCCAGCACACTACCATAATTGTAAACACAATTCAAAATTCATTTTCTTTGACAGAGGGCCAGTGGCATTGTGTCAGTATCAATGCCCCATTCTACACTAATACGAAGACATAGAAGAAGGCATCAATAAATCGACTGTATCCATGGAAAAGAATTGTCTGGATAGTAAAAGCTCTATAGTATATTTTTAAAAATGAAATATATAGCCTTTGCTGCTTTGAAGTACTTTCAAAAATTTCCTAATTTAAGATTTTGTGTTAGTGAAGAAATACGAATGTTTGGTGGGTATTATGTAATTTTGTGCTAAGGACTGTGAGGAACTTTGTTCTCCAACTGATTAAATGAGTTCTTTTAAGTAATCTTTACCAGAGTAACTTAGCAAATATTTTACTCAGAGATAAGGAGAGAAGTTAATACACACCAAACCATTTATCTTCCAATTAAATATAAATTCTGAATTGCGGGATTAAATTAAGGAGTGTCCATTCTCTTTTCCTGTAAAAAAATTTTTTAAACGTTTATTTATTATTGAGAGACAGAGAGAGACAAAGCACAAGCATGGGAGGGGCAGAGAGAGGGGGAGACACAGAATCTGAAGCAGGCTGCAGCCTCTGAGCTGTCAGCACAGAGCCTGACACAGGGCTTGAATTTACCAACCATGAGATCATGACCTGAGCCGAAGTCGGAGGCTTAACCGACTGAGCCACCCAGGTGCCCCTCCATTCTCTTTTTCTCCCTAAAATGGATTTTATATCTGACTGCTAAAACCTGCAGATCTACTAAATGGGTTTTATATTTGACTGCTAAAACCTGCAGACCAACCTGCAGGTCTAATGTCTGGCATTAAGACAAGAACTCCTTGTCAGTAACCAAGGACTCCGTTTTTCTCAATCATTTCCCAAAGGTTACAATTAAATTTTACCATTCTATTAAGAAATGAGGGTAGAAGTCTCATATATTGAGGTACTATCTGTACACAGGGGAAGCATTTGGTTAACTATGTCATTCCACCATTCTGTTGGCATGCTAGGATATAACTGCCGGCAGATGGAAAAAGGATGAACATGCTTTGGGCATTGGTTTTAATATGCCATTCCCAATCTCCCTTCTTCATTTACTTAAAGAAAACACTAAGTGAAAGTGATTGTATGAAGGGAAGTTGACATTCAGATCTGAAAACTGGGAGAGCAGATGGGTGCCGAGGGCCTGTTAAGGTGAAGGAGGGAGTGTTTATAGGCTGGTGTTGAGATAAAAGGCTCAAAGGAAACCTTAGCTTTACCTATAATCAGTTAGAGTGTTCTACAAGGAAACTCATGTGTGCGTTACCTTAAGTTAAAATTTTAATCAAAAGAGAGAAGATTCACATATTCAGTTTTCCAGTATTAGTAATAATGGTTAGCATGCTGGTACTGGCTTCCTGTCCTCCTTCTAACTATATCCCTCAGGCCTCATATTATTAACATTTTCATAATGTTTTCCCTGGCCTATATTAGGCAGACACCACATATCTGTTAAATGGAAGAACTGGGCAGTATTGTGGCAGAGAGGCCAGATTTATGAGCTGTGGAGTCAGCCTACCAAGGTGAATCTTGACACTTCTGTCTTGAGAAGTTCTTACCCTCTCAGTTTCTGGATTGGTAAAATGGGAATAAGATTGGTATCTGTCTTAAGGATGGTAGGAGAATTGTATGAACATAGACCATAAAGCTCATAGGAGAGTGGATAGTGCATTCTATCTTTAATAGTGCATGTTCTATATAGCAATGTTCCAATAACACTGTTAATTGGCAGTGTTTTCTCTTAGTGGCTCATAAAGTTATGGTGCAGCTTACAGTTGAAGATATCCTAGACTGGATGAAATACACTATTTTAGGCCCTGGGCTACAGCCATCCTATACCCACAGCACCAAGTCAGTGTTGCATGGGAAGATAGCGGTAAAAACATTTATGTAAAATACAACCCCATTATTGTCCAAATGTCTTCTTTAGAGTCCCATTAATAATTGGTTATACATTATGTGTGGACTTGGAATATAATATAATAAAAATCCAACAATCATTTAATACTTCCAAAAACCTATTCAGTGCCAAATTTCATCCATCCTCACAATTATTTTTGTATTTCTTGCTTAACCTATTTATCTGTTCTACATACCAACTAGGGGGAAATATGTGTAGCCTGGGCAAACCCAAATAGGATTATATGCTATGAAATAAGATCAGTTCCCACAGGTGAAAGAGCTAAATCCTCTAAGTATTAGTTATTGGGTAAGTTTTGCCAAAGGAAAAGACCATTTGAAAACCTAACCCAACCTTTAACTCCTTCAGGATAGGTCCATTTCTTTGAGAATCCTCTCTTTATTTTTACCTGTGGTTCCAGAAGTATAAATGTATAAGGCAGGACTGGAAAAAGTGACTTCAGACCTCCACGACTCTGGAATAGGTTCTGTTGACACTTCATCCACTTTGTCCAGTAAAGATTCAACCCCATCCGTGTTAGAAGTTCTGCTCACATAATAGATGGACACATTATCTTTTTTCAGGCTTGGTAGCACCTCTTCCACAGCTTCTTGTAGTTCTTAATAAGGAAAAAAAAAATCCAAACACATTAAATTAGTCCACTTTAAAAAGTTCTATTAGTATAACAAGCCTCACAGTAATTATGTTTTTGGCATAATTTTTGCTGAACTGTGTAGACATGACAAGTGGAGCTTATAGTCACGTGATATTAAACATGGAATTTGCTACATGTGAAAAATATCACAAGATTTCTTTTTTTTTTATTTTTTATTTAAAAAAAATTTTTTTTCAACGTTTATTTATTTTTGGGACAGAGAGAGACAGAGCATGAACGGGGGAGGGGCAGAGAGAGAGGGAGACACAGAATCGGAAACAGGCTCCAGGCTCTGAGCCATCAGCCCAGAGCCCGACGCGGGGCTCGAACTCACGGACCGCGAGATGGTGACCTGGCTGAAGTCCGACGCTTAACCGACTGCGCCACCCAGGCGCCCCTATCACAAGATTTCAAAGTTTGAGGGAAGGCTAGGTTTTAATGGTTTCATAAGCGGCAGATAGTTGGTTGAAATCTGTACAAATGGACACGTGGATAAAAACCAAGATATATAAGCATATAACTTATAAGTATGTCTGGTATACATCTCAAAATACTCCAGAAATGAATTTGGTTATTCCTAATATATGTGTCCCCTAGTGATGAAAAAGAAAAAAAGAAAATTTTAAGGTAGGAGACGAGGAATGAAAACAAGGCAGCCATGCTAACTAAAATGATAGAAGTGAACTTTATATAATATATGTGTGTGTGTGTGTGTGTGCATATATATACACACACACACACATATATATATTAATGTTTATTTTTGAGAGAGAGAGACAGAGCACAAGTGGGGGAGGGGCAGAGAAAGAGGGAGACACAGAATCTGAAGCAGGCTCCAGGCTCTGAGCTGTCTGCACAGAGCCTGACGCAGGGCTTGAACCCATGAACTGTGAGATCATGACCTGAGTCGAAGTCAGATGCTTAACTGACTGAGCCACCCAGGTGCCCCAACATATATATATATATATATATATATTTAACATATCAGTAACAAATAGTTCCCCAAGGAAGGTTCAGCTTATCTGAGAAATAACCTCCAAATTTCATAAGCACATTTTCTGGTATGAGAAAAAAACAGGACTGATTAGCATGTTTTTCAAACCATAGGGCACAGTACAATAGTGGGTTTTTAAAATCATTTGAAGTGACCAGCATTAAAAAAAATTAAAATAGGGGCGCCTGGGTGGCGCAGTCGGTTAAGCGTCCGACTTCAGCCAGGTCACCATCTCGCGGTCCGTGAGTTCGAGCCCCGCGTCGGGCTCTGGGCTGATGGCTCAGAGCCTGGAGCCTGTTTCCGATTCTGTGTCTCCCTCTCTCTCTGCCCCTCCCCCGTTCATGCTCTGTCTCTTTCTGTCCCAAAAATAAATAAAAGATGTTGAAAAAAAATTAAAAAAAAATTAAAATAGAAGGAAATATAAATTTTCAGAGTGTATCACACAGAGTAAGAGGGAAGTATCAGTTTTTTAAAAATTTGTTTCAGTTATGTGGGTGTCTGGGTAGTGGGCCACAGACAAATATATTTTTTACTATAGGTCAATGCCAAAAAAAGCCTTCATGTTTGCTACTCAATTTATGTGCCCTTAAATCACAAGATGAGATGACCTTTAAGCTTACTTATCTTGAACTTGTGATGCTGAGGTGAATATACTTAATAGGAAGGTGACCCAATACCGGAAGGAATTACCTTGGGTAGGCTATACCTAATGCATCCTATACACTTTGTTTTTCAGATGTTTATACATGATGTCTCCATCAAAACAAAAAATATCATCTGGACAGATGCATTAAAAAAAATTTCAAAACATTTTAACCAGAGGACTCATGCACATGGTAAAAATCAATCAAAGAGTACAAAAGAGTCTATAATAAAGATCAACAGTCCCTTACCCCATCCCTCTTAACAACTAAACCTGCTGCCTAGAGGCACAATCACTTTTCATTTTTTTTAAACCTGTGTCTTGTAACAGTCACTTGTCTGTCACCAAACAATGTGCTTTTCCTGCTACCTTGGGACCTATCAATTTTGATCCCCACCCTTATTTTACCCTTGTCCACTCCCAACAATTACTATCTCCACTTTATGTTGTCTAGGTTAATAGTATGTACATCTATTCTGAGGCTATAATTCCATCTTCCCAGCTTTGTTTATGGGTTGGTTCTAGAAGCTGAACACCAATAATCAGAATCAACAAGATTATAACTATGTAAATATTATTCACTGCAGAAGTAACACACTATAATCATACTTCCTGAGTTTTCTCCTGGAGTTTCTATTGGCTATCATTCTTTTATTATTATTTATTATTATTTATTTTTATTTTTAGAAAGAGAGAGAGAGAGAGAAAGTGTGCGCACGTGAGCGCTCAAGTTGGACAGTGGCAGAGAGAGAAAGAGAAAGAGAATCTCAAGCAGGTTGCACACTAGCACAGAGCCTGATGCATGCTCAATCTTAGGACCATGAGATCATGACTTGAGCCGAAATCAAGAGTCAGATGCTCAACTGACTAAGCCACCCAGGCACCCGTGGCCACCATTCTTCAATAAACTATTTGCCTCAAATATTTTTTTAACCTCCATCAGATCAGCTTCTCCCCCTTTTGGCCCCTTGAACTTCCGTTCTCCTTTTCTACTCTTTTATTTTAACAGGTTCCTTCAGCACTTCAAAATATTAACCAAAAATATGACTGTTATAAAAACACCCCATTCCTTGCCACTGCCTTGGTCCAGATCCTCATTATTTCCTATTTTGATCATCCCATTAGCCTCCTGATCAATCTCCTTATCTCTAATCTTTCCTTGCTTCCAACTGATCAGCTACACTATGGCTTCTTGTTACTGCCCTGTTCAGAATCTTTCAATGGCTGCTCATCCTTTGTGGTGAGTCCACTCTCCTTATGCAACATGTGAGGTCCCGAGCTCATTCACAGTCTAACCCCTGGGGACTTTTCTGATGTCATCTCTTAGTACCATCTCTTGTCCCCTTTCCTTTAATTACACTGATCTATGTGAATGGAATGTACCCATATCCTCACATCTCATGGCCTTTGTTCAAATGGTTTTACCTGCTTTGAGTGCCCTCCTACATCCAGGTCACCTGGAAAACTCCAGCTCACCCTTCAAGACTCACCCTTGGTGACACTTCTCTCTGTTGCCTTCCCTCCCTCTACAAAGTGAGGTGCTCCCACAGGGGCCTGCATATACTTCTGGCAGAGTAGTTAGTACATAGTACAACTTGCTCGTTCTTTTTCTCCTCAATGAGTGAAAACTTTGAGATTAAGGATCATAACTTAATCCTCTTCACATAGTCAACAGTAGTGAGTGCTCAACAAGTGCTTGTAATTCAAAGAATGTGCACAAAGGATTGTGTTTGTGTGGAAGAGACAGAGGAATAAACTAAAGTTGTTGATTAAAAAAAATTTTTTTTAACATTTACTTATTATTGAGAGACAGAGAGAGACAGAGAATGAGCAGGGGAGGGGCCAAGAGATGGGGAGACACAGAGTCAGAAGCAGGCTTCAAGCTCCGAGCTGTCAGCACAGAGCCCAATGTGGGGCTTGAACTCACAAACCACGAGATCATGACCTGAGCTGAAGTCAGACACTTAACCAACGGAGCCACCCAGGCGCCCCTAAAGCTGTTGATTTTAAAGGATTCAGATCTTACAATACTATGAGTTGATAAACCTCTAATAAAATATAATGCACAATGAAATAATTGTTATAATACAGATATGCCTTGCATACAAGGGCCCAGACCAATAAATTAAAAATGACAACAATTGCTACTTCAAGAATTAAGAAATCTCCTCCCTCTTTCCCTTCCCTCCCTCCCTCCTCTGAGGCTATATACTTAAATACTGTGTTATAAGTTACCTGGATTAGTCTTTCTTCTCTCCCTCCCTCTTTCCCAACATTTATTCAATATCTATCTAAAGGGTGCTCCCTATGTACCAGGCATGGTACTAAGCACTGGATATAACAGTGAACAAAACTGATACTGTCCCTGTTTCTATAGAGCCTAATGGGGGAGGAAATCATCCATTAAAATAAGGTGTCCTAGGTGTCACAATAGGGGTTATGATGTTTGGGGAGGAACACAAAGACAGCCCAGAGGCAGGATCATCTAAATGGAGGCCTGAAAGATAAACAGGAATTGGCAACAAGTTGAAGATCAACTGAGATTGGCTGTGCCTGTTTCTAGCAGAGGGAACAGCTTATGTAAAGGCTGGGGGGCACACAACATAGTACCAAAGTAACTAAGAGGCTAAAGCTGACTGGAGTGTAGAACAGGAGGGAAGAAGGTTGGAAGAAGAGGCTGGGATGGGGGCAGGGCCCAAGTCCCTGATGTAAGTCAGGCAAATGGACTGCGTGGAAAACCATGATAAATTTTTCAGCATGAAATTTACATTCCATTTTTTAAAAAAGGAAAAAGAAAATGTAATTAAGCAGGTTTCATGCTTGATTACAGTTCAAGCAATTCGGTGTCATATATCTTCTACTACATTCATCTTCCTACCCTACCAAACATTTAGTTTGTAATACTGTTCGGAGAAGGCATCTCAGCTGTAGGGAAGGCCACTGACCTTGCCCAACACAATTTCCCTACATGTCCTCTGGGCTGCTGGTGTACAATTAGCATTTGGGCATTGACCTGAGGGTCCAGTGACTCACCAACCATATTAGACACACCTAACATGTCCAATTGTAGCAGCCTTTCTTCCCCTAGAGATGCTGCTATAAAACTGAAATTTGAAAGGAAATTCTGGAAGTGAATATCAGTTATTAACTATCTCTTTGTTATTTAGTGTTTTTCCTTAAGCTTTTTATGACTACATTTGGACATACATGTTTTCCCCTTCACAGATTTTTTATGTAGGGCGTGTGTGTGTGTTAATTCTTACCATAAAGTCTGCTTACTTAAAAGTGGCAATCAACCACTTGGATACAAAAGCTCAAATAATTCTACTTGGCACAGGTTGAGTTGATGGGAACTCTGGGTTTTGAGATTTACATGCAGGAATGTTCTTGGGAATGACATCTGTGAGGCTGTAAGAGAAGCGGACTGGATAGAGGGAAAGTTGAACAGTGATACAGTCACATAGGGGACTCGCTCAACTGATCCTCTGATCCTATGGGGACTCTGGGCCTGGGATGGCCCTTCAGGATTGTTCCAAACTAAGGAAATTGGGCTATACTTTCACCCCTGCCCATGAACCAGTCACTGGATGCAGGAGGTGTGGGGGGGGGAGGGGGGGAGGAGGGTAGGGTAGTGCTTAACCTTGGGCACAGTGGCTCTTTTTAAGCAAGGGCAAATCCTGGAAGTGGTCTCAGCTGAGAACTTTAGCTGCCAATGCTCCCAACAGATAAGGAATGAGCATCTCAGTCCTGAGAGGGGATTTGGGTAGTCTATCACAGCATCCACTATACATTGCATCCTTACTGATAGCAAAGCCCTTACATTTTTCATTTGTATAGACCAATTTGTAGAGTAGCTTTACACAATTTATGTCATAATTTTCACAAGAACCCTGTGGTAAAGATACAGTAACCCAATTTCTACAAATGGGGACAGAAGCTCAGTGAGTATATGTATGAAAAGACAGATACAAAATGAACAGAAATATACTGGGTTTATAGGATTCCCGTCTCCTTATATCAGCCATTCAGGTTAAAGTTTTGAAAGACGGCTTTACTTTTTAGAAGATGCTGCCTATTTGACCTTCTGCTCAGTACTAGTTAAACGAAGCATGCCTTTGAAGAGTACTACTGACAATCTCTTGTTCATGTTCTTTGAAAAGCATAGCCTTGAGCTTTATTAAAAGCTTGGGTGTGAAAAAGTATTCACAGAAAGTTATCTCAGTGGTGTAGAGCAGACCTGTTGATTCCTCAATGGTCTGGTTTTAAGCAATGGATTGAAATAGAACCTCAGAGAAAGCAGTGCATACTGGAGTGATGGAAAATTGAGTGATTACCACATTTCTCCTCCCTTCCTTAAAATCTATCTTGTTAAAAAAAAAAAAAGAAAAGAAATCAAGATAGCATATGAAGTTTCTCTGCTTTTTTTTTTTTTTAATAAAAGAAGAAGAAATTTATGAATACCTGGGCCCATTCTTAGAAAGTGGGGAGAGAGGGCAGGTGGCGAGCTGAACCAATCTTCACCACTGAGCTGGTAAGATGCTACTGGCTAACTCTGCAGCTTTCTGCTAGGAAACGCATTTAATCTAGAGGCTTGTTCTGCTACTCCATTGCCTCATTGAATGGGTATCTGACAGAGTTAAATCAAACACCCCAGAAATGCTTATCAATAAAGTGGGACCTGAAAAGGAGGCAATGAAAGGAAATGTGTTTTGATCAAAGTTCTAGGATGATTGTGAAATGGTTGGTAGATGGGCAAGTCAGGATTGAAGGCTTTACCTTTTCTTCATTCAAAAAGGCACCTGAAACACAAACTGGTTCTTGACAGCCCTTGGAGACAGTCTGAAAACAGCCTTTCAAATGCCATTTGTAACTGTGATTTTGCATTTTTAGCATAGGCAGTTTGGAATTATCACATTTAAGAACCCATTGTCTGGTCTGTACATCGACAAGGTACGAGTTAGAACACCTTCAGATAGCGGCGTGCATTCACCTCTTCCCCTCCCCCCACAAAACAAGTTGCCCTGAGGTCAGAAAGATGTTAACCAAGGTTAAGTCTCACCAGCAACAAGTAAATTTTTAACAGGGGAATATATATTCATATTACCTTTGTGTTGTTATATATCTTCTTAATATTATTTTAAAATTCTTACTTAAGCGAACTCTCACTTTCTAAATAGTCCCAGAATCAAGCATAATTCTTTGTCATGAAGTTACTCAGTCATACCAGGACTTACATAATTGTTATCATTTGATATCCACAAGCAGCCATGTCACCTTTCTACTAGCTATCTACTTCCCTATTTTTCTCAAGAGGCTGTAGGAAGGTCTTTTTAGAATACTGGCCACTTACACTCAATGTGCAGAATAATCTGAATTCTATCCTTCTTCAGATTCAATAACATTAACGTCTGATTTAAAGTTGTTTTGCTTCTACCCTTCTTGTTTCTAAGGAAAAAGAACTGCTGGCCTTCCCGAATATGCTAGCAAAGTGCTAGTTTATTTTGATGGAGATGTACAACCACCTGTCTTGCAACCTTCAGTTATGAGCAGGGTAAGAAGAAAAATTTTAGAGAATGTCTTTAAGCTAGCTCTCTGTTCAGACCTTGGACTGCTTGAGATCTCAGCCCTTGAGTACATTATTATTTGATGTCTCCGTTTTTGTCCTCCACTATCCTATGCACAGACCCTCCCTACTATGGTCCCAGCCCATCCTATGCTCATGAGACTCTCTCTGGCAATGAGACTCCAGGAGAGCACCTCTCTCCTACAGCCAACTGCCAGAGGTGAACTGGGAGGTAAGCAAATCTGGTAGGGTGAGGCTGGGCCTGGGAGATTGGATCTAAATGGATTTTCTCAAATCAGGATATATTTAACTTTTTTACATCATTTTTCATGTCCTCATGCCTAACCCAATGGTTCTTATGCTTCAGAGAAGAAAGCCTATTGCAACCAACCAGAATAATGGAACTCATTAATTTGACAAACATTTATTGAATGACTACTATATGCTAGGTATTGCTAGGTCGTTATTCAAAGATATATGAGAGAATTCTAAGCCTTTAGATAATCAAAGTCCAGTGAAGCAACTCATCTAAGCTTTTCCTTGTACAACTCAGAGAGAGGAGAGAAGTGGAGATCAGATTATCTCTATGCCTTGACCCTTGATTAAAGTTGGCACTGGGAAATTAATCCCCTTCATGGAAGTGAGGCCTCTGCCGTTGGCCATTCTTTGAATTCCCTGAGTCCTTATTTTCTTTACAGTAGAGTCCCTTCAGTAAACAGCCTTTAAAAACTACCACTATTGTTGTCCTTACATAGCAAAACTCTAATGAAGCATCTGTATTATGAACCTGATGAAAACAGCCTCTGGGGCTCCTCTTGCCTGGAATCCCCTCTCCCCTACTGCACTTGCCCAGCTCAGTGTCAATGCCTCCAGGAATTTTCACTCTCTGCTCATCCCCTGCCTCTATCCACCCCCCAACGCCCAACTCTGTAGTTCTTTCAGCATACTTATCACATTCTTCTGGGTATCACGTTCACAGACATTTGGGTATGTGGCTTAGTTCTTTTACTGGACTGTAACATCCTTGAAGTAATTCATCTTATTTTCTCCCTGTCCTTTTGTGGCAACTAGCTTGTACCTTGTGGGGACTCTCTACCTGGTGGTTTTTATATCATCTGCTTTTCTAAACCTAACCTCAAAAGTTTGTGCTACAAGACTTGATTACAGACCTAATCTCTGCAGTCCCTGACCTCCCTCACACAAAGCCTGACATACTATGCAGGCAAGTAGTATTTAAATCCCTCCTGAATTGGTAAAAAAGATCACTGCGATACTTTCTTAGGAACCAAAAGGTAAAGTCATAGGTTTAAGAGAGTCTTCCAGTTACTAAGAGATTAAATTGTCTCTTTTCTCAGGCAACTAGAAATTGTTGGGGATTTTCTTGAAAGGATCATCCCCTTTATATAAGTTGGCTGCCTTTAAATTGTCCCCCCTGCATCTTAAACTTTTATACAAGGCCTTCATTTTTTGGATTATTTTATCCAAAATAATGTGTAAGTTTCTTGGTTTCCCATGAGTCAACGGACATCTCATCTTTCTGTGACACTACACTAGCTGCCTAGCTTGCCTCCCTTTCCTCAGTTATGAAATGTAGGCGAAGAGCAGAGGATGCTCAATCCGTTCCAGCTCTAAGACTACAACCATGCAGAGAAAGGTAGCACCATGCAGGGAAATTCGTGGTCTTTGAAGTTGGATGGACCTGGGCTGGAATTTTAAGCTTCAGGTTTTTCAACTCACAGGAGGTAATAATATGTTATCTCTTAGGGTAATAAAAGCACCTGGCATAGGGGTTGGCATGCAAAGGCATTCCAAAAAGGTGAGGCATCCAGGCTCCCTACTTCTTCATGTTTTTCGGCTCACAGCTGGTTGGTCCTCCCCTGACCAACAGAGTGAGAAGCAACTCCTAGCCCTTGACTGCAGCGACAAGCTTTCTAGGAAAGGAAAACCAACAGTCCTGTGGGGAATGGGCTCTCAGTTTCTTCCTGGCCTGGTCACCATTGGGGCATGGAGTTACCATTTCAGGTCTTGTTGAAGTGTGGCAGGAGGGAACTACAGAACCAACGGTCGCTTTGGTTATAGATGTAATGGGGACTGACGAGGGCACTGCAGCATATCCCCAAAGTCTTCTTGGGGAGCAGGTGGGGTAACCTTCTCTGCAGTGAGAATCCAGAGAGGCTAACAGCATTTGAGAGCCCGAAGCAGCCGTGAAGACCCTCTATTAGAGGAGGACACCACGGGACAGGAAGGGAAAATGACTTTCTCGTGATCATGTAGCCAATCAAACAGCAGAGGTGAGAACATTCTGGATCCTCTAGAGTTCACACTCAAGACTCTCTGCATTTTAATGCCCATATTGTCGGTTTTGGTTAAAAGCCTAGACTCTGAAGATAGACAGCTCTGGTTAACCCCTCTCCTCAGCTCTACAACCTGGGACCTAAGGCTTCACGGTCCTCGGTGGTCTCACCTACAAAGCCCGATAGTAAGCCCTGCGTTATGTGAGGATTAAAAGCAACACTATGTACTGCACGGTGCTTAACACAGTGCCTGAAAGAGCTTCCACAACGGGCTGTTTTAATGACCATTAGCGTCTTGAGGAAGGGTTGCCATCCCCTGCCTCTACACTTCCAGTTCGGACCTGAAGTTCCCTTTCCAACCCCCTATACCATGCAGTGGCTGGTCTGTCAAGGTGCGGGGGAGCCCACTGCCAGGGCGGGCGGTCCCCGGGCTCACCTGGTGAGACCAGTAGCACCTTCGCGCCGCAACACTGGAAGCAGTGCAGCAGGGACTTCGCGCGGATGTTGGAGTTGAGGCACGACATGGCACAGCCCAGCTTGGCCAGCCCCAGCCACAGCCACACGTAGGCTGGTTCGTTGCCCATGAAGATCGCCACGCAGTCTCCCTGGCGCAGGCCGACGTGGTCGTGCAGCGCCCGCGCCACTTGGTTGCTGCGCCGGTCCACCTGCGCATAGGTGAGCGTCTCGTCACGGAAAAGCAGGAAAGGCTTGTGCGGGCTCTGGCGCGCTTGTTCCAGAAACTTGTGTAGGACGGTGCGCACCGGCCGCTGCTGCCCGTAGCTGCGCACTCGCCGGGCCACGCCGGCCAGGCACAGGAAGTAGCCCACGTCCTGGAAGAAGTAGGGGCAGCAGAGGTTCACCAGCAGCGGCAGGAGCAGCAGCCCCGCCAGAGCCGTGTACAGGGCGGGCAGCATGACAGCGGCGGGGCCCCCAGTCCCCGCGAGGACAGGAGGCGCGCTCCGGGCGTGCAGCGCGGCGGCGGGGAGGGCTTCTCGCGGACGGCGGGCGGGCTGCGCGGAGGGCGCGCGGCGAGGCTGGGGCGGCGGCGGAGCACCTGCGCTGCCGGCACCAGCGCGGGCTCTCGGGCAAGTGGAGCGTCGTGTGGACTGCCGGGGTGACAGGAGGGACCCGCCGGCTGAGCCCGCCCCCTGGTGGGTGTGCAGCCACCTGCGCGCTTGGCCCTGTGGTCTCCCCACCCCCGGCGGGGAAGGAGGCTTTGAGGCGCTCCGCGCGCCGCCGGCGGTCTGCGTTGTGACCCGAGTACCTTCCACCTCGGAGCCACGGTTTCCTTGTCCGAATGCTGATGACAAGAGGCACTTAGCGGCTGTTGAGATTAGAGGAGATAACGTAAGCGTCCCGCTGTTCACTGCCACCACTAGCAGGGTGCCTTATACAAACGACTTGCTGTTATTACCAGTGAAGCGCCTTGTAAATGTGAGTCCGGTTATTTATTAGCAACGGGTACCAGGCGCCACTGCCAAATTAGAATCCCGTCTCTCCCTTCTTGGGCCCAGGGGCTTTCCGCTTGGTGTCTTGTCAGATTTGCACCCTCCCCCGCAGCCCAATTGCCGGGCCGTCTCCTGTGGTGAGGATTTCACGGTTGAACAGAGACACCCGAGACTGTCACCTCCACCTCACCCCAGTCCTTGGGCTGTAGGTGAGGACGGGACACTGTGATCCTAGTCGGGCCCCGCCGGGTCCAGCTAGCCCGGATTGGGCGTGAGGGAGCGCCACACTCTGCCAGCTGAAACCAAGCTCCGGCGGTTTGGGACATGTGTGTGTTTGACTTTTAATATTTGGTTCTACGTGATTCTTCTCTCCTGTATGTTGAAGATTCTCAACTAGTGTCAGCCCACTTCAACAGACATTTACTAAGGGGCTTCGTCAGAGAACATTACAACATAGAGCAAATTAAGGAAACACTTGCATTTCTCAAAAGCCATTTATTTATTTTTATTTTTATTTTTTTAGTGTGACCCTCTTTTTTAATTTCCCTTAGTGCTGCTTCTATGGAGTGAATACTTGCTGCTTGCTACTGAGGAGGGTGGGGATCTAGGTAAAGCACTGTTCTGCTTCCTTCCTCTCCTGCCTTCCCGCATTCATCTTCTTATTCTTAGGAGATAGCCACAAGTAATGAACGTTTCCTCCTGCCAGACACTGTGCTAGGGGCTTCCCTGTAATATGTTTCTGGAGCGTCACAGTCACCTGAAGGTGGCACTTTCAGGCTCATTTACAAATAGGTAAATTAAGACAGCGAGTAAGTGACTCATGAGTTTTGAAACTGGTATCTGGCCCCAGGGCCCTCCCTTAGCAACCACATTATGCTGCCCTCTTATTCTCCAAGTTTCTATCCATGTTCTTTAGCAATCTTTTCTTTGCTTTTTTCACAATCTTCCCCTCCTCCATTTTCTAAGCCCCCTCTTTTTATCCCTGGGACCTGCTCAAACAACACTTTCTTTACCTTTCCCGAGTCTTTCATGGCAGATCCAGCTACCAGCTAGTGACTGGTTGCATCATTTCCCTGGGAATGGGGTGGGGGCCTTGGTTATCCCTGAGGAGTAGGCTGTAGTGTTAATCAAAGGAGGGGTCAGGACAGAAATCATTCTTGTGGCACCGCTTCTTTCATGCAGAAGCTCAGAGCCACCCCCCCCCCCCCCTTAAATGCTTATTTATCTTTGAGAGAGAGAGAGAGGGGAGGGAACGGAAGATCTGAAGTGGGCTCTGCACTGACAGCAGAGAGCCCGATGCTGGGCTCCAACTCACCAACCGTGAGATCAGATCATGACCGGAACCAAAGTCCAATGCTTCACCAACTGAGCCACCCAGGCACCCTAGAGCCAGCCCTCTCTTTATGTCCTCATGCCACCTCTGTCCCTTCATGGCCGGTCTCTTCGGGAGCCTCCTAGAACCCTCTTGTCATGTCTTCGAATAGCTACTTTCCAGAGTGCTAGATCACTGCGAATGACCCCTTTTTTCTCTCTTATGCTGAGGATCACTTCAGCCTTGTGCGTCAGTAGTCTTTCAGTTCAAGCGAAAGAAAACAAGACCCAAACTGGCTTGCATAGAAATAAGAATTTTAGCAGTAACTTCAGAGTCCAGGGGTAGAGTAGGCTTTGGAGAAGCCTTCATTGGTGGCTTTGGTGCTAGGACCTGGACCCCATTTCCCTTTCACCGTTAGGACCTGGAACCCATTTCTCTTTCACCATTGTTCCACCACTTCTATTCTCACATAGTCTCTCCCCTCATGATCCAAAGATGCTTGCCAACCAACCCCTTCGGACTACATGCTTGCTTCCCATGTCAACTCCAGACAGAAATGTGAGAATCTTTTTTCTTAGGAGGTCATCTATCTATCTATCTATCTATCTATCTATCATCTGTCTAATTGGGTTATATGCCCTTCCCCAGACCAATCTCTGTGGCCTGGGGAACAGAAATGTTGATTTCTTTAAGCCAGTCAAGGCTCACCCATGGAGCTGCGGTAGAGTCAGTCCTATATATCTTGGAGCTCTTCTTCCCAATGATTCTAGCTTCCAGCCTGGGCTCCACCGTGCACTACCACCAGGCTAATAGTGTTCCTGGAAATATTGCTGTCATCTTATATCTCCACTGCTTAGTCATCTTCAGTGGCTCCCCATTGCTTCCCATCTTCTCCAGCTGTTATATACAAACAGCATGTTTTAATACACCTAGGCTGGAGCTGACCACGTGTTCTGGGTCCTGGCTGGTGCCCTTGAGGGTGGAGAAGATCAGTAGGTTACACATTCTAGGAACCTCTGCTGGGAAATGCTGGTTTATAAATGAAGTTCAGATTTTATTTTCTCACTCTTCCTAATCTGACTCGAACTTTCACTGCACTCAGTAAACAATTTATTGAGTTGCCACAATAAGCGGAACATCGCCAGGCACTAAATATTTGAAAATGGACCCAAACTTCATTCCAACTACTCCTTTTCAAAGACACTTTATTTTAGCACGTCTGGTCTACACCCTCCTCCCCTCCACCCCCACCTCCAAAACTGCCCTGCACATTTTTCTCTCTGTGGCTTTATTCTGGCTTCTTTCAAATACCTTGAACTCTCTTCCTCTAAACCCTAACTCTCCTTTAAGGCAGTGGTTCAGAGATGTCTGAATTTCCCAATCCAGTAGCATTTCAAAACAAAGTTAGGAACCCAAAATAAAATACCAACTTTTACATTTTTCAAGTAAAAACAGCTCCCTGCCCACCAACTACAGCCTGTTTTTATTCTTATTTCATAAAGGAATACCACTTTTAGCACTAAAAAATAAGGTATTACTGAACCAGACACTTACAAATGGTTAATTTTACACCAAGTATATTTTACCACAGAAATATACAAAAAAGGAAAAAATACACACAAAAGGGAGAAAGGATTCCAGAAAGGATGAAGATAAAACTAAAACATACAAAAAAAGATAGAAATTAAAATATTTTTAAATGTAGAAAAATACTTTTATTTTGTTTATTATATACAACTTGTTTCTATGCAAGTGTGTCCATTTAGAAATATACATTCAACAGTGAAGTATCAAGTATACCTAAATCTTGGGCTTCGATATAACTTCGGATTGTTTCAGCACTGAGACCTCAAACACAGAACTTCTCCACCCCAGTGCCCTTACTCAGTGCCCCCACCTCTCCCATGCCCCACACCCACTGAGCCTGCCAGCTACCTTCACTCAGATATAGTTCTTCAAGTCTAGTCCTTTCATGGCCAGCTTCTGTGCAGCCTCCTGGACCCCTTGTTTCCTTAAACTTTCTACCCAGAGTGCCAGGTCACCACAAATGCCCTCTCTTTTCTGTCCTATTGTGAGACATGGCCAGAGGAGGTCAGGGGATAGACACAAATACTGGGGAGTGAATATTGGCACCTCCTAACCTTGGTGAGGACTTCTCTCCTGCTCACCCCACTCATCCATCTCTGCTGATGTCTCGCAGAAGGCCTGTCAGCGGCAGTTCCCAACTCCCTTCAAAGTCCGCAACCCCAACCTCAAATGTGGGTGGTCTCTCCTCCTATTTTATGGAGATGAAGTAGCCCACTGGTTCTCAAACTTGATGGGGATCAAGTTACCCAGACAGCATGCTGAAATGCAGCCTGCTAAATTTCTGATTCAGTAAGGCTTGGGTGGGGTCAGAGAATTCACGTTTTGAAGAAGTTACCAGGCTGCTGGTCCAGGGACTACATTCTACCTCTTTAGCCCAGTTGTTTCCCAACTGCTCAGCAGAACCCCAGGACTGCTGAGGAGCCAGGGAGGAGAACTCCTTGCAGAGCCTGGGAAAGGCAGTCTGGGATCCTACCCTAGCTCATCAGAGCAGTTCCACATATGTCTGTTTTACTTATTGGACTTTCCTGTAGACCTCACATGACCAAAGTTTTCCAAAAACACTTTCTTTCAAATCCTCCAGCCCATGAGGATCTATCCCTTGTATTGAACTTATAAACCTACAGCTTGGCTTTTGATTTTGTGTCTGTTAGTTTCGCCTTCCCAAATAGAATTCAGCTTTCCTCAACGAAGTCATAGAAAACAGCATGAGACTTGAAGTCAGAGGACCTCGGTTCAAATCCTTATCCATCACATTTTGGCTGGGGACCTTTAGGTGAATTCCCTGATCTCTCAGGGTACCTTGTGTTAATTTTGTAGGCCTTGAGGTACCTAATGCATGGGGACTAAGGTTGACAAAAGCGTGTAACTTATGAAGCCTGCTGTTTTGCGACATCACTTAGTGTAAATACGAGTTTTGTCATTGATTCGTTTAATGGCTTATGAGAAGGTTTATCTCCAGTCGTGTTGTCTGCCATGAATCAATCACATTGCTTGAAATGAGGGGTGTCTGGTATCCTGTGGAGTACCTGGCATGGTAGCATTTGGGGACAGATGTACAGGATGTGTAGGTATCCAGAGGGAAATGGTAAAAGGTCAGTGGAGATGGCATATGCTGAGATTGGCCCTTCCTTTGGAGAATGAAGGAGAGAGACTGGGAACAATTGGTTGTTGGTGTTAGACATGAGGGAGTAGGCCTCCCCCTTTTTTGTGGCAGCCCAGTTGTGCTTGCTAACTAGCAATCAAGACAAAGTACAATTTGAGAAAAAGGTGTGTGTTCTTGCTAGTTCTCACCAGAATGCCTTTGATTTGGTGTGGAGTTCTAACCGAGGGAAATATCCTAGTGAGGCGATTGTTGCTTCTAGAGATACTATGTGTGCTTCTCAAGATTCTTTTCTGCTTGTTGGACAGCGCTCTCTCTCCTCTTTCAACATCCCACTGTAAGCCATGACTACCCTTCCCAGTCACTCTTCTCCGTTCCTGAATGTGTTGGTTAATTCTTTACTTTTGAGTCCCTTTGCTCTTATTTTACCTTCTCTTGAAATATCTTCTTGTTCACCTCTTTTTTTTTTTAAGTTTATTTATTTATTTTGAGAGAGAGAGAAAGCATGAGTGGGGGAGGGGCACAGAGGGGAGAGAGAAAGAGAGAGAGAGAGAGAGAGAGGGAGGGAGAGGGAGGGAGGGAGAGAGAGAGAGAGAGAGAGAGAGAGAGAGAGAGAGAGAGAGAGAGAGAGAGAGAGAGAGAGAATCCCAAGCGGACTCCACACTGTCAGTGCAGAGCCTGATGTGGAGGCTCAAACTCATGAACCGTGAAATCATGACCAGAGCTGAAGTCAGATACTCAATTGCCTGAGCCACCCAGGTGCCCCCAATTCTTTTTTTTAACTGGAGACTAGTTGACACATCATGTTACATTAGTTTCAGGTGTATCTTCCTGTCTGATTCTTAAATGTTAACGTTCTTTGGCTTGTAGCTTCACCTTTCTTCTGTCTTTCTCTCTAGGTGGCCTCACTTGTTCCTGTCCATGCTGAAGTATCAAGTCTGAGTATTCAGCCCTAACCTCTCTCCTGAGTGCCAGGTCTCATTTGATAATGGCAAACTGAATCCATTTATTTGGTCACTCATTAATTTATTTTTTTTTTTAATTTTTTTTTCAACGTTTATTTATTTTTGGGACAGAGAGAGACAGAGCATGAACGGGGGAGGGGCAGAGAGGGAGGGAGACACAGAATCGGAAACAGGCTCCAGGCTCTGAGCCATCAGCCCAGAGCCCGACGCGGGGCTCGAACTCACGGACCGTGAGATCGTGACCTGGTTGAAGTTGGACGCTTAACCGACTGCGCCACCCAGGCGCCCCCCTTTTTTTTTTTTAATTTTTTTTTAAATTTTTATTTATTTATTTTTTTTTCACTCATTAATTTATTAAGTTAGCATGTATTTAAAGTGTACTAGGTACACACTACTTTCCAGGGGAAAAGGCAGGGCAGATATTATTCTCATTTTCAGGTGAGTGAATTGAGATTCAGAGAAGTTAGCCAATGTGTTGAAGGTCACACACAGCTGGTAAATGAACTGTGGAGCAGGTACTATATAACCTGTTTCTCAGTTCCTAGTTAGGTATCATGGGTTGAACGATTCTCTGCCCCCATCCCCTCGAAAAAGGTAGTTACTCAGTAGAGCCCCAGAATCTGCGAATGTGACCTTATTTGGAAAAAGGATCTTTCAGATGTAATTAATTTAAGGATTTTGAGATGAGGTCATCCTGCACTAGGGTGGACCTTAAATCCAATAATAAGTGTCCTTAAAAGAGAAAGGAAGGGGCTCCTGGGTGGCGCAGTCGGTTGAGCGTCCGACTTCAGCCAGGTCACGATCTCGCGGTCCGTGAGTTCGAGCCCCGCGTCGGGCTCTGGGCTGATGGCTCAGAGCCTGGAGCCTGTTTCCGATTCTGTGTCTCCCTCTCTCTCTGCCCCTCCCCCGTTCATGCTCTGTCTCTCTCTGTCCCAAAAAATGAATAAACGTTGAAAAAAAATTTAAAAAAAAAAAAAATAGAAAGGAAGAGGACACATGAAAGAGAAGGCATGTGAAAATGTAGGCAAAGAAGGGATTATAAATGACTCTGTCATCCAAGGAATGCCCATGATGGCTGTCAGCTACCAGGTGACAGAGAGGGTTGGAATGGATTCTCTCCCAGATGCTTCAGAAGGAACCAGTCCTGCCATTATCTTGATTTTGAACTTCTGTCCTTTGGAATTATGAGAGAATAAATTTCTGTTGTTTTTAGCCAATGAGTTTGTGGCAATTTATTACAGTAGTCCTAGAAAACTCATCTACTAAGCCACATTGTATTTCAAATAAATTAGGATTCCTACCTCAAGACTGGGCAGTGGGTCAAAAAGTCCAGCAGTTGACAAAAGAGAAAAAAGTACAAAGTTCTGAAGTAAGTGCCACCGTGTTCACTGGAACAATAAGAATCTTCATGTACTAGGCCTCATGGAGAGTAAAATTGTGATCTGGCAATCTGGTTTCCCAAGCAGTCTGGGATCATTTTACTGACCCCAGAACCTAACTTATCAATCATCTGCTGTTAATGGTGATTCAACTCTTCTCTATCACTGTTTTGTAGTTCCTGCCACACATTTTACCCTTGGTTCTGTATATTATGTCCCCTGTCTGCTACATGGAATCTGCTCCAGTGATATCTTCTGTTGCCTGATGACATGTGATTACCTCCTTCATCTTGCAAATCTTTCACCATTGGCTCCCTTCTCGCTCAATTATATTTCCAGTTTTCTAGCTCATATTCTGGAGCAAATGTGGTAGTCCAAACAAATTACCCATATACATGACTATATAGAATTTTTTTTATGTTTATTTTTAACAGGGAACATGAGTGGGGGAGGGGCAGATAGAGAGGGGGTACAGAGGATTCGAAGTGGGCTCTGCGCTGGTAGCAGTGCACTTGGTGTGGGGCTCGAATGCACAAACCATGAGATCATGACCTGAGTCAAAGACGCTCAACCAACTGAGGCACCCAGACACCCCATGCCTATATAGCATTCTTTTTTTTTTAATTTTTAAAATTTTATTTTTTTAATTTATACCCCAGTTAGCATATAGTGCAACAATGATTTCAGGAGTAGATTCCTTAGTGCCCCTTACCCATTTAGCCCATCCCCCCTCCCACAACCCCTCCAGTAACCCTCTGTTTGTTCTCCATATTTAAGAGTCTCTTATGTTTTGTCCACCTCCCTGTTTTTATATTTTTTTGTATTTATATTATTTTTTATATATTATTGACAAATAAACATCCAAGTTAGTTAGCATATAGCACAATAATGATTTCAGGAGTAGAATCCAGTGATTCATCCCCTATGTATAACACCCAATGCTCATCCCAACAAGTGTCTTCCTTAATGCCCCTTGCCCATTTAGCCCATCTCCCCACCCTCAACCCCTCCAACAACCCTCTGTTTGTTCTCCATATTTAAGAGTTTCTTATGTTTTGTCCCCCTCCCTGTTTTTATTTTTGCTTCCTTCCCTTATGTTCATCTGTTTTATATCTTAAAGTCCTCATGAGTGAAGTCATATGATATTTGTCTTTCTCTGACTAATTTCACTTAGCATAATACCCTCCAGTTCCATCCATGTAGTTGCAAATGGCAAGATTTCATTCTTTTTGATTGCTGAGTAATACTCCATTGTATATATGTACCACATCTTCTTTATCCATTCATCCATTGGTGGACATCTGGGCTCTTTCCATACTTTGGCTATTGTTGATAGTGCTGCTATAAACATGGGGGTGCATGTGTCCCTTCGAAACAGCAAACCTGTATCCCTTGGATGAATACCTAGTGTGGCAATTGCTGGGTCATAGGGTAGTTGTATTTTTAATTTTTTTGAGGAACCTCCATACTGTTTTCCAGAGTGGCTGCTATATAATATTCTTAAAATCAATATCCATTGGCTACTCTCCAGCCTGTAGATTACTGAAATTAAGTGCAGTCCTGTTCCAGTCAGCTCTGTGTATTTGTGGGGATGCCTGGAGGTGGGAATAGAGAGGGGGATGGAGCCTCTGATTCACTATAAACATGGTCACTGTACTTAAGTACTCACTAGTAGAGATTTGGCATTTTCCCTCTAAAGGGACTGTGGACATGGTAAAACACATTAATTAGCTGGTCTTATCTTTCTCTTCTGTTATTTCAGATTGTAATGTCTCCATTGAATTCTTCTGATTACTACATATAGCAGTCATGAAAAACTAACTCCTGTTAACTAACAAATCATAGTTCATAATTTAGTGTTTACTTATGTGACAAGATTGTGTAGATTCAGGTTTTTGTCTGATGTCATAGTTCTTCTGTCTGAAGAGCTTCCTCTAACATTTCTTCAATTGTAGATATTCTGGAAATGAGTTATTTCAACTGTAGTTTTTTTTTTTTAAATATCTTTATTTAACATTCATTTTTTGAGTGCTATTTTCACTGGGTAAAGAGGTCTGGTATGATAGTTTTATTCTTTGGTACTTTCAAGATGTCGCTTTTTGTCTTCTGGCTTGCACAGTTTCTGACTGCTGTAATTCTTTGTTTCTTAGTACATAGTTTATTTTTTTTTTTCTGGATATATTCAAGATTTTCTCTTTATTTTTGGTTTTTAGCAGTTATACTAGGTGTGTATGTGTGGGTGTGTTTAATTTATCCCACCTGGGATTCTATGAACTTCTGGATCTGTGGCTTGATGTGTCTCTTAATTTTGGAAAATTTCTTGGTCATTATCTCTTCAAATATTTCTTCTCTCCTATTTTCTCTCTCCTCACTCTCTTTGACTTCAATTATTCATATATTGCACCATTTGATATTGTCCAACAGTTTTTGGATGCACAGTTTTTTATTCACATTTTTTTCTTTGTGTTTCAGTTTGGATAACTTTATGACGTATGTTCAAATTTACTGAATTTTTTCCTCACCTGTGATAAGTCTATCTAAATAATTCATTTCTGGTATTGTTTTTTTTTTTTTTTTAATTTCTAGCACTTCAATTTGACTCTTGGGGTTTTAATTTTTACCAATATTCCCCATCTGCTCATAAATTAAAAAAAAAAATGTCTGTTACTCTAAAGAGCTCCTCCCTACAGTTCTTTCCTACCCACAGAAGTGGACTCTGTCTCAAAGAGTTCTTCAAAGCTTAATGCACACATGGGTACCACCCAACACTTGCCTTTTGTTTCATCATCATGTTAGTCATAGTAACTAGGAAGATAAGTCTGATTCTGATTTCTTCAAGAGGGAGGAGGCCAGTTATCTAAGTTCAGAACTGGTGATGCTAGAACTGGTGACCTTTTTTATCTTCTAGCTTTTAGCTTGCTCTTTTGTGCTACCCTGTTTCATGCTTACGACATGACACAGATAATATATAGGGACCTTCTGAGCACCAAGACAGACCTAGTCATCAATCATAGCATTCTCTCTGGCTGAGGCTAAGCATATATCAGAATCGTTTTTGTTTGTTTGTTTGTTTGTTTGTTTAACACAGTGCTATAAGCTGTCATGACCAAATTATCAGATTTGACTTCTGAGATTAGTTCTGTTTATCATCTCTGTAGTATTGATTTATACTTGGACAATAAGACTACCAGGGAAACTTTAAAAATTGCATTTCATATTGTTGTTTTTTAAGGTGCTCTCATATTTTTGAAATACACACTAACATATTTATGGATGAGATCATGTTGAACCATATGAGAGATAGTTGTAGACATTGTGACATTTTCTTCCTAAATACTTCAGCATGTATCTCATAAAAACAAGAGCCTTCATAGAGTTATAACACTTGGGAAATTTAAAATTAACTCAATTCTATTATCTAATATATTTAATATTATCACCTAATATGAGCCTTTATTCACATTTCCCCAATTATCTCAATAATTTCTTTTATAGAATTTTTTAATCATCAAGAACCAATCAAGGACTACACATTGTCATTAATTATCTGTCTTTTTTATCTTCTTTAATCAAGAGCAGCTCGGGGTGCCGGGGTGGCTCAGTTGGTTAAGCGTCCAACTTTGGCTTAGGTCATGATCTCACAGTTCATGAGTTCGAGCCCCGTGTTGGGCTCTGTGCTGACAGCTCAGAGCCTGGAGCCTGCTTTGGATTCTGTGTCTCCCTCTCTCTCTCTGCCCCTCCCCCACTCATGCTCTGTCTCTGTCTCTCTCAAAAATAAATAAACATTAAAAAAAATTAATCAAGAGCAGCTCTCCAGCCTTTTTCAGTCTTTCCTGACGTTGACATTTTTGGAGTCCAGCCAAGCATTTTGTAGAATGTTCTTCAGTTTGGGTTTATTTAATGGTTCCTTAAGATTAGAGAGAGGTCATGCAGTTTTGGCAGGACCACCATAGAAGTGATTTGTATCCTTCTCAGTGTGTCATATCAAGAGGCACCTGCTATCAGATTATGCCATTATTGTTCATATTAAGTTTGGTCAGTCAAGATTCATTGTAAAGTTGTGTTTTTATTTGTAACTTATACATATTCTGTTGGGCAATACTTTCAGATTGTATTAATATTCTTTTATACCCCAATTTTTTTACTGAATGGTTTTAGCACACTTTGATGATTCTTGGCTGAATCTATTATTCCTATGGTGATTCTAGAATCATGATTTTCTATTTCTAGTGTCCCTTCCACACGCATTTGTTGGCATCCTTTTTTTCCTTTTCCTCTCTTTTTAAAGATGGGTATAGAGTCATGTATTTAAAAAAAAAATCAACATGTTATAGTTCTTTCAGTTATTTATTTATTTATTTATTTATTTATTATTATTATTTTTTTTTTAATTTTTTTTCAACTTTTTATTTATTTTTGGGACAGAGAGAGACAGAGCATGAACGGGGGAGGGGCAGAGAGAGAGGGAGACACAGAATCGGAAACAGGCTCCAGGCTCCGAGCCATCAGCCCAGAGCCCGACGCGGGGCTCGAACTCACGGACCGCGAGATGGTGACCTGGCTGAAGTCGGAGGCTTAACCGACTGCGCCACCCAGGCGCCCCATATTATTTTTAAGTTTATTTAAACTTAAAAAGAGAGAGAGAGAGAGAGAGAGAGACCGAGAAAGGCAGAGAGAGAGGAAGAGAGAGAGAATCCCAAGCAAGCTCCGCACTGTCAGCACGGCGCCTGATGTGGGGCTCCAACCAATGAACCACGAGATCATGACCTGAGCCAAAACCAAGAATCAAACACTTAACTGACTGAACCACCCAGGTGCCCCGTTTTTTTTGTTATTTGTTTTTTCTGGCTCTTTTATTTATTTATTTTATTTATTTTGCATTTCCCTATCAGCCTTTGAGCATGCTGTTATGTTCTGAAAAAGGAGTATGTTACAGGTTCCCTTGTATCTTCCCTGACCTAGCCCTGGAATCAGCCATTTTTTCCATGTGACCTGCTTCCTTCTCTTGCACTCTGGTGTTTAGACGCTAAGATCAGGGTACAAAGGTGTACTCCTTGCTACAAAGGGTCATGGCTTTTAGGATCTTTCAATGGACAAAACTAGGAAAGTATACTTTTAAAAATCAAGAATTTGTAAGTGATACCTCTAATTCCTTTTTTTTTTTAATGCTTATTATTTATTTTGAGAAAGCAAGAGAGAGAGCGTTCACTCAGGCACATGAGCAGAAGGAGAGAGAAAATCCTCACTGTCAACACAGAGCCCAAGGTGGGACTCGATCTCACAAATTGCAAGACCATGACCTCAGCTGAAATCAAGAGTCAGATGCTTAACCTACTGAGCCACCCAAGCGCCCCATAATTCCTTAATCCAATTCTATAGGGTTTGCTTCTTTTCTCCCTGTTCCATATCTTAAGCAAAAATCTCCCCTAGTGGGGAAAATTGGTTCCCAATATCAATATATTTATTTATTTGAAATTCTAAATACACACAAATCTGTTTTCAGAATTACTAGATCAATACCACTGTCAACAACGAACCTTTCAAAGATGCTTCAAGATTTTCTTGGATTTCTTTCCTTAGACCATTCCATTTTGATGGAAAATTAGAGTTTTGCATTAAAAAATTACTTGGAATAGTTCTTTTTCTTCTTTCAAGTGGTCATGTTATTGATGTGATCATACTTATAATGATTTGTTTCTGTCTCTGTTCAGTTTAGAGTCAATCCAACCTGTGGATTTAATTTTATATTTTGGAAATGAAAACATTTACATGGCTCAAAAGTCAAAATTCTGTAAAAATATGATCAGAAAATATGATTAAGGTAGTCCATTCCCTTCCCTATATTTCCCACTCATTCTCATCTTTTACCTTTAGGTAACCAATTCTACCAGTTTCTGGTTTATCTTTCCTGTTTCATTTTGCATAAATAAGCACATATTTTTCCCCCAGCTCTATTGAGATTCACTTGACATATGTTTTCTTATTCACTTTCTTTATTACAGAAGGCACCATACTATATATACTTTTCATTTTGTACATTGCTTCATTTATGCAAAAAAGATTTTAATTTCTATTTTCTCTTATTATGGTTCTGACAAATCAGTTTTGGCTGAAGAGAAATACTGTCCTATTGGCGCAAAGCCCCAAATTTCAAGGAATTTCCCAATGACTGACCAAACATTTCCTATTCTGGGGTGCCAGTGAGGTGCCTGATGGCACCTATGATAGAAAGAAAGAGAAACAGAAAAGAATGGCAGGGAGAGTAGTGGGGAAGTTAGAAAAATTAACCTTGAGAAAGCATTTATTTCACATTTATTGAAACTTCCACTAGATGGCAGTAACATCCCAGGAATAAGGTTGGTAAGGGTTCTGGGAAAGGGATAAATGATATTTGGAAGGAACATGTCTAAGTACAATCTTTCTTTCCTGCAGAATCTTTTAAATGGATTTACTCTTCATATCATACCAGTGTAACTTTTAAAATCTAATTCTCAACACTGTTTATCCCTCAGTAATCTAATATTATTCTGGAAAAAAACCCAGAAAAAACAAAAAACAGACTCTGACCCTGAATCAATCTATATAGATGGTCTCAAATCAGATAAGATGCTACAAACAGCAAATATTAAAAATAATTTTAGGATCAGTAAAAGGTGCTTTTAAATCTAAAATTAATTAAGCTTTCTTCATTAAAAGTAGCCTAATTTTCTTACTCTTAGTTCCTTTTGTTTGATCCTGATTTTAAAAACAAGTAAAAAAAACAGACAAAATTGAAAAGTAAATTAAATAGCAAGATTTATTCTAACTCAGATTAGGAACTGGCAGCTAGTTTTGGAAATTATAGAGGTAACACCATACCCTTGATTAATGCAGCAGATCTTGCAAAAAGTACTATTTAATATCAGTCATGGCCTTTCATGGTCGAGACAGAGAAACTAAGTATCTTCTATCTGCAGGCTCCTCCCAGCAGCAAGGTGGGTCTATAATTAGTCTTACTGCCAAGAGCCACATTGGTGGGGGCGGTGGGAAGAAACCTGGAACTTGCAAGCCAGGTGCTATGCAGCAGGATTCTCTACTCTTCATCCTGTTCTTTTGCTCCCTCCCACTTTCTTTTTTTTCTTTTTATTTTTTTGTTAACGTTTATTCATTTTTGAGAGACAGAGAGAAAAGAGCGTGAGCGGGGAGGGGCAGAGAGAGAGGGAGACAGAATCCAAAGCAGGCTCCAGGCTCTGAGCAGTCAGCACAGAGCCCGATGTGGGGCTCAAACTCACGAACCAAGAGAGCATGACCTGAGTGGAAGTTGGACACTCAACCGGACTGAGCCACCCCTGCGTCCCTGGTCCCTCCCATTTTCTAGCTGGCTGTTGAGGCACACAAGCAGATTAATGATGGCACCAAGCTGGGCTGCAGTGTGAGGGATCCTAATTTCAGGGAGTGGCAATACAATATCCAGAAGTGACTTAACAAGGCTAAGCACAATGTTTACTAGCTTAATATGATACGAAATGAACTGTTTTCATAGGTGTAGAGCAAAGGACTGATGGCATCAACTGGGACTTATCAGGCAGGGCTTCCAGGAGGTGGCGAGCTTTGAAAAAGTGATGAAGAAAATAGTATGAAGAAATAGTTGGTGGTTGGGGAAAGGCAGACAGAGTGGATAGGAGGAAATATGTAAGAACATATGGATAATTGCAAATCATGCCATTTATAACATAGCATTCTCCTGTGACTAAATGAAGGAAAACATGACAAGTCTGAATGCAAAATTCTATTGTGTTCACTGGAATTATTTGAGAATCTTTCACTTCTCTTACCCTCCTTTGTCAGCAACATCATACTATAGGCATAGGCTTTCCTACTAGCTTTATAAGTAATTAATCCACTACCTTTACCGTATATTTACCTTTACCAGTAAGATTTGTACTTTCATATGTTTTCTTGTTACCAGTTAGTACCTTTCCTTTTCAGTTTAAAGAAGTTCCTTGAAAACTTCTTCTAAGGCCAGTTTAGTGGTGATGAACTCCTTTAGCTTTTGTTTGTCCGGAAAAATCTTCATCTCTCCTTCAGGTCTGAATAACTTGCTAGATAGAGTATTCTTGGTAGGAAGCTGGTTGTTTTTTTTGTTTTTTTGTTTTTTTAACACTTTGAATATATTGTGCTCCCCCCACCCCTGCTTGCCTATAAAGTTTCTGCCGAAAAATCTGCTAATAGTCCTTTAGGGGCTTCCTTGTACGTAACAGGTTGTTTTCTCCTGCTGCTTTTTTTTTTTTTTTTAATTTTTTCAACGTTTTTATTTATTTTTGGGACAGAGAGAGACAGAGCATGAACGGGGGAGGGGCAGAAAGAGAGGGAGACACAGAATCGGAAACAGGCTCCAGGCTCTGAGCCATCAGCCCAGAGCGTGACGCGGGGCTCGAACTCACGGACCGCGAGATCGTGACCTGGCTGAAGTCGGACGCTTAACCGACTGCGCCACCCAGGCGCCCCTCACCTGCTGCTTTTAAGGCAGCAAGATGTGTGCAACCAGCTCCCCTCAAGGAAATACTGGCACGCTGGAGCAACAGAGGGAGAGCATGCTCACTGGCTGGAGTGAGGCAGGGGGAAAGCATCTAGGCCATGCAGGTGGGAAAAGAGAGGAGGAGGGAAGAAAGGGAAAAAAAGCCTAGCGTTAAAAAAACAAACAAACAAAAACGATGGCGCCCATTGGCTAGAGCAAGACAGGGGTGGAGCATGAGCCAACCAGCTGGACCCTAGATGCTGCTAAATGAGATGCCTGTCCCTCAGGCCTTTGAAAGCACGTGAGCCTCATTAGTTCTCAACAACTGCGCTGAGCCCGGGGCAGGTGAGTCAGTGGGTGTGGCTATTTAAGAGCATTTCTGAAACCTTGCTGGTTTCCTGGGTTCAAGTCCTGCTCCTTTTCACAGCTCGACGTTTCAAGGGCTTGCCTCTCAGTGCAGGTCTTAAAAGTTGGGGTGCCTGATGTACAATTCAAACCCTTCACTCCTCAAGAGAGAAGCTCCAAGTTTTGAGTTCCCTCCTGATTGTGCCTCAAGCCACCTGGGGTGGAGTTCATGGGGAGATTCTGTTCAGCCTCTACTACCTGCTTTGCTATGGGACGTGAAGGGATCACTCAGACAAGTTGTAGGTTTTCTTCAGAGGAAGTTATTCCCTATGTGGCTGCACATCCAGTGTAACTAGGGGAGAAGGTAAGTACAGGATCCTCCAACGCCGCCATCTTGGCCTGAAACCTTTCTCTCAAAGTTTTCACTTACTTCACTCTCCCTGATCGGAATTGAGAACCATGGCCCAACATCATGGCAGTAAGATCTTGGAGAGTCTGGAAACTTTATCTTTTCCCCAAGTTTGTTCTCTTTTGTGTTCCTTCTTTGTAGTAATCATTGGTTAACAACCCTTAAAAGGGAAATGGCTGATGTGCTTATCTACAGGGACAGGAAGAAGAAAAGGAGGTGGCTCCCCTTGCTACAGCTGGTCTTGGGAAGGAGGGCAGAACCACAAGGGCTGGGGTAGGTGGAGGCAGCTTAAAAAAAAAGTGAAATAGGAACAGAATGAAGTGGGCCCAGGGAGCAGGTGTGGGCCAAGAGTAATTCAGGGCTCACAGATACTAGTGGGGATATCTGTCCCACAGGTCCTGCCAGGGCAGAGTTCTAGAAGGTGCCTGTGGCTTTTTGCTCTTTGGAGGACAGTCTAATAATTGTCTGAGAGAGGTCAGTATTTCTGTAAAACATTCTCAGTACTTCCCGAAGCTGCCTGCAGGTTAGAATCACCTCAGGAACTACAAATAGTATAGAACCCCTCACCCCCTCAGTCTCACCCTAGAACTACAGAATCAGAATCTGCAGGAGTGGGCCCCAAATGTCTCTACCTCTTGAAAAGTGCCCTTGTTGATTCTCTTGGAATTTATTCAGGTGGATATTTAGGAACCACTGCTCTAAACATAGTAAAACTTAGGTGTAAATTTCCCCCAGAGAACAGGGTGCTATTTCACTCCATGTGTATTTGAGATTTAGTAATTAGAACAAATGAAATCATGTAATGACTTTAACACATGATAAATATTGATCTACTGTGGCAAATAACATTTACTGAATAATGACATTTATAACACTTTTAAATCTTCCCACATGATTTCTTATCTACATCCTCATAACTACTCCATGAGGTAATCAACCAAGGAATATTTAATGGGTTCCTAGTGTTGATCAGGAACAGTGCTGGTTAGACAGGAAAATGATTATTGCTCCCCCATTACACATTAGGAAATGAATTGTAAGGGACTTAACTAATGTCCTAAGGCCAACGGTTACAAGAGTCAGGAGTCAGGACCTGCAGTGACCCAGCCTGGCTCCTCAGATACTGGGCTCTGCTGCTTGGAGACTTGTGGTTCACCTTGCTCTAGTGTTGCCATGGTTACCCTGCAGGATCTCCTAGAGTTCAGTTAGGAGTCAGTGTATTCATTTTTGTTACCCTTTTGTTCTCCTTCCATTGTATTCAAAATCCTAATTACACAGGAAGAACCCAAACTAATTTTTCCAACCAGCTTGTCTCATTTTCCTTCTAGGCTTTTAGAATAAGTGATCTGTAACAACTGACTGCAGCCTCAACTTTCTCAGTCTTTATAGTCTTTTTTCCTTTTCACCCAAATAACTCCAAGTTAGATCACACAAATCCCCTGCACAGTTTTTTTTTTTTAAATGTTTGTTTATTTTGAGAGACACAGAGAGAGAGAGAGAGTGTTAGCACCCACCTACCCAAGTAGAGGAGGGGCAGAGAGGGGGAGAGAATCCCAAGCAGCCTCTGTGCTGTCAGTGTGGAGCCTGACTCAGGGTTTAATATCTCGAACTTTGAGATCATGACCTGAGCCAAAATCAAGAGTCAGACTGAGCCACCCAGGCACCCCCCACTCCCACTGCACACTTAATCAGAATCTTATTTTCTTCATGCTCTTCTTTTGCCCACGGCTGCCCTTTTCTTGTCTTCCACACCGGCTGGTCTTTCTTCAGCTCTCCCTTTTCCTTCCTGTTCTTTCAGTTGTTTCTACTTGCCTTACTAAATTCTACTCTAGACACACGGAATCCTCCATTCTTTCAATGCAGAATTCTCCTCACTTGGCCACTCTAATTAAAAAGGCTGTGTAAGCTGGTTAAAACCTGTGCTATTATGTCTAAATTGTAACTCTTTTTGACCTTTAATACCCTCAAATGTGATCCTTTTATTCACCAAACTCGGGTTTGCAACAGACTCAAGTAACTTTCACACACCTCCCAGACAAATAGATTTGATACTTTTTACCAAGACACCCACCTTAGGTAGGAGCTCCTTCTGGGTGACCTCACCGAGTAGCAAACTTACGTCCTGAAAGCAGTGTGGAGTTGAGATAAAGCATAGCCTTTGGTCTCAGACACTGGTTTAAATCTTTCTTCTCTTGACAAGTTGTGTTCCTTGGGGAGAGCTACTAACCTCCTTTTTCTCATCTTCAAAAGGAGGACATCATCTCTTTTGCAAGTTTATGGTGAAGATCTGAGATAATTTATGTAATGTAACTGGTGTAATGACTAGCCCATAGTGGACACAGACTAAGGCTGGCTGCTACAGTGTTATATATCACTACTAGGACACTAACAGCAGCCAGCAATCATTCCTCTCTTCTGAGTCCCTTCCTGGACCAAGTAGCATTTGGTGATTTTTTTCATGTTTTCCATTTGCATTGTTTTAACGTGTATACAATTTTGCTTTGTTTGTGAAATTTAAAAAGATTTCAGTACATATTTGTGAATAAATCACGCTCTCAAGTAGACTATGTTTTAAATGCTCTTACTGGCTTTTCATTGGAGTCTAGGACCATTCAGTACATTATAGTGGGTGACTCAACATAACTTTCTTTACATTGACAACTCCTAGTATTTTTCTCTACACTGTCTCAGGTCTTGAATTTATTTGAGGTACTTTGAGGGTCTTAGTAGCTCTCTTTAGGTTCTCACACTCAGACCCAGAGCTCTGTTGGTATGAAAAGGGGCCAGGCCGGGAAGAGCCTACATAAGATACAGCCTGTGAAGGGGCCTCACATGGGGTAAAATCCAGCTGCAGTGACTGGGAGAGTGGAACTAGTAGGAAGAGAATCTACATGATTCAGAAGCCTGAGGACGTTCAGGGACTGACTTCTGTCCCTCAAAGGGGAGGAATTCCCTGGTATTTGCTGGTAAGAGCAAGGTGGATGGCCACAGAACCCCGCCCCC
>NW_024412415.1:16152630-16178628 GCF_014898765.1 Herpailurus yagouaroundi | reverse complement strand
CTGGTTGCCAGTAGAGTGAACCACGTGAGGAGGGCCATAGCACTCTGGCCCCCCCCCCCTCACTTTCAATGGGCATGTTCTAGGCAAAGATTTGCACATAAGGCTGAGTGTGGAAGAGAAAGTTACCTGGCTTCTGGGATACTGGGAGGTCAGGACCCAAAGCGCCAACTTCCTGATCACGTGGTTCACTCTACTGGCAACCAGCCCCCAACGTTAAGTGCTTTCCAAAAGTTGCCTCATTAACATAAACGGCTCTTCTTTTTCTCTCTCCACTTTGGAAATTCCAAGAGTTTTAGAAGTTCTAGGCTAGGAATGGGGATGAAGACCAAAGAAATTTTTTTTTTTTATTATAAATCACAATCTTGTGGTGCAAAATTTATTGAGCACCAACAATATGCTAGGCATTGTGCTAGGCACTCGGGAGAAAACCACAACTGAGACATAGGCAGTCTCTGTTTTCAGAAAGCTTAGGGTTTTAAGGAGAAGACAGCATTAAAGAAAAAAACTACAGGCAATTAATAGTTAAAAGTGTACAGGATGCTGCAGAAATGTAAGAGCCTTGAAGCTTGGTGCCAGTAAGACAAAGGGGTGCAGAATCAGAAAAGGACTAGATTGGTCTTCAGATCTTGTAGGTAGGGGCCACGTTGAAGAGCCTGGGGGCATAGGAGGCTGGTAAAGCAGCCCTGGACAGTGAGAACTTGGTTTTATGTTTCTAGGTACTCTCAGAACCCCTGTGGGATAATCTCTCTACTCTTGTGTTCTCTTTATGATGCTACCTACTGTGCTTGTCCAGGTTTAATTTCTGTCTATCAAACAGAAAACATCCTGCTGTGCAGATAAACTCCAGGACTCAAGATAAAATGTGATTTCAAACAAAAAAAACCCTTTTATTTAGAACATAGTCAATTAATGACATTACTTCCCCTAATATGTGTAGTCTATGATAATCGGTGAGTTATCTCAAATATGAATTTGAGGTTTTGTAAGAAGATGGCTAACAATGAGAATGACCTAGTACTTGAACTATTAATTCAGTCTGTTATATCAGAGTCACTCCAAGTCCTCTATGGAATGGACACATTTAACTACCTTATTTATTCACACAATTTCTCCCATACCAGCAATGGAGTCCTGTTGATGTGTACTTTGGCTCTGAAAAAAAGGAAAGAATTTACAATGCAGGCAGTCTTCCTAGTTAGATGGTAGTATGAGGGGGTATAAAAGAGCAGCAAAAGGAGAAAAGGATAAATAAAAAGTGGTTAGAGAGTGGTGTTTTTATTAAAATTGTTTTTTTCTAATTTCTGGTTTGAAACTGGGATGTTTGCAATCAGTGAAATTGGGTCGACTTTACAAGATACCCTTCTATTTGATAGTTCATTCTTGGCATTGTGCCTTCAATTCGAGTATCTGCCACCAGGTGGGCGGTGGTACCTTTTAGAGTGTCCAGGTGTAGTTAACTGATTGCCGAATATATTTCATTCAGTTTTAGATGTATCGATGTTTAGACCAGTGCTGCCCTGTCTCTTGCTAACCATATTTTTGTTGTGTCTCTGATCATTTCTGTATATTCCCAGCAATGGAAGGATTGAGTCCCAAGGTATGCTCATGTGTGAAGTGTTTGATACAGTACTAGACTGAGCTCCAGGAAGCTTATGCCAGTCCACTCTCTGTCCACCAGTGTATGAGAGAGACTGTCCGAGTGTGACTTCAGATTGCGGAAGGATGAAAATGTGATAGATTCTCTCAGCCAGCTCCTAGAGTGGCATGGAGATGATCATTGCTGTTGGCAGGCTGTGCTCACAGCTTACACCAACATGTTGTAAACTGAGTTGATCAGTAGGACTTTGGTGAAAGAGTAGCTGAGCGGAAAGTCTTGAAATCTTGTCACCAGGTATGGCAGTTAGGAGGCCTGGGTTCTGGAATTAAGAAATGTTGGATTCTGTCCACTCCCCTCCCTGTCACTTGTGTCTTACATGATGCTCCTCCCCCTCTCACCCTGCAAATGGCTATAAGGGTCTGTGTGTCACTTCCCACGAGAAGCATGGTAAGTATTATTAATGAGAGAGAGAAGCAGATGCCTTACGGTGAAGAAGGACATAAATGAGACCATTCTTGTGCCCCAGTTATGCATTTCCTGGCAATATGCATTGTTGCTGTCAGAAACTGATTCAGATCTTATCCCAAGGGCACATTCAATCTGAGGAGCTTCCAATAACTGCGGGAAAATGCGGCTGGTAGTTAATCAAGATGTTTAAATGTCACTCAGTGATTGATTACTTGTGAGTCATGATGATGCGTTATGATGCCCAGCATTCAAAGGACACGGTGACTCTCCGCAGCCAGCACCGCACAGAAAGATAGATGCATAACTTGTGATCCCTTAGGATTAGTCTTCCCAGAAAGTTCTGGCTAAAATAGGGAATCTAGGCATCTCCCCCCAATTTTTTTTTTTTAAGAAAAATTTACTCACTGATTGGTGAGAGCCAGGGATTTGGGACATTGCACTTGTGTAGCCCATTGGGTGTCCCATGATAGGTCATTACTTGATGAATGAAACCTAATGAGAGAAGGAATGGAAAAGTACTCATGGAAAGATTGACATCATATCAGTGCTAACATGCTGCTTGATTCTGTGGCTGTCCTAAGTATGAGGAGCCTCTTGCACAGTGCTTCATGCAGAGGAGGGCATCAATATTACAAGTGCTCCAGTAAAGTAGGAACAAAAGCTGTGGGGATACAGAATTCAGAACCCCAAGAAGAGGGTTTTTGTTGGTCCTTCAGGGGCTAATTCCTGGGCTGAAAAAAGTACTCTTATTTCTTCTGTCCAGTGTTTCAATTATAATAATAAAATATTTACTGAATACTTTCCATGTACTAGGCACAGATTATTTTATTTGATTCTCACAGCTTGATGAGGTAGGTTCTGTATTACTACCCCATTTTATAGACATGGAAACTGAGACACATAGGGAACTTATCCAGTGGTATTCAACTACAAGGTGGCACAGCTGGGCTTCACCTATAGCCAAGCCTGCCTCCAGAGTCCCTATTCTCAGAGTCATGCGACATGGCCTCTTCAGACACACAGGCCTGTTCTGTGTTCTCAGTACCATGTCACAAGGATAATTCACCCGAATGAGACATCTGGTCACTTTCAAAAAAGAGAGCGGGAGGAAGTGAACTCATTTCTACTTACCAATTAGGCACTACTCATTTAGCAAAGGAAACAATTAGGATGAAGTATCTTAATCATGGAAAAATCAAACAGCCCTTCCAAACCAACATTTAAGCCACATTTGTTCCAGCCTGGCTTTATCCCCGTATGGGTGGTAGATGGATTGGCCTTTTCATTTTTCTCCTGGACATTTGACATTTTATAGACATACAGAATGCATTTGTGAAGTACTTAGAATTTGAAGTTTCTGCATAGCACTCCTCCCTTTATTCCTTGCCATGATAAACATGCCCAGATAGTAAGTTCACAGAAGGTTGTGAGCTTTGAAGTCTTTGAAAATTATATGACAGTGTTGTATATGTAATCATGGATGAGAGCAAGCCAATATCTCCTCAAGTGCCAGACACACGGCCCCTATAAATCCTCTGCTAAGAGCAGAGAGTGGTGGTCTTGTTTACTTAAACTCTGGGATGGAATGGGCATGGTTAGCATCACAGTAATTGACACAATTAGGAGATCCAAACAGATTTGCTGCTACTTGTTGTGTGTAGTTAAATTCCATGCTTCTATCAATAATTCAGAAGAAGAAAGTCTCTAGACTCAAGGTTGGATTAAAAAAAAAAAACGCTTCATCTTTCTTTGAGATGTACATGAGAGAATTTTTTAATGTCTGGGAACTGTACAGTTTAATCATGAGGAGATAAGGGTTTATCAGTGAGAATTTGCACTTTTTTAGAGGCCCTTTGAAGTTACATCTGTGTTCCCTTAACTGGACCACAAATTTCCCAGTAGATTACAATAGGAGCTTAGGACATTTCTCTTTGTGGTGCTCTGCTCCAGTGGCATCAGTATTTAGTTACAGTCTTATTTATGTCAAGTTTCAGTTATGATGACTTATGAAAATGTCTAGGAGATATACTCCATTGTTTAGCAGAAGTATCTGCTTACTGTGTTGCTGGATGAAGTCCCATGCAGAATTCTTGCACTTGGATATTCAGTCCGTCTGCTTCCCACACTTTGGTAAAATTATGCAAGTTGTGACCAGATTGTTTTAAATTTGAAAGAATGTGTAGGAGATTAGATACATGTACACTGAAAGGTTACCCAAAGCAATCTTGATGGACAGAAATGATGTGTCAAATGGTCTAGGTGTTCAAGCAATTTCCACAAATCACAATGAAAATGATTCATGGAAACAGTTAAAATTAACGGTTCTCTGAAGTGTGATAACATCAAGTGATGGTGGAGTGATTAAAGATTGATACTGATAGGAAAAGAATCTTTAGATAGACTAGATAGAAAGTAATATCCAAATGATGAAGTCTACAGGACCTCCTTGATCGACGTACAAGTTGAGACTTTGTCACACTAACTATTTAATGTAGATGAAACTAAGATCTTTGGAAATGAATATGTCAAAACTGTACCTCAAAAAGAGAAAAGACAGCTTTCAGATTTCAGCCAGCTAAGGGCTAAAGAGTGGGAACATAAAACCTTTAAAACTTTGCCCAAGGTTAGATTCCGAGGTTCTGAGTGAAGACCTACTCATTGTCGACACCCTCTGAACATTCAGGCATCCTGAAGGATGTGTAGGTTTTGTTTTACTGCTGTGAGAGTAAGAATAACTTCACCCTCCCCTCTGGTGAGTCATAGAGTGACTGTTGGACTTGAAATGTTCTCTCCTTCTGCTTAATGATGATGTGCTAGCTGAGACTCCTGCAAGGAGCTGACATAGATGACCTGGAACTTGTTTTACTTTTCTTTCCCAATTTTTGTCAATATCTCCAACGTTGTCCCAGCCATTAGGGTTTAGAACTTGGCATCATCTTTGACTTTGCCCCTCTCCTTTCCCTTCCTGTTGCCAAGTGTTATTGATTTTATCTTGGGACTACTTTTTAAAAAAATGTTTATTTTTTTGGTGGGGGGAGGACAGAGGGTCTGAAGCAGGCTCCCCGCTGACAGCAGCGTGGGTGTCATGAACCACTGAGCTGCATTCTGACACTTAACCAACGGAGCCACCCAGGTGCCCCTTTGTTGGGAATACTTCTTGCATCTATACTTTGTTCTCCATTCCCATTGACATTGCCTTAATTTAGGTTTCTGTTATCACTTGCCAAGATAATTGTCAGAGGCTATAATCTACCCCTAACATAGGTTTTTCTTCCTTATTCCCCATTATCTCCTTCTGTACATTCCCATTTGCCAGATAGACTGACAGATAACATTAGATGATCCATGCAGATACTCTGTTTTTTTTGACCTCTTTGACTGTGCTACTGGTGTTCTTTCTCCTTGAATGGCTTTTACTCTTTGTTGTTGTGTACTAAGTCATACCAACCCTTCATGGCCCAGTGCAAATGCTTTCTGTTCCCCAAAGTCTGACCTGATCATGAGCCTCTTCTATTCTTGCTCTTTTTGCCATTCCCACTGCAATTTTTTTTTTTACCTTTATAGGGGCACTTATTACTGCATACTTTTTCATAATAATTTATGTTGTGCTTTATTTCTTCTACCACACTCCAACACAAACTTAGCACAAACTCCAGCACAAACTTAGGATGGCTGGTTCTGTGCTCTACATTATGCAAATCTTGCAATTCCAGAACAGTCTGTGTCTAAATAGTGTCAATAAATTGTCTATTTTCATGTCAATTTCCTAGGTGCTGGACCATAGGCCAATTGCTGAATAGCTATTACAGTGTCATTGTTATAATCATGCATAGAACCGATGCATTTTAGCATTAACCGTTAAAGATAAGTAAAAGGAGGGGCTCTTGGGGTGACTCGGTTGGTTAAGTGTCCAACTCTTGATTTCTGCTTATGTCATGATCTCATGGTTTGTGAGTTCAAACCCCACATTGGGCTCTTTGCTGACATGGAGTCTGCTTAGGATTCTCTCTCTCCCTCTCTCTCTCTCAAAACAAACTTAAAAAGGGTGCTTAAAAGGACAAAATAAAATTTGATAAAAGTTTTGTCTGATATAAATACAATCCATTAAAAATTTGCAGAACAAAACATTTTGCTGCTACTCAGCAGCTTCTAATGCTGAGTAAGGGTATGAGAACATGTGTAAGTAGCAGTGACACAATTTTATAATCTTTATTTTTTTATCCTACTAATTATAACTAATGATAATTATACATATAAGCATTGTTAGTATTATTCCTAATAGTATTACTAAAACTTTGACAAAAAGACCATTGAAATTTTTTTATTTAAATATTTATTTTGAGAGCAAGAGATAGAGAGTGAGTGGGAGAGGGACAGAGAGAGGGAGACTGGGAATCTCAATCAGGCTCCACACTGTTAGCACAGAGCACGATGCGGGCTCAAACTCACAAACTGTGAGATCATGTACCGAGTCAAAATCAAGAATTGAATGCTTAATTGACTGAGCCATCCAGGCACCTCAAAATATACCAATGCTTTTAGATATTGATGTTAAAAATTAAATAGGGTATTGGAATGCTATTCTCTGTATTTATCTAATTTTAATGAACTAGAATTTGTATCTCTAGCCTATCAGTGGGTAATCAGACACATGTAGGCTTTTGGGGTGAATAAATTCATACCAGCTCTTATATGGAATGAAAAGTGTGTCATCATAGAGAAGCAGAGATAATAGGTTAGTCACATAGAGTCAAGAATCAGACTGCCAGGGTTCAAATTCCAGTTTGGACACCTAGTTCTACAACTTTATGGAATTTGCTTAACATTGGTTTCTCCAATTTTTTATTTACAAAAGGGCTTCTCAGAAAGAACTGAGTTGCTCTATGTAAAGCACTTAGAACATAGTGATGTTTGGCTATTAGGAGTTCTTGACTATCATTATTACTTTGGAATGTTAGACATTGTTAGTCTGGCTCTTACAGATGAAGAAGCCAAGACCCAAAGAGGTTGAGCAACTTGTAAGATTATCTAGATGTTCCTCAGAGCCTGGGTAACCTCATCATGGGGGTTGCATGCTCCTACATTCTGTGCTCGGACCAGTGTGGGGCATTGAGTTGCCACCTTCAGGTATTAGAGGCCCAGACAAGCAGACAGGTGGAGATTACAGTAAGGTAAGTAATGTGCCATGATGCAGAAATGCAGCATCTTTTAGGAGCTCGGAGGAGTTCCAGATTTCTTAGATAATCTCCAAAGGGGGTTCCAAGGGAAATGATCATGCAGCTAAGACCTTAAAGATGCTGTCTTAGTCTATTTGGGCTGCTGTTATAAACTACCATAGCCTGGGCAGTTTATAAACAACAGAACTTTATTTGTCAACAGTTCTGGAGGCCACAAGTCTGAGATCGGGTGCCAGCATGGTTGAATTCTGGGGGGGGGCCCTCTTCCAGGTTATAGACTGCTGTCATTTAATTATGTCCTTACATAGTAGAAAGCAGAAGGGGAAGGAAGCTCTGCAGTGAGTCTTTTAAGGGCACTAATCCTGTCAATAAGGGCCTTACCCTTATGATCTCTTTTAATCCTAATTACCTCCTGAAGCCCCACCTCCTAATACCATCACCTGGAGAGGCTGTCTGTGTGTGTGTGGGGGGTGGTGGGGGGGGGGGGCGGGGGGGGTGTGGTGTGTGGGGGGGAGGTAAGGGTTTTAGCATATGAATTTTAGAGAGATGCATTGAGTCCATAACAGATGTAGAAGATTTAGCCATGTAAAAGGAGGTGGGGGAAAGGCATTTGGGTAGTGGGTACAAAGGCCCCAATGTACACATAATGTATGTAGAGAAACAAAAAATGTCCAGTCTTGCCAAAGAGTGGCGACCTCTAACTTTCTTTGTAGCAAATGAAAATCTTCCTGTACTGTATGTACCCTGTAATTTCAACACTGGCTGTTTATTAAAACCTCCTATTATATTTGTACTGGGTTTAATAGTGTGCCCCCAAATTCATGTCTACCCAGAATCTTAGAATGTGGACTTACATGGAAACAGAATCTTTTCAGGTGTGATTAATTAAATTAAAATGAGATACTGGAATGGGTGGGGGGTACAAAATTCAGTGACTGGTATCCTTATAAGGAAGCTATGTGAAGATACAAAGATATAGAGGAGACACAACAACATGTGACATGGAGGCAGACTGGAATGATGCATTGGTAAACCAAGGATTGTCAAGGATTGTCAGCAACTACCAGAAGCTAGAGGGAGGTATGAAACAGATTCTCCCTCAGTAAGTCCAGGACCCAATATTGCCAATACCTGGATTTCAGACTTTTATCATCCAGAACCGTGAGGGGGAAAAAATTTCTATTGTTTTAAGCCACCTAGTTTGTAATAATTTGTTGTTGCAGTCCGAGCAAAGAAATATAGCATTCTTGGTATGATTTTGACTTTTCCAGGTGACAAGAAAAAGGCATACATAGATTGTCTTCAGTGATGGAAATGAGTATAGTAGGCCACAGTTTACTCACTCTATTACATGCATGAAAAAATGTGGCTGTTTAATTTTTTACAAAGGATCTGTTCTTTCTCACTAACCCACATGGCATGATGGGTGAGTCGGGAAAAATAATCTCTAACAAACATTGAAATAGCTAAATAATATACTGTAATATTTCCCAGTTCAAATAAGCTCTTTTTGAATATTTAGTCTTTTTTTTTTTAATTTTTTTTTTTCAACGTTTATTTATTTTTGGGACAGAGAGAGACAGAGCATGAACGGGGGAGGGGCAGAGAGAGAGGGAGACACAGAATCGGAAACAGGCTCCAGGCTCTGAGCCAGCAGCCCAGAGCCTGACGCGGGGCTCGAACTCCCGGACCGCGAGATCGTGACCTGGCTGAAGTCGGACGCTTAACCGACTGCACCACCCAGGCGCCCCTGAATATTTAGTCTTTTTAGGACCTTTGCATATCCTTCTCCTCCCCCTGATTCTCCCCAAGGCATCTGGGTAAATGGAGGATTCATTTGGCTCTGTGACAGTGAGGGATGTTGGAGCCTTGTGTCTATGCTGGGTTTTTCTGGTTTTTCTTTGCTCAGAGTGCTCTCTTCATCTTGACCTGGGCCTTGTTCTTTGTCAGCCACAAGGAAGCAAGAACACAGCCTCAAGTGTCTGTAGTTACCTTCTTCCTCCACTGCTCTCCTCTTGATTACAGCCTTGCTAGATTTCATGCCATGGTAGACAAGGGAACCCTTTAGAGCTAGAGGAAACAGGCCACTAACCCAGAATTCCTAGGTGCCTTCCATCTTTCTGAATGCTTCTATAGTCAGCATCCTCTGAAGCTTAGGTCCCAAGCTAGGAAAAACCAGGATTCTGGTGTCTATCTCCATTGTTCCCCTTTTCTCCCTGTTTCTGGCATCACTTAACCCCATGTCTCACCCTCCTTTTCTGGGAAGATATTTATGCCCCATCCCCTTGACAGACTGGATACAAGATGAAACACTAGCTTACCAATAAGGGAAGAGCTGAAAAACCTCTTCCTTACCCAATGATGCATAAGAACATGACAATGCACCAGACATAGCTTTATTATCCACTCAGCCACTGTAGATCCCAAGCCTTGAGGTTGGAGCATGTTCTACCTAAAGGTGGCTCAGCATGAGTGGGGATGTGTCCAGAACTGGAATGATGCACACTTTGTCATTGTTCATCTGGAATTAATATTTACTCAAAGCCTTTAATGGTATCTATTACTTTCCATTAGATATAGGATACCTCTAGAGGGCAGGATGACTCTGAAGCTACCTCAGACAGTTTTGCCTCCCTCTTACCATCTTGTGCTTTCACCCCCTGTACCATGTCCCAGTGCAGTTTTCCAGTTTCATAGTAGGGTGGATTTTCTTCCAACCTACAGCACAGTACAGCTGCAGCTCCTTATGCAGTAAAGAATGTATTCAGGTTGCTTTTCTCACAGGTGGTGTGCCCAAGGCAGCACTTAAGGCATTCAGAACTCATTTCCTTCCTAAACTTTGCCTGGTCTCTGATTTGCTATAAACTCATAAACTTCACTGATCTACTGACATGATGATGAACTCACTTTTGCTCTCTACATTCATGAATGCTGCAGGATGTGTGTTTGTGACTCACTCCTGCTATTTGGAATGGAAACTCGGGTCATAGTAAAGGGCCCCACTCTCTTAGGTGGTATAGAGTAGTTGCCAAGGGGAGGAGATAAAAATTAGCAGTGGTATTTTTTCTCATGGACTGTTAGATTGTGGAACTAACCAGATCCTTCGTATTCAACTGTTAGGATTCAGCTTCAAATCCTGAGGTTTTCCTCTGATACTCCACAACCATATAGAAATGAGTATGTCTTCTCCTGTAGTTCCAAGGCATATTTAGACAGGGGGTACCTCTATTAGAGGTTTTACCACACTGTATTGTAGAATTCATTTCCCTTCCACTAGAAAATTTCTTGCTAGGGCAGTGACCAGATCTTGGTTATCTTGGGATCCCAATGCCTTGCAGAGGGATTGCTACAGAACTGGCGCTTGGAAAATGGTGATGAATGTATGAAATGTCCCCGAAATAGTACTGATTAAGAGCCTGAACTCCTGCACTTTCCAGAAGACACATAGGGGTAGGGAGTTTTCACACTTATTGATGCACAGGACAGACTAACGGGTAAAGAGATAAAGGTAAGAGCTTCTTTAAAGCCATGTGGCCCTGCTCCTTCCTTCTGGGATGACAGTCTGTTAAGGAGAAAGTGGGGTTGGAGTAAGTGTTAGAAGATCCTAAGTGTTTGGCTACTCCTGTGTCTTGAAGGTTCTAAGATGGCAAGAGCCACTGGAGACCTGAAACTGATGCAGATCAACTCCTTTCTGGTAAATGCCTCTTTTTGTCATAAAGACTTCTTATGATAACAGTCTGTAAAAAAAAAAAAAAAAAAAAAAAAAAAGTAGAGCCCCCAAATATTTCCTGGGCACTTGTTATATGCAAAGAAGACACTGTGCTTTCTTGATAGCAAGAGAAATATCATTTAGGGGAGTGTTGCTTTCACTGGTGGCAACAGCCAGTGCCAGGATCCATTTTTGGCTGTGGCGCATTTGTCATTTGGAAGTGAACTGTTAGAATGACTTTTATAACTAGGGATACCAGTTGTCTGGCTTGGAGTTAGGCTGTCTGGTTTAGAGCTGGGTCATCTAGTTCTGGAACACATGGTTCAGAATGCATTTGAAAGGGCAAGTTAAACGCAAATCACCTGGTTTGGGTGAGGTGGCTTGGATAACAAACTTTCTGGATCCTACTGTTCTGCTTTGTGTTTGAATGTCAGGGCTGAAAGTGCTGTTCAGGAGAGCCCTTGTGGAATAGTCCAAATTGCTGGGAGGAGCTGTTCCCCAGAGGTGACTTTTAGCACCTAGGATTTTAGATATCTTTTTTTTTTTTTAATTTTTGAAATCCTACTTGCTTAATTTTAATGTAGTGGTAAGTTTATATTATTTTTAATTTACTTTCAATTTTTGAAATTTTAATGGTAGAGCAGGAAACTGCTCTATTCCTAAATCTACATCCTTATCCAGGGCTTAACTTCTAAAGAAATGTCTGTCTTCTTGCATTTTCTGATTTTCTTTCTGTTCTTTTTGTGAGATAGTTGAGTAATAACTAAAACCCAGTGGTGAGTCTTTTCATCTAGGATGGAAAGTCCCACATAGGAAATGGTACCACTAGCAATGGGTCAGTCGTTTATGTTGGCCAATGTAAGGAAACCCACTTTCTTACACAAAAGGTTAACTAACCAAGAGGAAGTAATTGTTGGGGAGGATGGGGGGAGGAGGAGTTGAGTTACCTTTTCCTGATGAAATTCAGCCCAACACACTATGGGAAGTGCCATAGAGTACATAAAACCATAAGAGGTTGAAAATTCTACTTTGTTTTTAGATACTAAGGACCAAGAAGGTATGTATGATTTCAAGGTTTGGTGAAACTGTTTCTGAATGGAAAGTGAGTAGGTTTCAATTACTGAAGAGAGGAGGGTATGGTGGGCAGGAACATTTTTAATGTCTTCTGTCACTGGGTGAAACTTGTCCTGGAACAGTGGTTTTTATTTTTTTTTAATTAAAAAAATTTTTTTTTTCAACGTTTATTTATTTTTGGGACAGAGAGAGACAGAGCATGAATGGGCAAGGGGCAGAGAGAGAGGGAGACACAGAATCGGAAACAGGCTCCAGGCTCTGAGCCATCAGCCCAGAGCCCGACGCGGGGCTCGAACTCACGGACCGCGAGATCGTGACCTGGCTGAAGTCAGACGCTTAACCGACTGCGCCACCCAGGCGCCCCGGAACAGTGGTTTTTAAATAATCCTCTGGGCTGGAGGAAGGAAATACTAAAACTGCCACTTATCGTTATTGATTTCATCCTTTAAAACTGTCTATTTCTTGTGCTGCTTTATGGTGTATAGAAAGGATATTCCTGGGGACCACTGTCCCAGAGACAAGAGGAGAAGGCAGATGGTTGTATCAGGATGGAAAGAACTGGAGAGGTGGAATAGCTCAGAATGTGGAGGTCTTCCTTCTTTTCTGATAAAAGAAATGTGGTAGTCATTTGGGAAGATTCTGGAGAAAGCAGGGAGGACATTGACCTTTGTTGACCAATGACTGTACGACAGGCATTGGGTTATGTATTATTTATTGTTGTTAAATCACTGCACATGTAACTTACATATACATGCATTCTTTTATTAATTTATTATTCATTTAGTGAATATCTCATTTAATCCTCACAAATAGCTTGAGAAGCAGATTTTAATTTTTCCAGTTTTACAACCAGGAAGCTAAAGTTGTGTTTTTTTTTATTGAAATGTAGTTGACATATAATACTATTAGTTTTGGATGTATAGCATAGTGATTCTCCATTTATTATATTAAATGATTACCACAGTAAGTCAAGTTATCTGTTACCATATGATGTGTAGTAACATCTGTTACTACAGATGTGTAGTATCATCTGTTACCATATAATAGTGTAGTAACACTATTATTGACTGTATTCTGTCTCTTATAAATAAATCACATTTCCGTGATTTATTTATTATCTATCTGGAAGAGTGTACTTCTTAATCCCCTTTGCTTTTTTTTGTGCATACTCCCAGCTTATTTTTTGTATTTATGAATCTCTGTTTTGTTTTGCCTGTTCATTTTTGTTTTTTAGATTCCACGTATAATTGAAATCATACAGTATTTGTATTTCTCCAACTTAAAATAATCTCTAGGTCTATCCATGTTGTTGCAAATGGAAAGATTTCATTCCTTTTTATGGCTGAGTAGTAATCCACTGTGTGCAGGTGTGCACGCACACACACACGTTTATACGTTCAACTATTGATGGATACTTAGGTTGCTCAGGAAGGTAAAGTTTAAAGCAATTAAGTAATTTTTACGTCATATGATTTATACCCCTGCAATTCTCATGCCTTATGGCATAGGTTTATAATATACACTCCAGGGCTTCTATCAAAGAGATGCTCCTTCACTATGTTCAAGTTGGTTTCTAGTCTGCTAGTAGCAGTTGGATTGCTCAAGAAAGTATTTACAGAATCAGGGAAAACTTGGTTGTAGTTTTATTTTCTTTTTTATTGTATATGTCCAAATCATAATTTTAGGCCAGAGATACTTCTCTGCCATTCAGGTTGACACCAAACCTTGGTTTGACATTTCAGTTAGCTCAACCTTCCTTTCCTGGCATTAAAAGCAAGCAAGCAAGCAAGCAAGCAAGCAAACAAACCTGAAACTCTTGGAATGGCTATATTTCAGGGAATTGATTCAATCTTAACTAGTTCATCTCATTGGGATTAGATTGAATTGACACAAAGTGGTTCAATCTACTTCCTGGTGGTCCCATTCTCAATAGCAGAGACCTGTTGTTCTCCCCTTTGATTGTAGAATCCCCTCATCTTCATGTTTGACTCCTGCTGGCACGTAAGTGTCTCCTGATTAGGAACCACATTTTGCTTATCCTTCTGTGTCCCACAAAGTGCCTAGCAAAGTATCTGCACTTGTCGAATGAAAATATTGGATGCCCTGATCCCAGTTGCTATGGGTGGTTTATCTGTTGACGTAAAATGGTGATTTGTTGGCTTTCTTAGCTATCTTGGCAGTAGAGCTAGATGTTTTGACAGACATACGATGCTATTTATTCTGTTAAGAAAAGATAGCATGACTATTTGCATGGCTTCGTATTCTTAAGTATAAAAATTTCCATCTCTTAATTTTGATGAAAGGTATGCAAAGTTGGAGGAAAGGTAAGAGGGTGAATAAATTAGGAAAAATTTTTCTCTTGAGTGCTCAGATATTTAATCAAAATTCCTTTAACATAATTCATTGGATTGTTGTGAGGACAAATTGAGGTGATCGTTGAGAAAAATCTTTGGAAACTCTAGATTATAGACAGGGACATTTCTAGAAGGTAAGATTTTAAAGCAAAATAAGGTTTTTAAAAAACAACTTCTGGTGTTTTGACAATGTATATGCTGTGTATATGAAGATTAAAAATTAAGCTCTAGTCCTCTAATATTATCTAGTGGTAATATATAACATTTACCATTTTAACCATGTTTAAGTGTACAGTTCAGTGATATTAAGTACATTCACAATGCTGTGTAACCATCACCACCATCTATCTCTGGAATTTTTTCATGATCCCAATCTGAAACTCTACCTAGTAAATGTCTTCCCATTTACCCTCCTCCCAGCCCTAGTAACCTCTATTCTTTGCCTATGCTAGGTACCTCCTACAAGTGGAGTTATTACAATATTTTCCTTTTATGTCTGGCTTATTTCACTTAGCATAATGTTTTCAAAGTTTATTTATGTTGCAGCATGAATGAGAATTGGATTCCTTTTTAAGACTGTAGTATTCCATACCATATTTTGTTTATTCCTTTACCCATCGATGGACACTTGGGTTGTTTTCACTTTTGGCTATTGTGGATAATGCTGCTATGAATGTTGGTGTACAAGTATCTGTTTGAGTCTCTGGCTTCTTTTCTTTTGGGTATGTATCTAGGAGTGGAAAACAGATCTTTTAAACTTCATTTCTCCTGACACTTTTGAGATTATCCAGAGCAAGTCTCTCTCCTCTGTTCATGCCCTAAAGAGTGAGCAATTGCTTCTTCATCTTCAGTGTGCTTCAGGCCTCCATGTTTTCCCCTAGGCTCCTCTTCCTCCTCTGAAATTGATACTTCTAGATGTAGCTACAAAGGAGTCTGAAATCTGATGCTAACCACTGTAACAAGCTCTATTCAAATCAGGCCCACCAACTGGCACTACTTTGGGGACTGACAAATTAAGGTGAGCTAAGAAAAATTAAACTGTAAGTTCCATTATACATGGAAATCTAGTAGAAATAAAAAGTGTCATACCGAGAACTATACTTTTAGACTTGAGCTTCAGTTCATTTGATAAATTACTATCTGCTGAGCACTGTTGATAGACAACAGGGAATGAGTTCAGAGCTCTGTTATCAAGCAGCTCAAATTCTAGAGGAGGATGCATACATATTTAGGAAGCTACAGAAACTAAACAACAATGCTACTACTATTCATTTGTTTATTCAACATTGCTCAAGCACCTGCTGCACGCTGTTCTAGGCCCTGGGTATACATCAAGTCAAAGACAAAGTCTCTGTTCTTCTACAGCTGACTTTCTGGTTGGGGAAACCAGACAGTAAACAAGGAAATACACAGTATAATAGCTATGTGTTTTTCCTATGGAGAAAAATAAAGCACGATAAGGGATCGAGAGTGACTGGCGTGTGTGTGGGTGGTTTTATGTAGGCTGACCAAGGCAGGCCTTTCAGAATTTGTGACTTTGAGCCCAGATGTGAATGAAGTGAGGGAGATAGTCAAGGGGATGTGTAGGTGATAAGGCAGCCTGGTAGGGGAGTAGCAGCATCTGCGATAATGTTAGATTTCAGAGATGGATAAAGAGCTTTGGGACTTAAAAGTTTTTTTTTTTTTTATTTTGAGAGAGAGAGAGTGAGAAGGCAGAGAGATAGAGCGAGAAGGCAGAGAGAGAGCGAGAGAAGGCAGAGAGAGAAGGCAGAGAGAGAGCGAGAAGGCAGAGAGAGAGAGCGAGAAGGCAGAGAGCGAGAAGGCAGAGAGCGAGAGAGCGAGAAGGCAGAGACAGCGAGAGAGAAGGAGAAGGCAGAAATAGAGCGAGCGAGAGCAAGAAGGCAGAGAGCGAGAAGGCAGAGAGAGTGAGAGTGAGAAGGCAGAGTGAGTGAGAGAGAGCGAGCGAGTGGGCAGAGCAAGAGAGAGCGAGCGAGAGGGCCCAGAGAGCGAGCGAGAGTGAGAGGGCAGAGAGAGAGAGTGAGAAGGCAGAGTGAGCGAGAGCGAGAAGGCAGAGAGAGAGAGAGCAAGCGAGAGGGCAGAGAGAGAGAGAGCGAGAGGGCAGAGAGAGAGCGAGAGGGCAGAGCGAGCGAGCGAGAAGGCAGAGAGAGAGAGAAGGCAGAGAGCGAGAAGTCAGAGAACAAGAGCAAGCGAGAAGGCAGAGAGAAGGCAGAGAGAGAGAGAGAGAGAGAGAGAGAGAAGGCAGAGATAGAGCGAGCGAGAGCGAGAAGGCAGAGATAGAGCGAGCGAGAGCGAGAAGGCAGAGATAGAGCGAGCGAGAGCGAGAAGGCAGAGAGAGAGCGAGAGTGAGAAGGCAGAGCGAGAGCGAGAAGGCAGAGAGAGGGAGAGAGAGAAGGCAGATAGAGCAAGCGAGAAGGCAGAGAGCGAGAGAGAAAGAGCGAGAGTGAATCCCAAGCAGGCTCTGCACCATCAGCACAGAACCTGACACAGGGCTCAGACCCACAAACCATGATGTTGTGACCTGAGCTGAAATCAAGAGTGGGATGCTTGACTGAGCCACCCAGGCACCCCAGAGCGTTGGGACTTAAAGTAATGGGACAAATAAATCTGACGTTCTGTGATTTTAGGCACATAATTTTGTTACACCATAAAATCAGTTTTAAAGCACCCAAAGATTGTTCTGCAAGGGAGTATTTAATGGCAAGATACTTGTGTTTTAAAATAAATGAATGAATGAACATTTCAAAATGATATGAAATCATTGCTGGGGATCCCCCTGCCTCTGTTCATGTTGTATGCATTATGAGAATCTCTGTGTATGAGATGAGCATGAAGTAGTCATTCTTTGGCCTTACTGTGAGTATGGTAAGTCCTTTTTCTATCCCAACTTTGTTCTCCCATTAGGATTCCTCATTCATTAAGGGTTGTTAATTAGGAAAAAATTGGATCAAATAAATTCTGACTAGTTAGTACATGAAGAACTAGAGAATTTTAAGCCAATTTAGAGCTTTTAGAAGCATTTAACAAGAATATACCAAGGAAGCTAAAGAAAGCTATCCTTAGTCTCGAAATTTCAGGGACAATGACAGGGCACATGAATTTTTTTTTTTTTTTTTTTTTTTTTTTTTGCTGGTGTCAGAAAATTGGGGAATTGGAACAAAATCGCAATGCATAGCTCCTTAATGTGGCAGTCTCTTTTTTATAATGCAGGTTTGTGTGCCTGTGTGCATGTTCATATGTGTGAATGATGGGAGGAGGAGAAGGGTGAGAGAAGGGTTGCAAAACTGAAGACTCAGTCCTTATACTCCTCACCTCAAGGTGGTAGACGAGATAGCACATTGCAGAATAAGTGCCAGTGTATGATATCCAACCTAGTCTCTAGCAGTGTCCAAGAGGGAGGGACCAGAGATGCTAGGAAAGTCAGAAAATGCTCTGGGGAGGGCTGTGGAGCATGTGATATGGTCCTTGAAGGACAGGTTTAGAAGTGAGAAGATGAAGGGAAAGGTTTCCCAGGAGGATAGAGTGGTCTGGGCAGAGATGCCATGGTGGGGATGTGCAGTTGATGTTTAGGTAAAGGAGAGGGGTCCTGATACATTAGGACAGAGGATCTCGTTTGGAGATTGTAGGGTTAAATTTGGAAAGATAAACAGAAAGCCAAGAAGAAAAGGAGAGTTCTGTGCTTTCCTTCTTTTTTAAGTTGCTTTTTGACTCATTAACTTATCAGGTGATAGGGAGGATCATCCCTTGCTCCTTCATTGGTCTGCTGTTAGGGAACAACCATATATCTTAAGATGCTCCCTGTAAACAAAAACACTGTCTTCTAAGAGCTCCATTTTTATTGGTGGGCATACAAGCTCCTTGTAAAAAAATGTAAGCAGGACTTTTGGGGTACCTGGGTGGCTCATTCAGTTAAGGATTCAACTCTTGATTTTGGCTCAGGCCATCATCTCACAGTTCATGGGATCGAGCCCCATGTTGGGCTCCATGCTGATAGCACTGAGCCTGCTCAGAGGTCTCTCCCTCTCTCTCTGTCCTTCCCCTGCTTGTGTGCACACACACTCTCTCTCAAGATAAATAAATGAACTTTAAAAGAATTTAAAAAAATGTAAGCAGTACTTTTGTAAGAAACAATGACATAGTTCCACCAGGACCCACCAGCCCCTCCACCCCCATGCCATTTTTCGGAAGTAACTACCATTAAATATTTATTCTTGTTTATCCTTCCTGATTTATTAGGTCAACAAATATTCATTGAATTCCTGTTATGGGCATAGGGTATACAACAGTGAATGGAAGTCCCTGCTCTCAAGGAGCTTCTATTTTATTGGGAAGAAACAGGCAGTAAACAGCAAGCATGTTTAAAATATTTTAGCCAAAATTTTTATCCCATGCATACTCTTGCAACTTGCTCTTTCCGCTTGACTGTGTCTCTTGGACATCTTTCCATGTCAGTGTAAAGAGGCCTATCTCTTTAACTGGTACTCACTAATATTTATTGAGCATCTGCTGTGCCTCAGGCACTGTCTTGGTCACAGCAATTCCCTACAGTAAGTACTATAATTTTCACCTGACTACAGGTGAGGGACCAAGGCCAAGAGAGGTTTGGGAACTTGCTCAAAGTCACCTGGCTAGTCGCTGGTGGAGGCAGACCTGAGCCCAGACCATCTGATGGTTCACTCCAGTTCTTCTCCCCCTTGATGGCTGCATAGTACTCCATTGTATGGATGTTCCTTCACTTATTTGGCCAGTCCTCTATTTTTAAGCCATTTTTAGTTTTTTCCTATCACAGATAGTGCTATAATGAACATTTTACACACTTGTTTACATGTGTTTATGATCATCTGTAAGTTTAATTCCTAAGAGATGGAAAAATACACATTTCTGTATTTGATAGACACTACTTAGTTTCCCTTTAAAATTATTTTACCAACTTCTCCACCAACATTCTAGGAGAAGGTGCTGATTTCTTTATAGCTTATTCAACAAAGGGAGTTGCCAAGGGTATAGGAGTTGCTAATACAGTAGGTTAAAAAATGATATAGAAATTACACTTAAAAACCTTTTTTATTTTTTATTTATTTTTTAAATGTTTATTTTTGAGACAGTGGTGGGGGAAGGGCAGAGAGACAGGAGGGGTCAGAGGATCCAAAGTGGGCTCTGTGCTGTCATCAGAGAGCCCAAGGCGGGGCTTGAACCCACAAACCATGAGATCATGACCTGAGCTGAAGTTGGACGCTCAACTGACTGAGCCACCCAGGTGTCCCAAAACATTTTTTAAAAAGTCTTTCATTTTAAATATCTTGAAGAAATGATTACTTCCTCTTATAGGCTGTTCTTGGTTCTTTTTATCATGCAAGGGAGAAAGCCACCACTCTTGTTTCAAGAAATCTGCAGTTTCTTGTGACTAGGGGTGGGAGGAGGGCTTGGCAGGGAACAGTCCTTCCTTTTTCTCTGATCTGGCTCTCTCTGGAGGCCTGAGGGCTCAGTACCAGGATTGGCCAGGAGAGTGGATTGATATGTACAGGGAATCAACTTGCTCTGGTTATAGAGACATTAAAATATATTTGGTTTCAGCGTTTAACTGAAAATCTGATGCAACTTCTAGAGAACCCATAAATGGCTTGAGACACACTTAAGACATAATCCTTTCTTTTAAAAATAGACCAAAATATTTTGTTTTCATCTAATCCCATCTTAAAAACAGGAACCCCCTTAAAGGGATTCTAAACTAAAAAGTTTGACTCCATTTCGTATGTGCATTTGTTCTTTGGCATCCTCAGAGTTAATTGTTTGCTTTACTCAGAGTTGAAATTGAGGATGTTTGGAAAGAAATGTCTTCATTCTTTGTATTAAATGTTGCTTGAGTGTGCTTAGCTTTCATCCATGTGAGAGTGAAACTCCCCTTGCAATGATTTTTTAAAAAATGCTAATTCCTTCATCTCTGGGAAAAACAGGTAGGAGCTCTAAAGATGTTTGCTAATTTCCTTCACTTGAGGGCTCATACAAGTTTGGTAAGCAGAAGTGATAACTGTGACTTCTTCCCTTGTCCGCTTCCATCCTACTGAACACTGGGTTCCCACAGAGGAAGCCATCCTGCTGAAGTCAGCCTCTAGGGAGCTTCCTTTTGTTTCTTCAAGATTAACCAGTTCTGCCCTGGCAGCAGTAGCAGGCAACTCTGGAAGGAGAGGCTCTTCTGGGCTTTTGGTATTTTTCCAAGGAGTGTTTTTTCTCCCCCAATTCCTCACTGGTAGTGAAGCTGCTTTCCTACAATGCTGCCTTCTTCAGATGAGATGCTGATTCTGATCTGCCATCTAGCAGCTTCCGGTAGCGGTAAGTGGTCAAGAGTGTTTTTCCGGGAGTTGATCTCAGGTTCTCAAGAATGTCCTCTAGAGACCCAGTTTGTTTTCTGTGTAATTGCTAGAGCCTTCAGAATAGCTTTGCTTTTCTCACTGTTCTCATTGCATGGTCATGGAATGGGTACCTGTTTGATCTCCCTGCACCCTCCCTTTTGGGAGACAGGGTTAGGTCCAGGCTGAGGTGAGTTTGTGGGGAGCATTCAAGGGTTGGTGAAGCCAAGAGGAGAGTTAGCTCAGGGCTGACTAGGGCTTTCTGTTTCTGTTTTCTAGGTTGCTCTTTTGATCTTTTCATCTTCTGGTGTGGTTGAGGTTTAGCAAAAGTCTTCATTTTTCTCTAACTAAAAATACTTTAGAAACTAGTTGGGTGTGGGAAATAGGACGTCTGCTTTATTTCCCTTTCAAATTTTTATTCAGTTAGCATCACCTATTAAATGGCTGATGGGAGTAGCATCAGTGTCCATTTCTTCTTGGCTTGTGGGTGTTTGTCACTTCCTTTGGGAGTAGTTGGTTTCATTTTTTTTGAAGGGGTTTGTATCTAGTTCCCCTATTCAAGGTATTGTTTATTCTATGACCAATTCATGCTTAAAACATGAACAGTTTACTAAAATACTCTCTGAGGCTGGAGTGGTATGTTTTTAGTGCTGAGATTTGTCTGAACTGAGAAATCGATACTTCTAGCTGTTTGGTTGACAGATGTGAGAGTTTCTCAGGTCCCTGGTTAATAATTTGCTGTTTTGAAAATAAAGGAAACTGGTGAGAAACAATAATTGGGGGCTGAAGGCTTATTAGAAAGGAAATGAAGAAATATAGGATCATATGTGGAATTAACAACATCTCTCTTCACGAATGGCCACCTTTGTTCAGGTGTTGTTCTGTGCTAGTCTTTGCATTTACTGAAATGTAAATTCAGAGTGATTTTTAAAAACCTATATTTATCTGTCTTGTGCTTTTATATTGTTCCATCATGCATGCATCTTCAAAAATGAGGGATCAAGTAATTTTTGTGCCCCTGGGGGATTTTTTGTGCACAGGAGGATTCTATTTTATTTTTACATGGTAAATTGGAAATTTCCATTTAGTAGGAAAAGACTTCACTTTTTGTTTCAAAGTAAATTATAATTGTAGCTTTCCTAGAAATAAAACTTCTTAATGGGTGCATTCTAGATGCTTGCATTGCATGTACAAGAATTAGATGCTGGTATTTGTTTTCAGGATTTCTTACAAAAAGGTGTCAAAGAGGGGCCCTGGGTTGCTCAGTCGATTGAGCGTCCGACTTCAGCTCAGGTCATGATCTCACAGCTCGTGAGTTCGAGCCCCGTGTCAGGCTCTGTGCTGACAGCTCAGAGCCTGGAGCCTGCTTCAAATTCTGACTTCCTCTCTGCCCCAACCCACTTGCATCCTGTCTCTGTCTCTCTCAAAAATAAACATTAAAAAAAAAGGTGTCAAAGAAAATAGTAACCTGCAAGTGTTCCACATACCTATAGACTTACTTGACTTTTTAGCAATATTAAATATTTTTCAAATAGTAATTTCTGATTAAATAGTAAATGCAAATACTAAATATATTGGTCATTGCATTTTTGGAGATTTTTTCCCCTTTCTTTCCTTTCTCCTTTTCTTTAGTCAGCTCAAGCTTGTCGAGCACCTGCACTATGTCAGGCTCTGTGCTGGATGTCCAGAGAAGATGCCACAGTAGGAAAGGCTGAGCATTTTATTTTGATATATCCTTCTCTGATTCTTCTTTTCAAGTTGAGTGTTCCCTAGGACCTGTCCTTGTCCTTGTATTGACTCATCCTCATCTTCTGTCCTCTCCTCACTTCTTTTTATTCTTGTTCTGAGTGAGATCAATCATTTCCCATGACTTCAATGCTTTAATGTATGTTGATGATTCCATGTCTACAAATCTGTCTTTTGTCTTTAGTGCTGAGGATGTTTTCAAAGATAAAGAGGAATTTCAAGCCTGATGTGTTCAAACTGAATGTATTATTCTCCCGTCCCAATTCCTGCTCCTTTGTTTTCTCTTCCTTCTCTTTTCCCTGCTGTACTAATGGCACCTCTGTCCCCTCATTGTCCTGAGCCAAAAACCCTAGAAGTCATCTGAGGTTCTTCTTTGTCCTGTATGCCAACATAGGGGCCATTTATAAACTCTGTCAATTCAACTGCAGAAACATTTCTAGAATCTGGCTCCACTTGCCTATTGTTACTGCTTCTCCACCTCTCTCCATGCCAGGCCATGCTGTGAGCATAACCTTCCTAAAAGTGCCGACAGCATGCACTTGCATAGGGAGAACCAAGAGAGTAATGACAGTGGACAATGGAGCCCGGATTATAACCGTATCATTCTCTAAAAATCTCTTCTTCCTCCCCATTACCTGCAGGATTAACCATGGGTCTTGAACATAGCCCTGTTCTGTGTCACCTGACCTATCAAATGGGGATGATGATAGTCCCCACCTATATAGTTTTGGTGAGGATAAAATGAGATGATACATGGCAAGTACTTAGCACAAGATCAAGTACCCAGTGAATAGTAATGATGGTGGCAATGATGAAGGTGATCACTTCTTTCAGAATCCATCTCTAATCTACCTTTCCAGCTCCATCACCCTAAAATCTCATTGCCATGACTGTCACTACTTCCCCAACCTTCTTTTCCCTTTCACAGTACTGGATCTTTTCACATGCTCTTCCTTTGGCCTCTTTACCTCATTTTGCTGAGCAAACTCTTTCCTTTTCAAAAAGATTCAACTCAGAATTACTCTCTGTGAGGTCTTAGCTGACCGCACAAAACAGGCTTGGTGGCTCCCTTTCCTCTGCCTCCATGGTGCTCAGTCCTTCCTTCCATCACAGCCCAGAACTTGCCATTCTAATGGTCTGTGTATCTGTTTTCATCTTCCCCAGACTACAGGCTTTGGAAGGGATAGAGGTAGGAACTAATGATCCTTACCTCCATCTACTGAGCCCCGGTTTGACATAGAATAGGCACCCATAAGTGTTTGGTGATTGAATACCCATAGGGATGACTCTCAAATTTGATAGGAGGTTTTCTACTTGTGGAGAGTTAAACATACAGTTAAGAAAAGAAAAAGCTTTCCCTCTCTTGAGTACTAACTTTGTAGCAGGAGGCACTGTGCTAAATTCTTTACGGGCATGCCTAGTGATCCAGTGAGTTACTCTAACTGTCCCTGTTTGCAGATGAGAACACCAGGCTTAGAAGAGAGGGAACTTGCTGGAGGCTTTGAAGGTGGCAGGACCAGGCTCTGGCTGTCTGACTTGCAAACTGGTGGAAGGAAAGGGAAGTGAGAGGGGAAGGAAGATGACTAAGCCAAAGCAGGCATGTTTGTTAGAGAAAGGCAGCATGAGAAGGGCAGAAATGCACTAGAGAAGGCAGCAAGAGCAGGCTAGGAAAGGAGAAAGGAAAGTGAAAAAGAAACAAGGAGAGCAAGGGAAAACATGAACCGGGGATAAACAAGAGGAGGAAGGGAAGCAAGATTCCCACTGCCTCAGAATTTTGTGGCCAGGGAACAGCTGCATGCCTAATGGAACATAAACAGACTGCAGTGTTGACATGACAACTCACAACAAAATCTAATCTACATTATACAAGAAATAGAATAATTTATTGTTAGGCCATGGTAATTAGATGTAATTGCTAAGCAGTTTAGAAATTTGGCTGTACAGCCATCACTTCACACACACACACACACACACACACACACACACACACACACACACACAGAGGCATGCACACACACTCACTGGCTTAAATTGTGTTCACTTTTGTCCAGTGTGGACACTTGGCAAGTGACTGTGGCTGTTGGCAGCTGTCACTGACACTAAATATGATCAAAACATTATCTACACCTCCCACCCACTATCACACTCAAAGCTGTACCCATGTAGGAAAGAAGCACAGTCTTACTCCTTATCCTTCGCTGATGTCCCCTCCCAAGGCTGGGATTTCCCTGTTGCACCAGGATTTCCCTTTCCTGAGTCTTCTCCCTGTGCTTCTGCATCACCTCCCTTATCCCTCGGGGGCCTGGTCCCAGGGGATATTCTTGGGCTGGTAGGCAGGGTTGCCAGCAGATATGACCCCAAGGTCACCTTGTCCAGGGGTGGGAGGATTCACTGCGGCTTTGCTTTTTTGCCTTTGGGGACCTGGAGGCAGAGAAAGGAAAGGGAAAAGGGTAGGGCCAGAGAAGATGGAGGGCAGCAGGAGGAGGGAAAGGGCTAGTGCCCTAATTCTGCCCTCCTAGCTTCCCATCCTCAGATGCCACTATTGTTCAGGCAAGAGGGCTTTTCAAGGTTTTCCTGTGCCCACCCTGGTGCTGGCCACCCTGGTGCTGGTCAGTCCCCCTCCCTTCCACTCTTGGTTGGGTTAGTCCTCAGAGACCAGGTGAATGGGGTTGGGAAATAAGTGAATGAGTGAAAAACCTGAAGGAAAGTTAGGGAAACAGGAAAGGGAAGCTGGGAGACTGAAAGAGGGAAAAAGGGAGGTAGTAGTAGAAGAACAGACAAATGGGAGGAGGGGAGGGAACATGTTTTATGGAGTGAACCATATATGCGTATATATTTAACCTCACAACAGCTCTAGGAGGAAGGCATTATTGTCTCTATTTTACAGATTCAAAGGTTTAGTCTTAGGAAGGGTAAGTGACTTGGTCAAAGTAACACTAGATACAAAGTAGCTGAGCTGGGATTGGAATCCTATTATCCTAAAAGTCTCTTCCATATAGTACAGTGTTTCCAAAGAAGACGAGAAAGCGGAGTTGGGGAGGGCAGAAGGAAAGCTCACCAGAAGAGAATGGAGAATAGAGGGAGAAGAGGACAGGAGGTCCTCATAAGGGGTGAGGTCTGGGATTGGGCTTGTTGAAGCTGTATGGGTCCTTTCTCCCTTGGCTCCGTGTCCTGAGAACTGGAGAGAACCCACTGTGCTCAGAGGAGGTAGAGGACTCCCCTGGGGGGCACTCTGGTTCCTCTCAAGACCCTGAGATGAAGACAGGCAGGGATGGGCTCACCTGGGCAGTGCTCTGGGTAAGGAAGGAGAAGCTGCCAGGAATCTGCCCCATCTTGTTCTCCTGGTTTCCAGTGCTCCTGTCTTTTCCTCAACTGCCTTGGCTCCTTTCTTTTCCCTTTATTTTTCTATCTCCTCCAATTCCTTTGCATATCTGTCATTCTACCTTGTATTCTCTTTTCTTTTTCTTTCTTTCTTTCTTTCTTTCTTTCTTTCTTTCTTTCTTTCTTT
>NW_024412415.1:16050383-16152620 GCF_014898765.1 Herpailurus yagouaroundi | reverse complement strand
TTTCTTTCTTTCTTTCTTTCTTTCTTTCTTTCTTTCTTTCTTTCTTTCTCTTGAAAGAGAGGGGGAGAGAGAGAAAGAACAAGTGGGGGAAGGGCAGAGAGAGAGAGGGAGAGAGAGAATCCTAAGCAGGCTCTGTGCTGTCAGCACGGAGCCTGGTGGCAGGCTCCATCTCAGATGACCTGAGCCAAAGTTGGTTGTTTAACCGACTGAGCCACCCAGGTACCCCTCTATCTCGAGTTTTCAATCTTTCTCTTCCCACTGTTTTCCCTCCCCTCAGTTTATTCACAGGGCTGTTCCCTCCCACCACAAACACATCTTTTCTTTAAAGATTTCTTATCCATTCACACTTATTTGCTTTGTTTTATTGTAGAATGTCCTGAAGGAAGTTAGACTCACTGTGCTCATTTAATCCTAATGTTTATGTAGATACTTTGACAGAGAAAGTTCAGAGGGTGCCTTCAAGATAACTAATATCTAATGAGCCTTTTCATCATGTGCCCCCATTCCCAACAGTCCAACCAGTAGGTTCTGAGGCTTACAGAGTATATTTGCCCTGCATTCTGTAATGAGTTAGCGGAAAAAGCAGGGATCCAAGGTTAGCCTGTTTGACTCTAAAGGACAAGCTTCCAACCACCACATCCTGCTGCCCCTTAAGCAGGTCAGTGGTCTGTCTATTCCCTTGGAGGCCTCTTGATGAGTTTATTGCATTCAGAACGGGTTGTTTGTCCTGTAGGTTTTTGACCACAATTGAACAGCATACCAAAACCAGATTTATCTTTCTGAGTTACACTAATACTAGCTCAGGAGACTGGTAATATAAAATAAGAATGACAATTGAGAACGTGTAGTATAACTGTCAGGAGGACCAGAATGTTCATTTCAGCATGCATGACTAGTGTACTCTTTCCCTGTAGGCAGACTTCTGTGGGAAAGCAAGTTATTATCAGCAGGTGGCTTGGTGATCATGGAATTGGAGCATAGGGAATTAACTGTAATAACTTGATTGTTGAATGACCTCATATCATTAAAGGGAGTCTCCATTTGAATCCTTTGTTTAAAATGTTGAGTCACCTGCACTCAAGTGTACCCATTTTCACTATAAGTAGAGACCTTGTGGAATCATATTATGGACAGGATGCTCTCCTTTGCATACAGCTGTTGAAGTAGCATTCCTAACTTGGATGTCTTGTTATTGCCCTCAGTCTCAAGGTGTTTGAAACCAACTCTTTATTTTCCCTGAACAAACTAGAGTCTTCTTTGGACTTTGTTATTTTTCCATTAGAAGAGTTATTTTCTGTAACCAAGATTCAAAACCTGAACTGGAAATGTAAAAAAAAAAAAAAATCCTTTATGCAAGTATAACTTCCAATGTTTTCAAAAAAAAGAGTAGTCATTGCCTTTGAAAATGAATTAATATACATAAAAACCCTTAGCTATTACTTAGCTGTTAGCTACTCCTTCCTCTGTCTTTCTCTTTTCCCATCTCTCTTTTTTGTAACCCCCTCCCCCCCATCACTTTCACACAAGGAAACCACCATTTTAATTACTTGCATAAGATGAAACCAAGAATTAAATAAGACCTACCAGCAGCTTTCGTTTTTCCATTTCCTCTATTTTGGGGTGACATCAAAAGCAAGGAATGTATGCATGTAAATGAATACTATTTGCTTCAGTACTTGGAAATGGTTGAATTTCAGAATCCTGAGTTCCTACTTCTAGAGCTAGATTTCACGTTAGCAAACCTTTTCTCCCACCTGATTGGTTTATTTCCTTAGACCTTAATTGCTCCAAAAGTTCAACAAAAGATGACTTTCTTTCCTCTGACATCTTTTAGAACTGGAGTGTCAGCTGGGTATTTTGTTGAGTTAATAAATGTCCAAGAATGACAGTACTAAATTTCACTTCCTGAAAGTTAAACTAGCATCTAGTGTATTAGTGTGAATCCTCCATTAAGTGTGCCTGGAATTGGTGCTGTTAGAAGGAAAATATTGGATTGGAGGCAATATGGGCCTGAAGGTCAGTTCTTAACTTTTCATTATAACTTTATGTCTTAGGGAGTGAGAACACTTGAAGAAGGTCATTAATAAGAAATAACTTTCACAAATCGTATGGAAATATTAATTCATACAATAGTGATCATATTATCATTGTGGATGAATTATTCAGTAGAGAATATTTTCTACGAGAGCCAAAACAGCTAAAATTTACAAAATAAATTTATTCAGTACCTTTAAAATAAAAGGTTTTGAAGACACTTTGGAAGGTGATATTAGAGAAATTAAAAATGAAATAGCTGCCATTTGCAACTATGTGGATAGAACTAGAGGGTATTATGCTAAGTGAAATTAGTCAGAGAAAGACAAATATTGTATGACTTCGCTCAAGTGAGGACTTTAAGACACAGAACAGATGAACACAAGGGAAGTGAAGCAAAAATGATATAAAAACAGGGAGGGGGACAAAACATAAGAGACTCAAATATGGAGAACAAACAGAGGGTTACTAGAGGGGTTGTGGGAGGGTAGATGGGCTAAATAGGTAAGGTGCATCAAGGAATCTACCCCCAAAATCATTGTTGCACTATCTGCTAACTAACTTGGATGTAAATTAAAAAAATAATAATAAAAAAATAAAGTAACGGAATAAAAACAAAATCAAACAAAAAAAAATGAAATAGCTGTATGGCTTAGAGGTAGTTTTAGGAAGAATATGGTATTGCTTTATGTTTGCTTGATTAGGAGCTTTTAAAATGAGAAGTACTTACAGAAGGATCTAAAAGAAGAGAGGGGAGGGGTGATATCACATATATATATATTTTTAGTTACCTTTATATTATATATTCATCTTTTGAAATGGGTATCTGTTAGTATTAATCCCTCAAAGCACTGTAGCAAATCATTAAGAAGAAAAAATAAGCTGGCCAGTGGCCAGTACTCTTATTAACTTCCTGAGAGATTGAATTTCTTTCTTCTGCTTGCATTCTAATTGCCACCTGTCAGGGTGTAGAGTCCCTTTTGCCATCTTGCTTAAAGAATCATTATTCCTTTCACCTGCTCCAGGGACTCTGAGCCCATGAAAACACAACACATTTGACATAGTCCCCAGAGAGAATTTTAAAGCCCTAACAAGTTAGCTTAGAACTTGCAGATGAGCCTTAACCATCTGGCCAGATGGGGCCACCAGATCCAGATATCATTGTCACAGAATCCATGAGTTCAAGACATGAGCTGAGATCAAGACTCAGACACTTAACTCACTGAGCTATCCAGGCACCCCTGTTGTGACTATTTTTTAGAACAAAGATATTCATTCTTCAATGAAAACCCACTTTTTCATTCTTCAGTGAAAACCTATTATTTCTTGTAGGAAGGCCCTACCTCAAAACATCCTTTCAGTGCCTTTCTTTCTTTCTTTCTTTCTTTCTTTCTTTCTTTCTTTCTTTCTTTCTTCTTTCTTTCTCTCTCTCTCTTTCAAGTGCTTCCTTTTGTTCTCTTCCCTAAGCTTTGCTAATTTCTCTTCTTTCTTGTGTTCTTCAGTTTGCCTGCAACACTATTCCTATTGCTAAGCAAATATTGTTCATCCTTTGACAATTTTCCTAGGCTGGAGATGGGGGTATAAAAGAGGATGGGGTCTGGCCAGAAAGAAGAAGTTGATGACAAGAAAGGCATGGTGGTCCCCAGCTTGGGAAGGTCTAAGACATTCTAGAACATGGGGCTGGGTCCTGGGAAGGGATAGTTGCTAAAAGGGAAGTGTCTTTACACTTATTGTGGTGAACATTGAGTAATGTATAGAATTGTGAAATCAATATGTGGTATACTTGAAACTAATATAACATTGTATGTTAATTATACTTGAATAAAAAAATTAGACAAGGGAAGCGCCTTCTTGTGTCTGAAAGCCCTTGGTCCATTCCTAATAGAAATTGAAGACATCATTCATTCTTTCATTTATCAAATATTTATTAAGCATTACTATATGCCAGTCAAACATTAGAGGTTAGAAATAGAACTGTGGACCTGACTGATGAAGTCCCTGCCCTACTGGAGTTTGTGGACTGAGGATATAGCCAATATAATGTAATAGGAGATTATGTTCTAGAGTGATAGGGGCTCTGAAATGGGAACTTTTAGATTACATGAGAGCACATAGTGGTGCTTCTATCTCTGATTTGGGGGATCAGAGAGGCCTCATAGAGGAAGTGATGTATGAATTGATATTGGAAATATAAGTAGGAGTTAGTCTGGTTAAGAGATTGGATGGAGTTAGGTGGCTATAGGCAAAGGGAAGAGCATGTGCTGGGCTCCTAGCTGGAAATAAGCTGAACTGGGTATTTCTGGAGTATAAACATGAGGGGATGCAAGGAGGAGAGGGGGCTATGAGGAGAAATCAGGCTAGAAAAATGAACAGGGACATCCAAGGATGTGGAACATCCAAGGAGTCATGTTAGAATTTGGCCTTTCTTTTCTTTTTTTTAATGTGTATTTATTTTGAGAGAGAAAGAGCGAGCACACAAGTGAGCATGTGCACACGAGTGAGTGGGGGAGGGGCAGAGATAGAGGGAGAGAAAGAATCCCAAGCAGGGTCTGCACTGTCAGCATGGAGCCCTATGTGGTACTCTATCACATGAACTGTGAGATCATTTCCTGAGCCGAAACCAAGAGTCAGATGCTTAACCCACTGAGCCACCCAGGCTCCCCTTGGTCTTTTTTTTTTCCGCTAAGGCCATCGGGAAGTGATTGGGGGTTTTTGTCAGCGCTGTCACAGATGTCATTTATCTTTTATATCAATGATTGTGCTTCCTTGTGGACCCTGGCCTGTAGGTGGCTAAGGCTGGAGCAGGGAAACCTGTTCTGAGCAATGCAGGGAAAAGCAATCACTGGTCAGCAGGCTTTCCTAGAGGCAACCAGATGCCTGAGGCTGTGGTGGGGTACATGGCAAGGAGGCAGCAGAGGGCTCATCTAGGGCAGCACAGTTGGTAGAAGGTATGGGGGGAGAAACAGAAGAGTTAGTGATTTACATTTAATATTTAAGGACTTATCCCTACTAGCAGCACCTGGCAGCAGTTGCCCTATTTTCTTAGTAGATTCATCATTTTAATATCTAGTCCCTAGAAAAGCAGTAGGTCTCACAAAATGCCAGTAGTACTATTTGTCAGGCACATTCAGGACTAGGTGTGCCCTCAGCAGGCTGCTGCTTTTCCTGGAGGGGGCAGATGGGAACTTGTGGATCTGGGGGCATGACAGGAAGAAATATTGATGGTTTCAGTCTTTTTAGACTCTGAGAGATATGTATTAGAGCAATAGGCATTGATGAATTTTTTCTGCATCCCCCTGTCTTGTAACTGCTAAGCCATAAGCGTTATTGTTCCTCTCCTCTGATCTCTATATGACTGACCAACTTCTTCATGTGTGTTTATTGCATCCTGCCACACTACTTCTTTGAGCTGGAATCAAGGAAGTTGTTTCTCTTTGAAACCGAAAGAACATGTATTCAGCACCTCTGCCTACCCGGTCATGTCTTTGAAATGTTTCCTGGGTTCATTTTCATTTCCACAGTCTATTGGGTTCTAAATGTTTGAAATCCTTTTTTTGCCCCTTTATATATTCATTCTAAATATTTAATAGAGTTTGCCATATGAAGGAAATTAGAACACATGTAGGGAAAAATTGAAAGATGATAACGACATTATTCTGGCTTTTTTTGGGTAACTACCTGGGGAAGACTATGCACAGAATAAATTGAGGAACATTTTTGAGTTGCATTTTGTTTCCCTTGAGCCTGGCCAATAATTTAGGTTCCTATGTAGCTCCCACAATTTAGCAGTGATTCCCAGTGCTAGCTGTGGGAAGGAGTCATCTAATGACATTTGAATAAAAAGTAGATGCTGTAGCTTTACCCCTGTTATGTTCTGATTCATAGAGTTTGAGATAAATTAGAAAATTTGGCTTAATTTTAATGCCCAATTGAATGGCACATTTGGGCTTACCTTATGTTGTTTCATATAGTGTCTATGATACGAATAGATTATTTTTGTGTAGAATTATTATCTACATAAGATAAATGGAATCTGTTATTTGCGATTTTGTCAGTGATTCCTAGTCATCTATATTTGACAAGGAAGAAAGTTAAAAGGTGTAAACTTATGGTTAATGGGCATTTTTACAAATACTAATGTTGTGTACTTTTCTTGTTTTCTACATAGATCAACTGTTGAACCCTGGTGAAAAATAATCAGCTGCAATAATGTTCTGCAGTAAAAAGAAATCACTTGGTAAGTGTTGAGCTCTTCAGATGACACAAAGTGAATCTGACTTTTAATTTTAATTTTATTATTTTACTTTTTAAACTCCTTTCATTTTGTTTTGTAGAGGTGTAATTTATGTACAAAAATAGCCAAATCTTAAGTATTCAGTTTGATGAGTTTTGACAATTGTGTGTACACCTGTCTGTACTACCCTAAAACTAGATACAGAAAATTTCTATCACCCCAGAAAGTTCCCTTGTGTTCTTAAAAAAATATTTATTTATTTATTTTAAAGTTTATTTATTCATTTTGAGACAGAGTGATAGAGTGAGTGGGGGAGGGGCAGAAAGAGAGGGCTGGAGAGAGATTCCCCCGCAGGCTTCATACTGTCAGCCAGTGCAGAGCCCGATGCGAGGCTCGAAACCAAGAACCATGAGATCATGTCTTGAGCCAAACTCAAGAGCTGGATGCTTAACTGACTGAGTCACCCAGGTGCCCCCAAATTATTTATTGATTGATTGATTAAAAAATTTTTTAAAAATGTTTATTTATTATTGAGAGACAGAGAGAGACAGAGCATGAATGTGGGAGGGGCAGAGAGAGGAGGAGACACAGAATCCGAAGCAGGCTCCAGGCTCTGAGCTGTCAGCACAGAGCCCAATGCTGGGCTCAAACTCACAAACTGCGAGATCATGACCTGAGCCGAAGTTAGATGCTCAATCAACTGAGCCCCCCAGGTACCCCCCAAATTATTTATTTTTAACTGAAATATAGTTGGCATACAATATTATATTAGTTTCAGGTGTACAGCATAGTGATTTGACATTTATATATATTACAAAATATTCATTGTGGTAAGTGTAATTACCATCTGTCACCGTGCAAAATTATTATGGTATTATTTACCATTTTCCCTATGTAACAATTCATATTTCTGTGACTTATTTTATAATTGGAAGTTTGTACTTTTTAACTCTCCTTTCCCTCTGGGGACCACCAGTTCTCTGTATTTATGAGTCTGTTTCTATTTTTCTTTGTTTGTTCATCTGTTTTTTTTGATTCCACATATAAGTAAAATCATACGGTTTTGTCTTCCTCTGTCTGATGTATTTCAGTAAACTTAATACCATCTAGGTCCATTCGTGTTGTCCCAAATGGCAAGATTTCATTCTTTCTAATGACTGAGTAGTATTCCAGTGTGTGTGTGTGTGTGTGTGTGTGTGTGTGTGTGTGTGTGTGTAGCATATCTTTATTCATCTGTTGGTAGGCACTGGGTTGCTTCCATCTTTGCTATTGTAAATAATGCTGCAGTAAACATAGGAGTGCATATGTCTTTTTGAATGAGAGTTTTTGTTTTTTGGGGGTAAATAACCAGAGGTGGAATTGGTGGATGGTATGGTACTTCTATTTTTTTTTTTTAATGTTTATTTTTTAGAGAGAGAGAGCATGAGTGGGGGGGTGGTGTGCAGAGAGAAATCCAAAGTGGGCTCCGCGCTGATGCAGAGAGCCCAATGCAGAGCTCAAACCCATGAACTGTGAAATCATGATCTGAGCCAAAGTCAGATGCTCAACCAACTGAGCCATCCAGGCACCCTGGTATTTCTATTTTTAATCTTTTGAGGAAACTCTATATTGTTTTTCATAGTGGTTGTACCAATTGACCTTTCCACAAATAGTACACGAGGGTTCCCTGTTCTCCACATCCTCACCACCACTTCTTATTTCTTGTCTGTTTGATTCTACTATTCTGACAGATGTGAAGTGCTATCTAATTGTGGTTTTGATTTGCATTTCCCTGATGCTTAGTGATATTGAGCATCTTTTCATGTGTCTGTTGGCCATCTGTATGTCTTTAGAAAAATGTCTGTTCAAGTCCTCTTCCCATTTTTACTTGGAATTTTTTTATCTCAAGTTGTATGAATTATTTAAATATTTTGGATGTTAACCCCTTACCAGATATATCATTGACAGATATCTTCTCCCACTCAGTAGGTTGCCTTTTTGTTTTGTTGATGGTTTTCTTCACTGTGCAAAAGCCTTTAGTTTGATATAGTCCCAATTGTTTATTGTCAGCTGCAAATAGTGACAATTTTACTTCTTCTTTACCAGTTTGAGTGCCTTTAATTTCTTTTTCTTATTTGATTGCTGTGGCTAGGACTTCCAGTACTGTGTTGAATAAAAGTGGCAAGATTGGACATCCTTGTCTTGCTCCTGGTCTTAGAGGAAACATTTTTAGCTTTTCACCACTGAGGATGATGTTAGCTGTGGGTTTGTCGTACATGGCCCTTATTACGTTGAGATATGTGCCCTCTATATCCACTTTGCTGAAGTTTTTTTTTTTTATCATGAATGTTAAATTTTGTTGAATGCTCTTTCTGTAACTGTTGAGATGATCATTTGATTTTATCCTTCATTTTTGTTGATGTGGTGTATCACACTGATTGATTTGTGGCTACTGAATCATCCTTGCATCCCTAGAAAATCTTCTAACAACAAGGACATTCTTGTCTACAAGATTGTCACAACACCCAAAAAGTATAACTTTAGTTAATGACATAGATTCTCTTTTTCAATTTCTCCATTTGTCCCTAAAACATACTATCTTTCAGAGCTGGTTTTTATTTTTGGTATAGTATCTAATGGATGTTCACACATTGTGTTTGGCTTTTAGTCCCTTTGTTTTCTTCTAAATTTAGAACAGTTTTTCATTGTATAGAATTTTGGAAAAGTCCAGTCCAACTCCTAAACATATTTGGATTGTACATTTTTGGCACAAATACCATATAGATAATTTGTTTTTTAGTGGACAACTAGTGTTTTTTATGAGTAATGCAACTTTCTGATCTTCCTCACATAGAATTTCATTTTATCGACCAATAGTCATTTCTGTATAATGAGGCTAAATGTTTTGGCCACACATCTGGGTCTGTATCTTCTCTGGCGCAGATTTTTGGAGAAAGCTGACACCATCCTTTGCATCATCATGATTGGGAATGATGCATCTTTGGGTTATATCAGTTCGTATAGATTTGGTCATAGGTTGGAGAGCTATTATAACCTAAAGTATTCATTTGCTATGTAGTCAGTTAAGAAACATTTTTTGAGCCCCTATAATAGGCTAGGAAGTGCCACTCTTTCTTGACTTTAAGTAGGTTTTTTACAATTCAGTAAAATACATGTATCTTTACACAGTTGTTTACAGTAGCAATGATAACTTAAGAATTGTTAAACATTACTACAAGTAGTAAATTTGCCAGAGGATCACAGACTAGAGACCTTCTAATCAGCCCGGGGTGGTCAGGGGAAAAAAATCATACAGAAGTTGTATTTTACCTCATTGATATATTTAATTTCTGCAACATTTAGTAAAAATGTATTTGCATTTATGTAAATTTTCACAACATCATCAGGAAGCTTGGGCCATTGGTGATGTATATGAAAATATAACAAGCCCAAACATGGTATTGTGGGGAAACAAAAATTTTGTCACGTTTGCTTTATTGTTTATTATCATATTCATATAAATCTCATATTCTTTAAGATGTAAAGAATTCCAGCTAATTGAGTCTATTTTCTGTTCTTTTTTTCCTTTTTTTTCGTGTTTGTTTATTTTTGAGAGAGAGAGAGAGAGTGTGACTGGGGAAGGGGTAGAGAGAGAGAGATAGGGAGACATAGAATCTGAAGATCTGAAGCAGGGTCCAGGGTCTGAGCTGTCAGCACAGAGCCTGATGCAGGGCTCTAACTCAGAGACTGTGAGATCACAACCCAAGCTGAAGTCGGATGCTTAAGCGACTGAGCTACCCAGGTGCCCCTATTTTCTGTTCTTTTTAAAAATTTTAATTCCAGTATAGTTAACGTATAGTTTTATATTTGTTTCACATATACAGTATAGTGATTCAACAATTGGATACATTACTCAGTGCTCATCCTAAGTGTACTCTTTATCTCCTTCGTCTGTTTCACCCATTCTTCCCCCCTCCCCTCAGGTAACCTTCAGTTCTGTCTAGTTAAAGTCTGTTTTTGGTTTGTCTTTTTCTTTGTTCATTTAAATTTGTTTCTTAAATTCCACATATGAGTGAAATTACCAGGTGTTTATCTTTCTCTGGTTTATTTTACTTAGGATTATACTTTCTGGTTCTACCCATGTCACTGCAAATGGCAGGATACCATTTTTTTTTTTTTATGGCTGAATAATATTCACACACACACACACACACACACACACACACACACACACACACCATTTCTTCTTTATCCATTCATCTACCAAAGAACACTTGGGCTGCTTCCATAATTTGGCTATTGTAAATATTGCTGCAATAAACAAAGGGGTGCATATATCCCTTCAAATTAGTGTTTTTGTATTTTTAGTTAAATACCCAATAGTGCAGTTACTGGGTCATAGGGTAATTCTATTTTTAATATTTTGAAGAACCTCCATATTGTTTTCCTCAGTGGCTACACAAGTTTGCATTCCCACCAAACCCACATGAGGTTTCCTTTTCTCCACACTTGTTGTTTCTTGTGTTTTTGATGTTAGTCATTCTGACAGGTGTGAGGCGCTATCTAATTGTGGTTTTGATTTGGATTTCCCTGATGATGAGTGATGTTGAGCATCTTTTCATGTGTCTGTTGGCCTTCTGTATGTCTTCTTTGGAGAAATGTCTGTTCATGTCTTCTGACCATTTTTTAATTGGATTATTTTCATGTTGAGTTGCATAAATTCTTTATATATTTTGGATACTAACCCTTTATCAGATATGTCATTTGCAAATCTCTTCCTCCATTCAGTTGGTTGTCACTTAGTTTTGTTGATTGTTTCCTTTGCTGTGCAGAAGGTTTTTATTTTGATGTAGTCCCAATAGTTAATTTTTGCTTTTGTCTCCCTTGCTTCAGGAGACATATCTAGAAAAATATTGCTACAGCTAATATCCAGGAAATTACTGCCTGTGCTCTCTTCTTGGATTTTTATGGTTTCAGGCCTCACATTTAGGTCCTTGCTCCATTTTGAGTTTATTTTGTGTATGGTGTGAGAAAGCGGTTCCAGTTTCTTTTTTTTTGCATGTAGTGTCCGGTTTTCCTAACACCATTTATCGAACAGACTTTTTGCCATTTATATTCTTGCCTCCTTTGTTGAAAATTGATTGACCATATAATTGTGGGTTTATTTCTGGGTTTTCTATTCTGTTCCATTGATCTATGTGTCTATGTTTTTTTAAATAAAGTTTATTTGTTTGAGAGAGACAGAGAGAGTGCAAATGGGGGAGGGGCAGACAGAGAGGGAGAATCCGAAGCAGGCTCTGCACTGTCGGAGCAGAACAAGAAATGGGGCTTGAACTCCTGAAACTGTGAGATCATGACCTGAGCCAAAATCAATAGTTAGATGCTTAACTGACCGAGCCACTCTATGTGTGTATTTTTTGTGCCAGTACCATACTGTTTTGAGTATTATAGCCTTGTGGTATATATTGAAATCTGGGATTGTGATGCCTCCAGTTTTTTTCTTTTTCAAGATTGCTTTGGCCACTTAGGGACATTCCATACAAATTTTAGGATTGGGTGTTCTAGTTCGGGGAAAAATGCTGTTGGTATTTTGATAGAAATTGTATTAAATGTATAGATTTCTTTGGGTGCTATGGACATTTTAACAATATTTTTTCCTCCAAAACATGAGCTTAGAAATTTTTTTCATTTGTTTGTGTTGTCTTTAATTTCTTTCATCAACTTTTTATAGTTTTCAGAGTACAGATCTTTCACCTCCTTGCTTAAGTTTATTCTTAGGTATTTTATTGTATTTGGTGCAATTATAAATGGGACTGTTTTCTTAATTTTTCTATATGCTACTTCATTTGTAGTGTATGGAAATGCTACAGATTTCTGCATGTTGATTTTGTATCCTACAATTTTACTGAATTCATTTATTTATGAATTCTAATAGTTCTTTCTGGTAGTTTTTTGGTAGAGTCTTTAAAGGTTTTCTACATACAGTATCATGTCATCTACAAATTGTGGAAGTTTTACTTCTTTACCAATTTGGATAGTTTTGTTTCATGTCTTACTGTTGTGACTAGGACTTGTAGTACTATGTTGAATAAAAGTGGAGACAGTGGACCTCCTTGTCTTCTTCCTGATCTTGGACAAAAGCTCTCAGTTTTTCACCGTCAAGTATGATGTTAGCTGTGGGTTTTTATTACATTGAGGTATGTTTCCTCTAAACCTAACTTGTTGAGAGGTTTTTTATTTTATTTATTAATCATGAATGGATGCTATACTTTGTCAAATGCTTTTTCTGCATCTATTATAATGATTGTATAATGATTGTTTCTATCCTTTCTTTTACTAATGTGATGTATCACAGTGATTGCTTTGTGGATATTGAACCACCTTTGCATTCTGGGAATAAATCTACTTTATCATGGTGTACAATTTTTCAAATGTATTGTTAAATTTGGTTTGCTAGTATTTTGTTCAGGATTTTTGCATCTATGTTCATCAGAGATATTGGCTTGTAGTTCTCTTTTTTTGTGGTGTCTTTATCTGGTTTTGGTATCAGGGTAATGCTGGCCTCATAGAATGAATTTGGAAACTTTCCTTCCTCTTCTATTTTATGGAATAGTTTGAGAAGAACAGTTACTAACTCCTCTTTAAATGTTAGATAGAATTCACCTGTGAAACTGTCTGATCCTAGACTTTTGTTTTTTGGGAGTTTTTTGACAACTGATTCAATTTTCATATTGGTAATTGGTCTATTCAAATTTTCTGTTTCTTCCTGATTCAGTTTCGGGAGGTTATATGTTTCTAGGAATGTATCCATTTCTTCTAAGTTGTCTAATTTGTTGGACTCTAATTTTTTCATAATATTCTCTGATAATCTTTTGTATTTCTGTGGTGTCAGTTTTATCGATCTTTTCGAAGAACCAACTCCTGGTTTTGATGTGTTCTATTGGTTTTTTTTTTAGTTTCTATTTTGTTTTTCTTCTTTAATCTTTACTATTTCTTTCTTTCTACTTTCTATTTCTAGCTCCTTTAGGTGTGAGGTTAGGTTGTTTAGTTGAGATTTCTTGCTCCTTAAGCAGACCTGTATTGCTGTAAGCATCCCTCTGAGAACAGATTTGCTGCATCCCAAAGATTTTGGACCATTGTGTTTTCATTTACATTTGTTTCCCTGTATTTTTTGATACCCTCTTTGATTGTTGACTCGTTCATTGTTCAGTAGCATGTTATTTACCTTCAGGTATTCTCTAATCAGATTTTTTTTTTTCTGGTTAAGTTCTAGTTTCATAGTGTTGTGGTTGGAAAAGATGCATGGTTTGATTGCAATCTTTTTGAATTTCTTGAATCTTTTTTTAAAAAAATAAACGTTTATTCATTTTTGAGAGAGTGAGAATGAGAGCAGGGAAGGAACAGAGATGGGAGGTGGGGGCAGAGGTTCTGAAGTGGGCTCTGCTCTGGCAGCAGCAAACCTGATGCAGGGCTTGAACTCGCGAACCATGAGATCATGACCTGAGCTGAAGTTGGATGCTCAACTGACTTAGCCACCCAGGTGCCCTGAGTCTTGATTTGTGCCTAATATGTGATCTATCTGGAGAATGTTCTATGTGGACTTGACAAGAATGTATATTCTACTGTTTTAGAATGGAATGTTCTGAATATATGTTAGATACATGTGGTCCAGTGTATCATTCAAAGCCATTCTTTCCTTGTTGATTTTCTGCTTGCATCATCTGTCCATTGGTGTAAGTGGGGTGTTAAAATCCCCTAATATTGCTGTATTACTGTTGATTACTTCCTTTATGTTTGTTATTAGCTGCTTTATGTATTTGGGTACACCTGTGTCAGGTACATAAATATTTACAATTGTTATATCTTCTTGTTGGATTGTTTTATGATTGTATAGTGTCCTCCTTTGTCTCTTATTACAGTCTTTGTTTTAAAGTTTATTTTGTCTGATATAAGTATTGCTACCTCTGCTTTCTTTTCACTTTCATCTGCATGATAAATGCTTCTCCATTCCTTCACTTTGAATCTACAGGTGCCTTTAGGTCTGAAATGAGTCTCTTGTAGGTGGCATATAGATGGGGCTTGCTTTTTTTTTTTTTTTAAATCCATTCTGTCATCCTGTTTCTTTTGATTAGAACATTTAGTCTACCTAAATTCAAAGTAGTCATTGATATGTATGTGCTTATTTGCCATTTTGTTAGTATGGTGGTTTTTGTAGTTTTTCTCTGTTCCTTTCTTGTCTTATTGTCTTCTCTCATGGTTTACTAGCTTTCTTTAGTGATACACTTGGATTCCTTTCTCTTATTGTTTGCATATATATTATCAGTATTTTATTTGTGGTTACTATTAGGTTATATGTGACATTTTAGGCATATAGTGGTCTATATTAAGTTGATGTTCACTTCAGTTTGAACCCATTCGTTAGTGTTCTCCCTCCCCAGGCTCAGGTATATGGTGTTATACTTTATATCCTTTTATTTTGTGATCTCTTGACTGATTTTTAAAAATACACCTATTTTTTATTTCTTTTGGGCTTCCTACTTTTCTTATTCATACTTATGGTTTTTCCTTTCCACTCAAGCAAAGGGCTGGTTTAGTGGTAATGAACTCCTTTAATTTTTGTTTGTCTGAGAAACTCTTTATCTCTCCTTCTATTCTGAATGATAGCCTTGTTGGATAGAGTATTTTTAGCTGCAGTTTTTTCTTCCATCACTTTGAATATATCATTTCACTCCCTTCTGGCCTGCAAAGTTACTGCCAGAAAATCATCTGATAGCCTTATGGGGTTTCCCTTGTATGTAATTTTACTTTTCTCTTGCTGCTTTTCAAATTTTTTCATTGTCACTACTTGTTGCTATTTTAATTTCTATGTGTTTTGGTGTGCATCTTCTTGGGTCAATTTTTGTTGGTGGCTCTCTGTGCTTCCTGCATCTGGAATTCTGTTTCCTCCCCAAGATTTGAGAACTTTCCAGGTATTATTTCTTGAAATGAATTTTCTGCCCCCTTGCCTCTTTTCTCCTTCTGGGGTCCCTATAATGCAAATGTTATTATGCTTGATGGTGTTGCTGAGTTCCCTAAGTCTATTTTCATTTTTTTTAAAGTTATTTTTCTTCTTGGGGGCACCTAGGTGGCTAGCTGTTTGAGCATCTGACTCTTGATTTCAGCTCAGGTTATGATTCCAGGGTTGTGGGATTGAGACCTGTGTTGGGCTCCATGCTGAGCATGGAAACTGCTTAAGATTCTCTCTCTCTCCCTCTATCCTTCTCCCTCACTTGTGCTCTCTCTCTAAAATAAAGAAAAATGAATTTTTCTCTCTCCTATTCAGCTGGATTATTTTCCATTACTCTGTCTTCCAGGTCATGATCCAGTCTTCTGTTTCCTGTAGTCTACTGTTCATTCCCCATTTAGTGTATTTTTGGTTTCATTTAGTGTATTTTTAATTTCAGTTATTGAGTTCTGTATCTCTGGTTCCTTTTAATGTTCTTTATCTCTTTGTTGGAGGTCTCACTGAGGTCTTTCAGTCTTTCTTGGGTCCAGTGAGTATCTTTCTGACCACTACATTAAATTCTCTATCAGGCATTTTACTTACCTTCATTTTGTTTAGGTCTCTTGCTGTGATTCTGTCCTCTTGTTTCATTTGGAGCATATCCTCTATCTCCTCATTTTGTGTAATTGTGTCTGTTTCTGTGTGTTTCTATGTGTAGAGGCATCATGAAGAAGAGGTCTTGTAGTGCCCTGCAATGCAGTGTCCCTTCTTCACCAGCAGCTGGTGCTTCAGAGGTATCTCCTATGTGTGTTGTGTGCACCATGCTGTTGTAGCCTAGCTACATTTGCTTCCATTCCGGTTGTCTGCAATGGCCGTCTTTGCCTGTTGTGGGCAGGGTTTGGTCACTGTGTTGTTAGTGGGCCAGTCTGGGGCTGCCTTGGGCTTGAGTCAGGTCAGGCATTTTCTACAGATACAGTAGCACTGAACTGCAGGGTGCTTTTCCTGTGTTGTCCCCTTAGAAGCTTTTGTTGGTAGACAGGGCCTGCAGTCAGACCTGATGTCTTTCCCCAGCCCACTGCTAGGGCCACGGTTGGATGGGGGTGTGTGGTTATCTTCCCCTCTCCCTGGGGCAGGAGTCCCTTTGGAGTGGTGCGGGCCGCTGTTGGGGATGCTTGCATACTGCCAGGTTTGTGGCACCATTTTGGGTAGGCTCTGGTCAAGGGCATATTGGAGGGGGTGGATCCACATAAGTACTGGGGGCGGGCACTGGTGTTAACAAAGTTTGTGCCTGGGTCGTGTTTGAGAGAGAACCTGAAAGTGAGGTCTGGACCCTGGAGAATGCTGGGGAAGGGCACAGCTATTAGCAAGCTAGATAGCCAGTGTTGGTGCTGTGCTGGTTCCTGTAGGTCTCTGTCTAGACTGAGGGGCAGGGGAGGGAAATGGTGCCCACTGTCTTCTTTATTCCTTGAGGCATCTCCCAAGGACCCCTGTTTCTCCAGTATAATCTCTGAGATTATAAATAAGTAGCCCTCCTGTAAACTCCAGGCGTTTTTCAAACAGGTGCTTCTGTGCTTCATGCATGTCCTCGGGAATGTTTGTTGCGCTGTTTTAGGGTAGGGACTCAGTTCCATATTGTCCTCCCTCCTGACTCTCCCAGAGTAGAACAGGCTGACTTTTCAAGTTCCAGGTGTTGAATTCTGATGGTTAAAATAACTTGCAAAATTATACCCCTCTGGTTTTCATTGCCAAATGTTATGGGGATTCTCTGGGCCTGGGGTGCCCGTTGTGAGGGTCTGTTCCATTCCAATCTCAGCACCTGTGGAGTCACTCCTTCCATGGAAAGGCCCATGGGTCTGTTGAGATCCTGACTGTGTCTCCCCACTTCTACCCTCTTTGATGTGTCCTCTTTATATTTAGCTGTGGAGTTTGTTGTGCCACACTTGTGGTGGTTTCTGGGTTATTTAAACTGATGTGGCTGTTATCTAGTTTGTATCCCTGAGACAAGATGAGCTTAGGGTTCTCCTGAACCATCTTCCCTGGAAGTTCTCTGTTCTTGATAATTCACCCTTTCCATATAGCTTATATGGGAGGCCCAAGACAAATCATTTTAAAGCCTATGAAGAGCATTATTCTTGTGTAAAATTCTTAATTGAGATTTCATGTAGTTTGGTAACATAGGAAGGAAAAGAAGTAGGTAATAAAGGCTTTCTTTAACCTAGCTAAAGCTTTTCTTGTTTCCAAAGAACCAAGGAGGTTGTGGAGCCAGCATGCATTAGTCCACAGGGAAGCCCTTGCTCAGTATGTTTATGGGGTGTGACAGGTCACATTCTTTCTTTCTTTTTTTTTAAATTTTTTTTTTAACGTTTATTTATTTTTGAGACAGACACAGAGCATGAACGGGGGAGGGTCAGAGAGAGAGAGGGAGACACAGAATCGGAAACAGGCTCCAAGCTCTGAGCTGTCAGCACAGAGCCCGACGCGGGGCTTGAACTCACCAACCGTGAGATCATAACCTGAGCCGAAGTCGGACGCTTAACCGACTGAGCCACCCAGGCGCCCCCACGTTATTTCTTTCATTGACATTTTGTTGGCCCATTCCTCCACAAAATATTAAAAACTGTAGTTTACAATTGTGTGTATAAAGACAAGTATAATGTATTACTGCTATATTCATTTTTTTCTTCTAATTTTAAAATAAATTAAAATTTAAACATTTTTATGTGTCCCTAAAAGTATTGTGGGCCCTAGGCAATGCATCTCTTGTGCTTGCAAAGGAGGTATTTTTTTTTTTTTTTTTTGCTGAAATTTATCCTTCTGCTTCTCAGGCATTATTGTGATCATATACTATTTATCAGGTAGTGGGTTGGTCCTGCGGTAGAGGATTGATTATAAAGATAAAGAAGACATGGAAACTACCTGGTGGCACCGTATCAATGCATGTAAAAGTACATGTATATATTTTAATATGTGTTTAAAGAGTGTTATTTCTGCTTGCGTTTATCCCTTATGGAACAATGATAAATCCAAAAGTTCTTTCTTAAGTACTTTTGCAGTTATACTTGTGAAGGTGATAGTTGTTGTTTGAGCTTGGTTTTTGTTTAATATAATAATTTGAAGAAAATGAAATTTTTTTCAAAATCATCTATTTTCTTAGTTTAACTGAAAATGAGGCTATTAGAATGAAGTGATAATCAGTACTAACCAATGATACACTAAGAACAGTGCTGGTTTTGCAAAAACTCTCATAACTTTGGGGTTAGGATTTTCTAATGAATTTTCCTGTATGTTTTAATAACATTTTGGTGTCCAGAGGAAACAGGACATGGGAAATTTTATTTGGTACCACTAGAGATGAGGGGGAAATTCCCAATTCCTTCCATTTCACTTTAGTAAAATTCTATGCAAAAGATGATAGAATTAATCCAGAGACTAAATCTTTGCTGCTCATCCTAAGTATTTCAGGGCATAAGCTTTCCATTCATAGGTTCATCAGTTTTTTAACTGGAAGAGAAGGAGGAGCAGCGTTAGTGTTCCTAGTCCTATTTACATTCTAGATTTTTATGTCTTGCTTAAATTTCTTTGAAATAGAAGTCTTTTTTTCTCCATAGAGAGTACACTATGTACTTAAAATTTTGCCTTTATAGTCCCTGTGCACAGTTGCAAATAGAAAGTGTAGAAAAGAAATGTCTTCTGGCTCTCATACACTTTGCAAAATTGTGTGCTGCTCTAAGTTTTTTCAATTGTGGTATTGGGTAGGCTTTGAGCAATCTGATGTTTTATTACTCAGGATGTGGACTAGCTTGGGCTGCTGTTAAAGAACCACTAGTCACTGGAGACTATCTAAAGAGGGCTGATCCTCAACAACATCCTTTATCACTTCTCAATGGGTTTGGGGGGTGGTGGCTATTTTCTCCTTGAATGCTCTTTTTTCCTGGTCTTCATGATTCTTGTGGAAATTCTTGCTTCTCAGCGTGCTATGACCCTGTCTCCTTCACTGGACCTCAGTGGTGGAAATTTCCCCTGGTTCAGTGTTCTATACTTTTCTCTATGTATAATGTGTTCCTCAGAGTACTCCTCTTCTTCTGCTTATTTCTTTGGAGATGACTCTTAAATCTACAGTGCCTATCGTGACATCTTGCCTAATGTTATACTTTATTCCCAATTGCTACTGTCTTTGATCTAATAATTCTATTGATATAGCTTTAAGTTGTACAGAATGATAAAACTTGGGAATTAGAAGGATCTTCAGTCATCTTGTCCACATTGTCTTCCAACCTGACAATCTATTCCTATAGTGTTGCTGATTTTTTTTTCCCCTTGAATATTTACTCTAATAGTAGTTCAGGCATGTAATTTAGAAGATACATCATTCTCTGGGCAGTAAATTCTACATGTTAACTAGAATTTCACATCCTTGTTAAGTGTACTTTCTGTTCTGTAGTTTGGAATAACAGAATATTTATTCTGCCGTTTACATTAAAGATCATCAAATGTTTAAAGGTCTTTTTCATATCAGTGCCCTCACAGACACATGGAGAATGATGTTTGACCAAATATCCAGGCATCCCATTGCCCAGTCAAGTTGACATATTAAAATTAACCAGCACAAATCGCTTCTTGGCCTTTTGGCTAAGATCAAGTGTAAAATTAACCAGCACAGCCATATTTTAGTGTATCGTTATTCTTAAATTTGTCTCATTCTCCTTTTAGTTTGGTCAGTTTTTGCTCTATATATTTCTAGGTTACATTATTAGATGTATACAAATTTAGAGTTACATATTCCTGGAAGAATAATCTTCTATTATTATGGAATGTCCCTATTTATCTTCAGTAATTCTTATTGTATTAAAGTCCACTTTATCTGAGATTAATGTAGTGATACCAGATTTCCTCTGATTAATGTTTACATGTTATATATTTTTTCTTTTCACTTTCAGTGCTTTAATGTTCTTAAATTTAAGACACAGCATATAGTGTTTTTAAAAAATAGTTTGACAGAGGTATCTGGGTGGCTCAGTTGGTTAAGCATCCAACTCTTTTTTTTTTTTTTTAATTTTTTTTTTCAACGTTTATTTATTTTTGGGACAGAGAGAGACACAGCATGAACGGGGGAGGGGCAGAGAGAGAGGGAGACACAGAATCGGAAACAGGCTCCAGGCTCTGAGCCATCAGACCAGAGCCCGACGCGGGGCTCGAACCCACGGACCGCGAGATCGTGACCTGGCTGAAGTCGGACGCTTAACCGACTGCGCCACCCAGGCGCCCCCCAACTGCTTTTTTTTTTAATGTCTTATTTATTTTTGAGAGAGACAGAGACAGAGTGCGAGTGGGGGAGGGGCAGAGAGAGAGGCAGTCACAGAATCTGAAGCAAGCTCCAAGCTGTCAACACAGAGCCCAATGTGGGGTTCAAACTCATTAACCGCAAGATCATGACCTGAGCTGAAGTAGGACACTTAACCCACTGAGGCACCCAGGCGCCTCAGCATCCAACTGGTTTCTGGTTCAGGTCATGACCTCATGGTTTGTGAATTAGATAGAGCCCTGCACAGAGCTCAGTGTTGACAGCGTGGAGCCTGCTTGGGATTCTCTTTGCTTGTCCCCTGCTCGTTCTCATTCTCTTTCTCTCAAAAAAATAAACATTAAAAAAAAATAGTTTGACAAATTTTGACTTTTAAATTAAGTATTTAGTTCATTTGTGGTTAATATAATTACTGATATATTTGTTTAAATCAATTATCTTACTATTTGTTATTCTACATTTCTTTTCTCTTTTTTGTTGCCTGCCTTTGCATTTGCAATATTTCTATTATTCCATTTCCAAGCATCTATTAGCTTGTTACTTATCATTCCTGTAATATTCTTTTTGTGGTTATTCTTAAGATGGCAACATATCTATTTAATTAACTTATAGTACTTTTATCATTTTGTGAGCCATTTAAGAATTTAGAACATTTTACCTCTTTACCTACTTTTTGTGTTACTGATATCATGTATTTAATTCTTTGTATATTTTAAAATCAACAAGACAGCAGTAACAAATAACGTCTGTTGTTGTCAATATGGTCATTTTTTGCTTAGGTTTACTTACAATTTTTCAGTTTTTTTTTCATTTTCCTGCGTTTCTGTGATTCTGTCCAGAATAATTTTCCTTTTGCCTAAAGAATTCCTTTTATTTATTTAAAAAAAAATTTTTTTTTTCAAACGTTTATTTATTTTTGGGACAGAGAGAGACAGGGCATGAACGGGGGAGGGGCAGAGAGAGAGGGAGACACAGAATCGGAAACAGGCTCCAGGCTCTGAGCCATCAGCCCAGAGCCTAACGCGGGGCTCGAACTCACGGACCGCGAGATCGTGACCTGGCTGAAGTCGGACGCTTAACCGACTGCGCCACCGAGGCGCCCCTACTTTTATTTATTTTTTAAATGTGGAACTACTGGTAGTGAATTCAGTCACTTTTTATTAGGAAAAAAATCCTTATTTTGCGTTTATATTTGGATGAATATTTCTACTGGGCATAGAACTCTAGGTTGGTAGTCTTTTCTTCTGGCACTTTAAAGGTATTGCTCCATTACATTCAAACCTCCACTCATTCTTTTAAAAAGTAAGCTGATATTCTTATGACTCTTTTGTTGGGATGATAGGTCTTTTCTTCTGGCTACCTCAAAAATTGTCTTTTTGTCTTTCAGTATTTTTATTATTCTGTGCCTAGGTATGGTTTGCTTTGTATTTATCCAGTTTGGAATTCACAGAGATTCTCAGATTTTCAGCTTGATTTCTTTTGGAATTTTGGAAAATTCTCATCTGAGTATCAAAAATTGTTATTACTCCCTATTCTCTCAGTTCTTGTTTGTGAAAGTCCAGTTATACATATGGTAGACCTTTTGCCAGATATCTTATGTGTTTATGCTTTTGCTGATATTTTCAACTTTTTTCTCCCTTCCATGTTTAGTGTTTATATTTTTAATGACTAGTTTACAATTATTCCTTGCTGCTGCTGTGTCTAATTTGCTGTTAAACTCACACTGAATGCTTAATTTACATTGTTATATTTTTAAATTCTTGAGTTTTTGTTTCTTTTATTGTACCATTTCATTTTCTAGGGAAATTATTCATTTTATCATCCACTTTAATGTACATGTTAACCACAATTATTTTAAAGTTGACCTCTGATAGTTCTAATATCTAGATCACCTGTCGGTTGGTTTCTATTTTCTACTTTTTTCTCTGTTTCCAATAGTTTGCTATTGTCCCCTGCCATGCTTCATAATTTATTATTAAAGTATAGGCCTTACATATGAAAAAATTATAGAGGATCTGGATAATGTTATCTTCCTCAAGGAGAATTTATGTTTCTTTTCACACACACTTAGAGAAGGAACAGATTATCTAGTCATGAACTGAAATACTTTGAGGCTGTATTTCAGTATTTATAAGGTCTAGTCTATTTTTGTTCTTACTCCTAGAATGCAGTCCTTCAGAAGTCAACTGGAGACCTAGAGTGTTACCAAGGCTTCTCCTCCCAGCTAGATTCTGAGCTTTAATTATTGTCTTATCTCACCTCTGGGAAGCTGAGGAATTAGCAATCCCTTAAGGGGAAAGGTACAGAGTATCAGGTTTACATCAATACATTGTTCTTTTCTGCTGGTTCTTGGCCCTTCAAGTTTTGTCGGATTTTGTTGTTCTATATTTTCCAACATTTTGTATATTTCGTCAAGCTGTTAACAGTTGTTCTTAACAGATGGGTTGATCCTGACACAAGTTACTCCATTATAGTGGGAAGCTGAAAAACACATTTTTAATAATGTCTTATAAGTTTACCAGAAGACTACATTAAATATTACTATTCTATAGTAGTTATATGCATATTTGAATATATCAGGAAGATCTATGAGTAAGGAATAAGCAAATGAATAGTGAGGTTGGATAAGAAAATAGTGGTTAATGAATATGTTAATCAGTATCATCTGTTAGAATAGGGTTAAGCTTTAGCCATGACACATACACAAAAGTAAGTCTACTGTGAACTACCTCATTACAGGAATAATAAAATTATAAATACTACTTAGAATCATATGTCATACATACATAGTGGGTTTAGAACATATTTATAAATGCATTTGCTCCACTTCTCCATTTATTACTTAGCATTCCCAAGTGTGTAATATTCTAATTGTTATACTTTGGTTTTGTAAAAGAAAAATCCTTAATTTTATCCTTAGAATTATAATAATTTAATTTAAAGAATGCTTTTTTAGCCCTTCCATAGACCCACACCTTAGATACTTCTTCGGTTCAGTGTTTGAGTCAATATTTGGCATATGGTAAGCCCTTAATGAATGGTAGCTGTCATAGTTATTATTTTGAGTAGTTTTTGTAAGTGCTATTTGAATTATAGTCTCCTGGTGGACCTCATTCTCATGTAATATTGTGTTTGCTATTAATTCAAACAGAATTTCCTAATTTAAAGGAAATTGTAATTTTTATTTCTGGGCTTAACTTTGAAATCTGGACTCTTTTGATGGTGAAATAAAATCTTAAAGCTTATGAAGTAATTCCCAACATAGTGTTTTCTATAAAGAAAAGTACCCTTATTACCTGAAATTGTGTACTGTGAATTGTAATTTATCTTCATATGAATAAGCTAATTAAAACATCATGTTTCAGGGCTTTTGGCTGAAATGATCTTGGTTGACTATGTTGGTGGTTGTTGTCTTATGATAATCAGAACTTTGGTAGTTCTTTGACTTAGTTATCCGTCCATCTATCCAGCCTTTTCACAAGTATTTACTGAACATCCATTATGTGCCAGACGTTATTTCAGGAGTTTCAGATACAGCTGTGAACAAAACAGGTTTTAAAAAGGAAAAAAACCTTCGGTCTATGTGGAGCTTACATTTCTGTGGAGGGAGAGGAAGAAAGCTGGTCAGCAAAATCAGTGACAAAGTAAATTATCTTGTACATTTGAGGGGCTTCAATTTTATGAGACTGACATGCTGCCTCTTGCACTAAGGAGGCAGGTAGGGGGATGCAGTTTGAAAAGGGGTAATCAGGGAAGGCTGAATTGAGGAAGACCTATTTGAGCAAAGATTTGAAGGAAGTGAGAGAGGAGCCATGTAGATATCTGGAAGAAGCATTCTAGGTAGAAGGAATAGCAAATGCAAAGGCTTTGAGATGGGTGTGTTCCTAGTTGTGTTCAAGGAATAACAAAGACCACTGTGGCTGGAGTTGAATGAACAATGGGGAGGGTTGTCAGGGCTAGACCCAGGTTTTTTTTGTTTTTTTTTTTTTAAGGCCTAAATGAATACAAAATACAAAATTAGGTATAATAGAGAATATTTATTTACAGTAACAAAATAAATCCCTATAAATTACAATTTTCAATTTTGAAAATTTGAAAATCCCACGCATACCACAAAATCCAGAAAAATAACCTAATGTCTTCATTAATTCACTGTCCAATGCAACTTTATAGTACTTTCTTCCTATATTTTTGTCCCCCTATTTTTTATTGCCTCTTATAGGACCATTATTGATTACATAATTTTCTATAGAAACATTAGAAAGATAATTCAGTTTTTCCTCTAGTTAAAGTTATGATGGTTTAGAATAGCTTTTCAGCTTGATGGCTTCATATATGAGCTGCTACAAATGTACTTGCCATGTGTAGTCCTGCTACATATGGGCTTGTGTTCTATAAGCCCAGAAATTATAATAAATTTTAATTTATTTTATTCCATCCCATAGAAAAAAATACATGGTATGCTTATTATATATGGTGTCAAAATACTAGATACTTGAAAATTCCTAATACTACTACTAGGAGATAAATTCTCTTTTGATTAGGAGTTGATGAAAATGAAATCTTTCACATACAATTTTACATGTGTGATAGCTGGAAGAATTCTGCACAGGCTGACTTCTGGGTCTGTATTGCAAACCTGTCTCCTCCATGATCCACATAATTCTGCTGCTAGGTACTGTAGGACACGGTCATATTGCTGTGTGACCTTGGGCCCTGCATCTTCATGTTAGACACTGGGTGAATCCCCACGGAAGCAGGAGTATTCCTGAGCACCATTCCTACCCTGGGGGACCACCACTGACTTAACTCTGTACAGAATTGACGGTGTATCACATCAATATACTCCAGTAAACACAAACTCAATGCATTTCCAACTTGACAGCCTCTTATCTGGATCCTACTGCCATCTGACATAAGGCAAAGTATGATGGGGGAAATTAGACTGGAAGAGACAACAATCTTAGCCTTTGTGGCTAAAATATTTTATTTTTGCAAATCAAAATAAAAAACTGCACCTTTATTTTTATTTATTTTTTAATTTAAAAATTACTTTTGGGGTGCCTGGGTGGCTCAGTGGATTGAGTGTCCGACTTTGGCTCAGGTCATGATCTCATGGCTTGTGAGTTTGAGCCCCGTGTCGGGCTCTGTGCTGACAGCTCAGAGCCTGAAGCCTGCTTCAGATTCTGTGTCTCCCTCTCTCTCTGCCCCTCCCCTGCTCATGCTCTGTCTCTCTCAAAAATAAACAAACATTCAAAAAAATTAAAAATTAATTTTATTCCAGTTTTATCAGGAAATAATTGACTTACACCACTGTGTAAGTTTAAGACATACAGCATGATGGTTTGAGTTACATGTATTGTGAAAGGATTACCACAGTAGGCTTGGCTAACATCCATCTTGTCATGTAGAGACAATAAAAAGAAAGAAGAAAAGAAGAAAGGGAGAAAATTTTTCTTGTGATAAGAGCTCTCAGGATCTACTCTCTTAACAGCTTTACTGTATATCATCCAGCAGTGTTAGTTACAGTCATCATGTCGTACATTACATCCTTAGTACTTACTTATAACCAAAAGTGCCTGCCCACCACCCTGCCCCACCCTGTAACCACAGATATTCTGATGTTTTTCTATGAGTTTGTTTAGGTTCCACATATAAATGAGATCATACAATATTTGTCTTTCTCAGTCTGAGTTATTTCACTCAGCATAATGCCTTCAAGGCCCATCCACATTGTGGGAAATGGTAAGATTTTCTGAGCAAACAGGTTTCTAGAATTACTCCCAGGGTCTGAGAATGGAAAGTGCAGGTGAGGTGAGCTGTAGCTCAAGCTTCTTTAGTTTCATGGTTAGTGGGCTTCTGGTGGTGGTAACGGGATAGTAATGTGAAGACCAAGCAGCGCTCTGAAGGCCATTGTAAGAACTTACTTTTCTCTTGCATTGGATGTTGGACGTTTTGAGCAGAAGAAGATGATTCTTGTGCCAGGCATATTAATGCTGCCAAAGATGTCCATGTCTTAATCCTTGGAACCTGTGAATAGGTTACCTTACATGGTAAAAGAAACTTTGGAGATATGATTAAGGATCTTGAGATGGGATGATTGTCTTGGTTTATACCTACTGTAGGCCCACTGTTATCACAAGGGTCCTTGTAAGAGGGAGGCAGGAGAGTCAGAGGAGATGTGACAGTGCAAGTTACAGGTCAGAGTGACGTGGCCCCGAGCCAAGAAATGTGAGCAGCTTCTAGAAGCTGTAAAAGGCAAGGAGCAGCTTCTCCCCAGAGCTTTTAGAAGGAGCTCGGTCCTTATGAAACACCTTGATTTTAGCCCGTAAGCTCCATCTTCAGACTTCTGGCCTACAGAATAATGAGCTAATAAGCTAACGTGTTGTTTTAAGCAACTGAGTTTGTGGTGATTACTTAGAACAACAATAGGAAAGTAATACAATTGTAAAAGGATTACTGTGGTTGCTCTATTGAAAATAGATTACAGGGGCAGGGGTAGAAGTAGGGAGGGCCTAGGGGAGGCTATTACAGGAGTAGAAGAAGAGAGGAGGAGTGACTTGGACCAGAGTGTGGATGGGGGCAGGGTGGGGGTGGGGTTTGGGGAGGAGTGTGAGAAGTGGGCAGATTTCTTTTTTGCCCAAAGTTCTGGTCTCTTTTATAATATGTGTATCTGAATGCCTCACTCATAGGTAAATAAAGCAAAGTTCCTAATTTTTCTTTTGGCCTTGTCACATGTGGTCCATTATGCTGTTAGAAGGGACAGTGAGCAGGAACTGGGGATGTCCTCTTGAAAAGTCCATATTTTATCTTAGGTGGCAGACTGCCTCTACCAAATTTCTTCTCTTTTCAGTAAATGACTACAGCTCAGTTTGGATAAGGTGCTTGGCTAAACAACCTGCCATACTCCACAGTGTGTATCTAGCTGCATAAGTTCTCTTCAGACCTGCTTGGGACAGGTGGTGATGCCTTTTCACTATGCATCTGGCCTTGACTTTCTTTTTTTTCTGGTTTCCATGGTTCCTTGGGCCTCTCCTGTGCTTCCTTGCTGTGTGGGTATTCATGGGCATGTTCACCCTTTGAAGGCTGTTGCTGTCTTACTTGCTTTTCCTTCACTGTATACAGTAGAACCTTGCTCAAAGGACCTCAATAAATATTTCTGGGAGAAATCACTGTTTTGGCTCCAGCAGATTTTAATTGCCACATGGATTCAGGGATCTGAGACACAGAAACCAGTAAGTACTAAAGAAGTCCAATTTATAAGCCCCATGCATCTCAAAGTAACAAACATAAGCCTTGCAAAACATGGCTTCCTGTTTAACCCCTGAAATACCAAACAGATAAGAGACATCTTTACATTTTCTTCTTGTGTGTCTTTCTTTTCTACCTGGGGTTCTTTCCTCTCACTTGGTGACAGGTGGCTTGCTTTCCTTGGGTGGCCAGAATGTGTCTCACAGGGGAAAACTAAATGTCCTTCAGCTTCATTTAGGCTCCTCTGCTTCTTGGGATAGATCCTGATTTTTTTTTTTTTTTTTGTGTGTGTGTGTGTGTGCGTGTGTGCATGTGTGTAAGGGGATGCTGTAGGAAGATACAGCTCTTTTTCATCTTTATAGAAAACATTTTGATCATGGCCCAGTCCATAAAAATGCATTTGTTTCATTTGCTATACATAATAAAATTGTAAAAGAGTGGAAATAAAAACTAACAGTTTAGCACTGGGCCCATATGGGACAGGTTGCACAGAAAGCAGTAAGTTTCAAACAGCGGTTTGGGAGCATATTCTCAGCAAGCACTGCCCAAAGGCTCCAAGGAGAAGGCAGGTAGGTTCTTGAGGTTGGCCTCCACCAGGAAGCAGAGAGAAGCCTAGAAGCAGTGGAATGGAGGAGGTCACAGGGCTGCAAGGTTAATTGGGAGGGAGTGTGTGTTTGAAGTATACGCTGCAGCAAGGCATTCACTGAGAGAGTTCTCATCTTCCTCTCCTTGACCTCTGGGTGTAGTCACACGGCCATTTGTGGTTTCCCAGCCAGCTCTGAACAGTATCATCTGCCATCTTCTTATACTCAGAATCTCTTCCAAACAGCTTTGACAAGAAAGGCAACTCAGTGTTTGAATACTGACTGTACTGCATACTCTTGCTGGGCCTTTGTTTACCTCACTTGTAAAGTGGAATTAATAATTGCATGTACCTAGTAACATTGTTCTGAGGAATAATGAAATAATGCATGCAAAATAGTTCATAAAGTATCTAGCTTTTACCAGTGCTCAATATGTTAGCTGTTATGTTGTAATAATTGCTAAATCTCCACTTGTGAATCTGTACTTACAGAAAGCAATGTACCATGGGCTCACATGAAGATGTATCAATTTTTACTTGTAACTTGTATAATACAATTCATGTAATGGTGGAAGAAGAATGAATTGGTTAAATTTTTTTATATTTTTTTGTGAAGCTATAAGTAAGCCATGGGAGGAATAGAGCTTCCAATAAATCAAATTTTCCAAATATCTGGACCTGATGAGCAAGTTGGCTCAGCCAAGAGGAAAACAAACCCAAGGCCTTTTAGTATTTGTTTGAATCCCCTAACTCTGTTTCCAAGCTCTTTTGTGAGGACAAGAATAAAAAAAAAAATTGTGGGAAGATTTTTCTTTTTTTGCCTCAATTCTCTTCAGTTTGCTGTTCAAATGTCAATAAGTCCCAGCAGCCGCAGGTCACCACTGAGTTTCAATAGGAAACCCCAATTTAGGGCACATATTTTTCAATTGTATCAGAATGTGCTTTTGGAGTCAAATCAGGAAATCTTGGAGGGTGGGGAACTCTTTTCTTTAATGCTGTCCCCACTTATTGTTCTTTCCTCATGTCTTTAATGAATTGCTTTGGCTCCCAACCACACAGACCAGATTGTGAAGAATGAAAGAAAATTCAGAAAGGAAAAGCTTAAATTATTGATTTAGCTTGAGGGCATTTTTCTGAGACTTCTGGCCCAACCCAAAAAACCAACAACAACCCCAAGCCCCAAACGACACTCCATGTTTGGAGACATTCTTCAGTTTTTGGATTGGGACCAACCTTGTTGAGGAAGTATCAGTTCCTGTCATCAGGGTTTTGTACAGAGACCCCAATTTTTTTGTGGTGCTTCATCATTTCATATTTTTGGGGATCTAAAGCCAATTGCCTGAAGATTGTCTCCCAAACCACATTTGGTGAAGGACAAAATGCTCTGGAGTTAATTGAAGAAAGACCATTGTGTTCACTAATTAGGAATTTGTAGTTGCTGTGATCGCTTATGAGTCAAATGGAAGCATTCTAAATCTTCCCCCTTCCTCTTGGTCTTTTAACAGAGCTACTGCTTTCACTAACTAGTCTTAAATACTAATATGTTAGGCATTGTTCATAGACAAACTAAGGGGAGAAAAAGGCTTAAATGAATGTCTTCTCCTGCCTGCTAGAAGTGGAAGTTGAATCTCTCTGGTTTTTTTTGTGTGTGTGTTTTTTTTAATGTTTACTTATTTTTGAAGGAGAGAGAGAGAGAGAGCGTGAGTGGGGAAGGGCAGAGAGAGGGAGACACAGAATCTGAAGCAGGCTCCAGGCTCTGAGCTGTCAGCACAGTCTGATGTGGGGCTCGAACCCACAAGCTGTGAGATCATGACCTGAGCCAAAGTCAGATGTTTAACTGACTGAGCCACCCAGGCACCCCAGAAATTGAATCCTTTATAACTTAATAGAATATGAGGGAAAAGAGCCTAGATTAGGAGTTGGGTGTTGCCTCCAACAACCTGGGGAAGAATCAACAGGCATTTGCCAGTTTTCATTAAGAATATCTGGAAGTTACTTCAGATCCTCTTAAGAAATAATAATATAAGCAACTTTAAGACTGCCTAGCCAAGCTTGGATGATTTCTTTTTCTCACCTATTCGATTTTTTTTTTTTTTTTTTTTTTTTTTTTTTTAGAAAGAAAGCAACACAAAGTGGCATTATTTTTCTGAGGAACCACAGATAAGGAGAAGTCATGACTTAAAACATGCTCACACTCACAGTTGGTAGAAGATCTCAGGCCTCTGGCTTAAAGATCCAAGGCACTGTTAGGAAACTCATTTTTATGCGTCCCCACAGTCTTGGTGACAAAGAACAATTTCCAGCGGGGTTAAAAATTTCCAGCAGGGTTATGTCCTTCTCATCTTTTAAGCTTGTGTTTTAGCGATCAGATAACTGGTGCATCTTTTCCTTCCAAATGGAAAGACAAGCCTATGCACATACATAAGTGGGTATAGTTTTACTATCTGAAACCTATAATCTGCCCAATCATATAATTATTTCAGGGAGGCATGGGGTAGACTGCAGGGCAATTATTTTGAAATTGAGGTAATTGGTAAAACATTTTTGGTAAACGTTTCTTAACATTTAACTGATTGATAAATGACCACTTCACAAAGTAAATGCTGTAATCCTTATTTAGTTCTCTTGGATAAGGTAACAGGAAGCAATGGCTCAAAGATAAGGATTCTATGACTGCTTCATTGATTCTTTATTTGAATGAGACAGGCATCAGAGTATACTGGCCTTTATGAGTTTTGGAGAGTGAAGGCTATTTCCATTATCTTATATGAAGTAGGACTTCACAGTTTTAATTACCTTTACCTATGTTTCTGTATTCTGAAGCAGATTCAAAACAGGTGTCTAAGATAATTCTGCCTCTGCTAATGGCTTTTCTCTTTGCTTGCTGAAATGATGAAGGATAGCTTCCTATCTAGGTAAACGTCTTTGTTAGGCTCCTCAGCTGTCACAAAAGGATGCTACACTTTTACCAGCTTGATTTTGGGTCTTAAGAATCTGTACTCAGCTAGTAACAGCACAGTAGTTCTTCAGATATTTTTCAAGAATTTCAGTCTGAAACTCAGTCATTTAGCATGTAGCTAAGTGCAGTGGAGAGATATGTTTAGGATGATTTCTGGAGGGACATGTAGTTTATCTATTCATATAAATATGCTAAAATACATTCCTGAATTTGATCAGCTCAGTAGAGACTGAGTACAGAGACCCTAGTATTTGGCCCTCTGAATTGTGTTTGGAAGGACATGCCTGCAACTGTTACAAAATACAGCTCTAAAAAACTCATTTTATGTTTTTTGTATCAAACAATGACTTCTTTATGAGGATTTGTTAGAGATATTACTGTTTGAGCCAAGAACTAATATATAATTGTACTTTTCCTGAATAACTGGTTTATTTTTACCATATAGGCAGTGAAATAAATGGAAATAGACAGCTTTTCCTTTTTCTGTAGAATTTGTGGCCCACTTAGAACAGGTATGTGGGTGATCATGTCAGGTAGTTTTATTTTCCTTCTTCACTATAGTTGATTATCATCCTTGCTTCTATATCTTCTCTCACATGACTTTATTTTTAATACTTAAACTATTTTCCTTTTGTACATTCTTGAGTTATTTTGGAGATGTATTTGTACATAAACACTTGTATGTCAGAAAGTGTTCTTACTGCCCCTTTCACACTTGATTATTTGGCTGGGTGTAGAATTCTAAGCTCAAACATATTTTTCCTTAAAGCTAGAAGGCATCACTCTAATGTCTTCTATCATCCTTGTTATTGATGAGAAATTTCATGTTAGTCTGATTCTTGTGTCTATAAGGGCTAGCCATTTTTTTTCCTCTTCTGAAATTTTAAAGTATTTTCTATTTGTCTTTGGAGCTCAAAATTTTTTGCATACCTGTCCCTCCATTTTCATTCATCCTCTTTGAAGAGTTATATCTTAGACTGGTGCAGGGAAATTTTCTTCTGCTTAGTTGATTATTTCTACTTATCCATTGTTTATGTTCTCTTCTCCTAAGTGTTCTTTGCACATCTTCCTCCTCTTTGTCATTTTACTATATATTTGAAGAGTTTTCTTCAATTTATTTTTCATTCTGTCTATCCTACTATACAGTTTCCCATTAAATAATTTTTAATTTCCAGGAACTCTTTCTTATTTTCTGCTATCTTTATTCCCATCAGCTTGTTTTTGCTTCATGGGTGCTATGTCTTCTTGAATATTTTCAAGCTACTAATTAGCATAAAAAACATTTTCCCCACCTGTTTTTAGCATTCTCTCTTCCTCTTGCATCCTTCCCTTTTGTGCTATTGATTTTTTTCTCAGATGTCTGGTGACTTACGGTTGCTGGTTTGTGTTTACAAATGAAGGACTAACTAGATACATGAGGGCAGTTGTAAAACCCTTTCCCCCCTGCCAGCCCTCTTCTCTAAATTGGAGGGTTGGTGATGTAGCCAGCTCACAGGGAGGTTTTTCTGCATGTCTCAGTTTGCTCTGGCTACGATAGTAGAATACCATAGACTGGGTTGTTTACAAACAACAGAAATTTATTTATCATGGTCTGGAGGCTTGGGAAGTCCAAGATCAAGGTGCCCGTGGTTTTGCTGTCTGGTGAGAGCCTGCTTCCTGGTTCACAGATGGCTGTGTTCTTGCCATGTCCTCATAGGATGCAAGGGGCAAGGGACTCTCTGGGGCCTCGTTTATAGGATCACTAATCCCATTCATGAGGGCTCTACCCTCATAATCTAACCACCTCCCAAAGGCCCTCAAATACCATCACATTAGGAATGTTTCAACATGTGAATTTTCTGGGGTCACAGGCATTCAGTCCATAGTCTGGCAAATCCCAGAGCTGCCTTTGTAAGGCAGGGTTTACTAGGACCTGAGTCTCCTGTAGCTGATGTGGAGGTTCAGAGCTGCTTCTCTTAGGTCTGAACACCCACTCTTGGTTTCCTTCCCAGGCATGTTGCCTACTCTCATTAGTGGGCAAAGTTGGAGGGTGTGAGTGAGGGGCCCACCTAGCTCAATTTTTCTTTAATGTTCTGGTGATGCTCAAAAACTAGACTGAACAGATAATTTATCTTCCAAACCAGGACACTTTTGAGAGTGAAAGGTGATCCTATTAGTTACTTTGCCAAGACAATGGGCATAAACTGGGACTGTCACCTTATGTATAACACATTTTTGACCTTTGTATTTATTGACTGAATTTGGAACTTCTCTGGGGCTTCACTGAGGATTTTTAAAATTTTGAACCCCTTCTAGCCTCCACTTGTTTTCCAAAACTGTTACATTTTTATTCTTCAAAAAAGAAAAAAAAAAAGAAAAAAAAGAAGACCTATTGCTGCTATTTCAGTGAGGCCTGAGTGGGAAGAGTGGTAGAAGGACATATTTAGTTTGCTATCTTTACCTGGAAGCTCTTTGAACTGCAGTTTAACATATGCTGGCTCACTATATTTTATACATCCTTCTGTATCACTTTACACCTTTTTGGAACCACGAAAGTTCAGTGATAATGGTTATGTAGCAGTGAGCTTATCCTAGTAAATCATTTATCTCCTAGTGGGTACTTTTCTTTCAGTATTCTCACAGCTGGAAGGTTCCTGAAATGCCTATGGAATATTGGGCATTAAGTCATTGAACCTCTGAACAATGATTGGGAATTGTTTATTGAGGATTAATTTTCAGCTTCCTCTTCTTACATTACGTGACATATTGCCAAGAGAGGTTTACATCCCCTCACCCACGGTCATAGCACATGAAAGAATGTCAGTTCTTGGCCTAGCAGAGTTAGGTTAAAGGCACAAAGCTATAGGGATGTAGAACCAAAGTCGGGATTTTGTAGAGCTTAGTGAAGGGATGGAAAATAGGATGCCAGAGTTTATTCATAAAGACTCAGTTCAGAAAGATAGTACTTAGTAGAAGTACAGAACCAAAAATAAAGATTTAATAATAATGATTTAGAAGCCAAAAGAAGACTTCCTGGCTCTAACAAAATCTCACGGGACAAGAGCAAGAGCAAGTCCAAGTTCTTGTGGACACGGAGAAGAACATTCAAACTTTCCTAGTGCAGAAATTACTCTTCTGGCCCCTTGGGGAAAGGGCTATTCTCAGTCCTTGGGGAGGGTGGTTACAGGGAGACACTGGACAGGAGTCAAGATTCTGGTGTTTGGAGTGACTAAAATTAGGTGCATAACTATAGAATTCTATCCCTGGATGTGCTCCTTATAGTGTGAAATTTAAAAATAATGACCATCTGAATGTGTGTGAGGTCAACTAAAGGCAATTAATGTACAAATTAGCATATCTAATTTTTGACTTACAGCTAAAGTTAATATTTAACTTACAAGCAGGATGCCAGGTGGGCCAGGTTAACTTTCATCCTCCTAATAACATCCAGTGTTTTCCTGTCAGCAGTTTTACCATGCCTGGGTGAAGGTAGGGATGTTTAAACAAATCATCCAGCTTTTTAAGCTTTAAGTCCCCTCACCCTCCAAAATACCATTTTGGGCTTTGATATTTTTGCTCTTTGTTAGGGAAGCAATAAGAAGGATAGGATGATGCTTTGATAGCCAGGGTTTGAAATGTTTCCTGCAGGGGATGATTGGTTAAGAGGTTGCCTCCTGGTGAATTCAGGATTTCAGAGTTACATATGTTAGGGACAAGCCCACTCAGGTGTCATCAGCTGTGGACATCAGTCCAATATTGTTATTATCAGAAACTAGGTGAGCTAGCCTTGAAAACAGGAATAGTCACAGGGAACTGACTTAATTACATAGGTAAGAAGAAAGCCATGTAGGTGGATGTCAAACAGACCTTTCACAAAAGGTAGAGAATCAACCATAACCAAAGACAGGGTGTCATTTGTCAGAAGCAGTCTCCAGATATAAACGTAGCATCATATTTTGAGACTTAAGCCAATGGGGCTGTAGAGACAGATTCCTCTTGGACTTTGGGGAAAAAGTTGTTAGTTCTTACAAATCGTGGTATCTGGCCTAGGGAGGGTAGTGGTGATAAAATAGGTTCCTTTCTTCCTCCCCGCTTCTCTTCATTTCCCTCATCTTTGTCACCTTAATTCTACTTTCAGCTCTTCCTCTCTTTGCTTTCCCCTTGCTCTTCCTTCCCCCATCCCTAATATATGCCTCTAAGTTACTTTCCACCCTCTAGTCTCCTTTATCTCTGTGGTTAAGTACCTTCTCCAAACTCAGACTCTTATTACTATCCCTATAGTTTTTACCACCTGTCACTTACCCAGGTGGAGAGCTGTGGGATTAAGGGGGTCCCAGGTGAAATGATGAAGTCACTTATCTTGAATGTTCTGCATTGACATCTGGTGTTCATTTTGCTGGTCTCCATTCCATAGCTTTCATTAGTCCATCATCACCCTTTTGTCAACTCTGAATTTATTAAGATGGAGCAAGAACTTGCTACTTTTACTACAAAAACATGCTCTACTGGTGTTTCGGGGGCACTGTTTTTCCTTTGCCAGTGCAAATTTTAATTTCTGCACCATCATAATCTTTGAGTTTGTCGTTTTATTTTATTTTATTTTATTTTTTTATTTGTACTGGTGTTTGTGTTTTTTCCCCAGAAGATATTTTGGCTACTTCCAGCAAAGGGCAAGTCTCAGTCTCCTGATGATGTGCATTTCCTCTGAATATGCCTGGGTGGTTCAGTCAGTTAAGCACCCAACTCTCATGGTTCATGGGTCTGAGCCCTGCGTTGGGTTCTGTGCTCACAACATGGAGCCTGTTTGGGATTCTCTGTCTCTCTCCCCTGATCATGCACTCTCTTTCTCTCAAAAAAAAAAAAAAAAATCATTTTTGCTCAGTGACCAGAAGGTCAGTGACCTCCTTGGCCACTTCAGTATGGTTTTGTTTGGCTATACAGTATTTTGTGACTTGGTAGCAAAAAAAAAAGAAAAAAAAATCTCAGTGTGGCATTTGACTTTCAACAGCATTCTCCTTTAGGAACTACTCGGAGTTAAGAGAAAGGGTCTTTGTGGAGCTAATGGGATGTAGAAATTGGAGACACATAATGTTTTGTTTTATGGCTGGCATCAGAATTACAATGAGACAAATTTCAGCTTTCCATTTTGGGACTTTCCAACACATGTTCCAACATTTAGGCTGGAAAAAACCAATGCCCTTCAAATTTCAAAGGAAAGAATTCTTGCAACCTTGACTACAATCAAAGTAACCTAAGTGATGTTAGTTTAATGAGTTATATGTTTCTTTGGGTCAAAAATTTAATTTCATACCTGATTTCTCCTTCTCTTTAGAAGTAGAACGGATAGTGAAAGCCAATGACCGTGAACATAATGAAAAGTTCCAGTACGCAGTGAGTAAAACATACATGGCACATGCATGCTGGGATGAGTTTTACCTTAAGGAGAGTTGTATTTATGCCTTCTCGAACTTTACGACTTCACCAAAAACTTTCTTTGTTTTGGCCCATTTTAGTTTCAAGGTGCTATGTGTTTCCATGAATACAGGTTTTAGTAATGTTTATACACTTATTTTTGTCATGCCGTAGAGTGGTTGGTATGTTCTTTGGTATAGGAAGAAGACAAAATTTCTTTCTCACGAATTGATAGTTAATTTTGGTGTCTATTTGGCCACAAGAATACATAGGGCCACTAGAATAAATAGGCCTCTGTGGTAATAGTGATAGAAGTGATGGTATTGGCTGATGGGTGATGAATGGCTTTTGGGGGATTTTCTCTAGCTCAGGCTCAGTGTGGAAAAGTATGTGTAGGACAAAGTTCTGAAGTCTGGAATGATTGTGTTTATCAAACGAGAAGTGGAAATGATTAGTTAAAATGTGTAGGCTTTAAGCTTGTACTGAACTACTTGAAAAAAATGTTTTTCAAGAGGATTTTTTTCACTTATGTTAGAAATATTTATTGTCTGTTAACTCACTAGCACTGCTCTAGGAACTTTGGATACATTGATGAACAACTTCATGCATTACAAGATAGGACCTCATAAAGATCTTCTCATCTATCTATGATTCAACCTAAGTTGTTACATGGAGTCTTTTATAAGCTCTAAGAAAGATAATTGGTAGAAGTGATTTTGTAGGTGACATTTGGCCTATAAGATGGAGTGCAACAACACCTTTCATGAAGGAAGGTCTCAATTCAAAGAGGGTTTTGATAACTATGAAGGCAGGGCGATATTTGGCATTGCTTATTTAGGCACTAGCCAGAAGACAGAGTTTTGCACAATGGATAATTTTTAGCATTTTGTTCTTATTGGTAGGTTTTTCCCATATATGGAGATAGATGCGTTGGGCTAAGCTTGGTACTATTAAATATTCAACAAAGGTAGCTAACAACTCCACTTTTCTTATGCTGTGCGAATTGTGTAATTATATTTTGTTGTTCAGTGGCAGTTGTTCTACACGGAATCAGTACACTGGCTCTATGACAGAGTTCTCATTGTAAAATAATATATTTGCACCCTCATTTTATTCATCAGTCTTGTAAGTTTAGTTAACATAAGTATGCCTTTGAGAGAAGGAATCCTTCTCAGGAGGCTGATGAACATGTTGCTTAGCCTGAGAGATGAGGCTTTAATTCCTATTGGTGATTAAAAAAATTTTTTTTAATGTTTATTTATTTATTTATTTATTTATTTATTTATTTATTATTATTATTTTTTAATACGAAATTTATTGTCAAATTGGTTTCCATACAACACCCAGTGCTCATCCCAACAGGTGCCCTCCTCACTGCCCATCATCCACTTTCCCTCCTATTGGTGATTTATGTCACTCTCTCTGGCTTCTTGACGTCTAGTTATTTGGCACCTCTGGTCATCACCAAACTTGGCTCCATACCTTTACATCCATTCTATAGCTAGTCCTTTAACTGTAGAGGATGACTCCTGAAAGCCTTAACCGTCAAACCTCAAATCAGAAGAGTAGACATGTGTATATTTTAAGACCTTGTGGACACACCTGGGTGGCTCAGTTGGTTAAACTCTGACTTTGGCTCAGGTCATGGTCTTGTGGTTCATGAGTTTGAGCCCCATGTCGGGCTCTGTGCTGATAGCTCAGAGCCTGGAGCTGGCTTCAGATTCTCTGTCTCCCTCTCTCTACCCCTCTTCTGCTTGTGCTCTCTATCTCTCTCTGTGTCTCTGTCTCAAAAAAAAAAAAAAAAAAAAAAAAACACCCTTGGGGAAAACAGTAATAAGTAATCCACTGTGAAGTAATTATGCATTTCAGTATTTACTTGTTTTCCAGTGTGTAGCAAGTATTTTCATTCTGTGAGTAGTAACTCTATTAGGAAAGCCATATTTTATTTGCCTTTTGTGAGATGATAGCTTTTTCTACTTACAGTTATTTTTACTTAATTTATGAAATATTTCAAACTTATGGAACAGTATAGGAAACAATGACACCTGTGTGCCCACCACCCAGATTAAATAGATGTTAACAATTTTTGCCATGATTGTTTCAGATCTTTTAAGAGTAATATCACACTAATGACACAGAGATGGTTTTCTCTTGAGCTTGCATGATAATGAACAAAAGCACTTAGATGTGTGGCTACAGCTCTGTGTTCTCTTGGGCTTCCTAACAACAACAAAACAGTAGAACAATATTCTATGACTGTAGCATATCAAATAAGGCAGCTCAGTGTCTGAGTTAAAACCTTCCAAGGAAAGAACAAAACTCATTAGGAGCTGGAGAAACCAAGAAGGACAAGAGTTGAGAGAGGGAAGCTGCAGAGGAGAGATGAGCACAGGTATCCCTAGTCTATCAATCACTACTGTGGCTCAGAGAGGATGAGCCAGGCCCACCTAAAATGGGCGTGGGTCCCCACTGTACACAGCTTGATTTGGGAACTCCGAACAGGATGGTTGACCATACAGTGAACTGTGGGACCATTCTCAGCCCATCTATTCAGGTACAAATTGCAGATGATACAAGTACTTATTTCAGTTAATGTAAGGATTGAAGTAGAGTAACACACAATGACCCTATGAGCTAGTCTGTGTAGAGATGGGATCTGAATCTGATTCAGCCTGATATTCAGATTCACACAGATTCAGCCTGATATTAAGGCTTTTAAACTACTTACTATATGGAATATGTTTGTAAGAACGATGAAAGCCTGGGGCTTTTTGCTCAACCTCGCTTTGAAGGATATTGCCCCAAATGGAAAAGGATTTGAAGAGACCTCTATAGATCTTAGGGAGGAGAATGCTTATAATTGGAAAAGCAGTATTCCCACTTAAAGGCTGAAAAGGAGATGGGAATAAATTGAAACTATTTCTGAAAAAGAAAAAGGGAGAACTGGTGAAGTCCCACCCAAATGTAGTGTAAAGAGTGTTTTTAGGATAAGATAGGCCATGGTTTGAATGCTTTCTCTCATTTGCTAACTTGTGATCTCAATTTGTTTATTTCTCTGAACATCAGTTATTTCATATGTGAAATAAGGAATTTTCCTCATAAGACTATTGTTTTTAATTAGAGTGCAAGCAGGGGAGAGGGGCAGAGAGGGGAGAGAGAAAGAAAGAGAGAATCTTAAACAGGTACCATGCTCAGTGTGGAGCCAGATATAGGGCTCCATCCCATGACCCTGGGATCATGACCTGAGCTGAAATCAAGACTAGGATGCTCAATCCACTGAGCCACCCAGATGCCCCTCATAGGATTATTTATTAAAGATTTAATTAGATAATTTATATAAAATATTTGACAATAGTAAGACTAGCATACATGTATACATACATACATATCTCATAGTTGCCATGTACCAGGACCTGCACTAAATATTTTATATGGATTTTGTCTCAAATCTAATTTGGTGGTGGGCAAGTATTCACAATAAATTACAGATTTCCTATAAGCATTAAATAAAGTAAGATATTGATAATAACAATGTTAGGAAGATACTGAAAAATGGGCTAAAGTCGTAAAACTTTGGTAGCAAGTATCACCCCCCAAATTAGCAAATCTGTGATACTAAAGGTATAGAAGTTGCTGCTGATGCAGTAGTAGAGAAACAAATGCAGCGACAGCAAGAAGACTACAGTATAAGATTGTGGTGGTAGAGACCCCCACCCTGTCCCACCAAATAAGCTCTGTGTAAATGATAATAATTCAATGAGATATTAATTGATTACCTACTCTGTGCAAAGCATTTGGCGACTTAAGGAAATTTTCCTGACACTCTCAGCATGGATATTGACAGGTAGATACATGACCAACTGTGATAGTAATAGCAATAAAGACAGTGACAATAGTAATAGCTCACACACACATAGTCCTTACCATGTGAAAAGTGTGGCTCTAAGCACTCTACTATACTAAACTTACTTATCTTAGCCACAGTTCAATGAATAAGAGCATATTTATTATCTTTTATCACTTCACTTTTGTGTGTAAAAACATTGAGGCATGGAGATCTCACTCAAGTGACTTTCTCAAGGTTGCACAGCTAGGTAGTGGCTCCCATTCTTATAGCTTGGTGTCCAGGGGCTTTGTACATTGCTGATCACCCACAAAACCCAGCCAGATGAAGTGGATCTCCATTTCCAGAGCTAATAGGTGGCACAGCTGGAATTCTAATTCAGAATGGCCAGATTCCAAAGCCTGTTTTTCCCATGATACCATACTGCTCTTCTGACCAACCTGAAAAACAAACAGCACCAACAAAAGGAGAAAATCTTCCAAATCCTCTCTCCTTCCCTCATATACCTATTTGTAAAATATTTATACTCTGGGGACAAAGACAGATAAAGGAGATACAAAATTTTACAAATGTGAGTCTAAGAATGACCTTAAGTCTTACTCTTAGCATTTGTAAATGAGCACTTAGGAGAAAAATTTACACAAAGCTCAGATAAATGGTGTGATTTCCATAAGCACTAAGCCTGGCTGAGCAAATGTTTCTCTTTGAAGGCTGAAGGAAGATATTTCAATACCTAGAGAACCTTAATTTGTCAACAAAGCCTAAAGCTTCAAAGCACATTATAGGACAAAACACAGGCTTAAAAAATGATCAAAAGTGCTTTTAAGAGCTAAAGGGTTTAGAACATTAACAAAAGACAAGGTTAATGATTCTAGGTGAAATTAATTGGTAAATTAGACATGAGATTGTGGAAACTGGAAGGTAGAAAACATAAAATTACAAGAGGGATTTTGGACTGCCAAGATGTGTACAGCAAAGTAGGATTGGAGACTCTAGGGAGAGCCAGCCAAGTGCTAGAATTATTATTCTCATTAGAAAGGAGTTCAAAGTTTTCCTGGTTAATAATAGGAATGAATAATGCAAGTAAGGAAAACAGTTGTTGTATTAAAATATGTTAATGTTAAAAATGTTAGAAAACTTGGTAAAGCCAGCCAAACATCCAGACTCATTATCCCTATTAAAAGAAGTTCAAAGTGAATAGTAGAAGTTGTGAAAACAGTTGTAGTCGTATTATATATGTGTTGATGTCAAGAAATGTCAGAAAAAGCGTTAGATTAATTATGGTTATTTTCTGATTTTGTTTAAAACTAAATGATGTTGGAAAACGTTGGTATTCCTACTGGTTCTTATTCTCTCCCTTTTCCACGTAGGCATACACCATCCTCATTCAATTCTCTGGAACTTTAACAGAATTGAGAAGGGGTTTGAACTCATTTGAGTGATGCAACTGTCTTGCCTCAAACTCAGAAACTTCAGTAAAGCTGCACGTTTAATATCCGAATGCCTTTTATGCACAAATGTAGACGCAAAGTTTCTAAAGGATTTTTTTTTCTTGAGCTAAAATATCCTGTTTAGGAAGTGTACACAGGCTTATATAGGTTGGTGAAAATGTAACCAAATCATTTTGCATGCTTATAAAGAAAGTCTTGCATCCAAAAATTGCAATTCTGATATCTTGATTTATTCCTAAAATCTTAAAATGTCTTGTTGATATCATGGTTGTTGGATGGAATTTGCTGTTGGTCTTGTGATTTTTGTGCTTAGAACAATGACATTTGGGGTTTTCCAAAGAGTGTGGCAATTTGGCTGACTCAGCAGTTAGTACTACAGTGACATCACCAAGACTCCCTTCAAAACAGCTTCTAATTTCTTCATCCATTTATACAGGGTTTTATATGTTTCTACTTCTCTTTTCTCTTAGAATAGGTGGTTGAGAGTGGAGTAGAAAAATGTGGTTGGTTCACCATTATTCTGGGTATGTGAGCTTGAATGAGGTTACTGGAACTCTGTAGACCTCAGTAAAACTTCATGTTCCTGTGTGTGTGGGTGAATTGAACGTCCACTGTCCCCTTTTTTATAGAAATAAAAAAGATATTCAAAATTCAATATATACACAATTTGCCCACTCTAAGTCTAAAAACATGTGTGTTTGTTGAGTTATTTACTTTTCAAAGATTTGAGGCAGTATGCAAAAAGAATGTAAAACTCAAAGGGATATAGAGCACCTGCGTGGCTCAGTCAGTTAAGTGTCTGACTTCAGCTCAGTCATGATCTCAGAGTTAATGAGTTCTAGCCCTGCGTCGGGCTCTGTGCTGACAGCTCAGAGCCTGGAGCCTGCTTCAGATTCTGTGTCTCCCTCTCTGCCCCTCCTGACTCACACTCTGTCTGTCTGTCTCTCTCTCAAAAATAAATAAAGATTAAAACAAATTAAAAAAAAACTTGAAGGGATAAACATACACAAGGAAACTAGTATGAAATAAGTAAGTCATAGAGATAAAAAGTATTGCCTAGGGAATTTGGTCAATGGCATTGTAATAGCATTGTATCACCATACAGTATCACCATACACCATCCCATATCAGATGGGAGCTTCACTGTGGTAAGCATTGCCAAATCACTGTGCTGTACTCCTGAAGCTAATGAAACATGGTGTGTCAACTATACTTCAACTTACAAAAATGAGGGAAAAGACGAGCAGGCTATCTTTAGTGGGCCCCAAAGTGCATGCTACAAGGCCTTATCTGCTTAGAATGTGTTGCCTGCTACGGGGTTTGCTAAAACAGGGGCTATATATTCTGCTTTCTACCTGAGCATATATGATCTACTCAAGAAGGGAAGACTAACCCATGAGAACAAACTTGATAACAGGTAATAAGGAAAAGGTAATGCTAAATCCTAATTGTGTGATATGGCTTGTGAGTTTTTGAGGAAGTCTTGTCAGAGGAAATGGGAAGTGATATGAGCCTTGTTTGTTGTTTTACCACCTACATTAAGAAGGGGGGGGGGGAAATGGGCAAAGTCCTGTAGTTAGACCCAATTGGGCATGAGGGGTGTGTCATAGGAAATTATCATTCAGGTAGGTGAGATAAGATTGTTTAAGAAAACTTGAATATGAGTTAACAGGCTCCCAGGAGCTAAGGAGTCACAAAGTGAAAAGGGATTTTCTTTGCCTTCCAGATAAAATAGACTAGGTATCCAAATGGAGATGCCCAGGTGATACAGAATGTAACTGGGTGAGCTTATAACTGTAGAGTAGGGATATTAGTTGGAAGAAGATGCTTCGAGCTAGGAGAAAAATAGAACTTGTTGTGGAGTGATGGCTGACTTGTGGGGTGTGGAGGGAGAAACCCACATTTAGTTAGAAAAGGAAAAGGGGGGAGCCCAAGAAGGAGTAGGAGCAGCAAAGATTGAGGAGAACAAAGAGAGGACAGTGAGATGAAAGCCAGGGGAAAGGAGCCTCTCAGGAAAGGGGGGAGTGGGGTTGCGTAATCATTCTAATGCTAGGTGCTCATCAGGTTAAGAGCTAAGGAAAAACATCTTTATTTTATTTTTAAAAAGATCTTTAATTTGAGTGTAGTTGCCACACAATGTTAAATTAGTTTCAGGCATACAACATAGTGATTTGACAGATCTATATGCTATACTATGTTGACCACAACATATCTGTTCACCATACAGTGTTCATCACAATACTACTGACTATATTCCCTGTGCTGTACCTTTTATTCCTGTGACTTAATCATTCCATAACTGGAGGCCTGTACTTCACTCCCCTTCATCCATTTTGCCCATCTTCCCCCTACCTCCCCTGAAACCATCACTTTGTTCTCCATAGGTCTAATTCTGCTTTGGGTTTGTTCATTTATTTCATTTGTTTTGTTTTTTAGATTACGTATATGAGTGAGATCATATGGTATTTGTCTTTCTCAGTTGAACTTACTTAGCATGATACCTTCTAGGTCCCTCCATGTTGTAAATGGCAAGATCCTTTTTATGGCTGTGTGATATTCAATTGTATATATATCATATCTTCCTTATCTGTGTGTCCATAAACAGGCTGCTTCCATACTTTAGCTATTGTAAATAATGCTGCGGTAAACATAGGGGCACATACAGATTTTTGAATTTGTATTTTCATATTCTTTGGGTAAATACCTAGTAGTGAAATTATTGGGTCATATGGCATTTCTGTTTTTAATTTTTTGAGGAACCTCCATATGGTAAGAAAAACATCTTTAAATCAGAAGGGAGCAATTGGAGGACCTGAAGAAAATACCTTTATTATTATTTTTTTAAAGATAATATTTGAGAGTCAGAGGCAGGAAAAAAATGCAAAAGTAGGGAGCATGGTATAGCCCACCATTAAGAACTTGCAACAAAAAGGAAGGAAATCGTATATAAGCTTTCAGGCTTAGTGAAATTAAGTACATTTTTGAATCAATCTCACATATTTTGGCTATCCAAATTCATGGGAAGGTAAAACTCTAAGTATTTTTTTAGGGAGAGGGGAGACTCTTAAAATATCAATATGTTGAGACACATCTGAGGCCTGCTTTAATCTTCAGCCTGATGAGAAATTTGGGTTTCTCTTTCTTTTCTTCATGAGCAGCATAGCAGCAGCACTGGTATGTTGTAGATCGTCACCAATAGGCCTGATTATCAGAGCAATTTATGCACCAACCAAAGAGTACAGATGATGACAAGCAGTGTGACAAGTTGGAATTAGTTGTGGAAAGTGCCAGTAACTTGCATTTGTTATGGGTTTCTGGTTGTTGGTTGTTGTGTTTTGTATTAGGGCATTCCCATAGCAACAGTGGCTTTTTAGCAAACATTGCAAATGTCTTCTATTTTGTGTGCTGTTAATACGTGTAAATTATTCTATGTTCTATATGACAGAAGTGTTTCCTTTATAAATAATTTACGTGGAGGAGAAAAGGTAATTTTGGGGCTTTACTTCATTTTCTTTCTGGATTTAAGAGTTTAAAAGTAGAAACATTTTATCTCTTTGACATCTGATTTATTTAAATAGTCTTATTCTTTGGCTAAGCATTTGTCTGATTCCTTGTTTCTTTTATTTGGTTGGTCTGTTTTAATGTTTTGTTTTAGACTCTGAATTCATATTTCTAAATGTTCTAAAATGGCGCATTAAGGTAGTTAAAGAATCCAGTTAAACTCTACAACTCTGAAGTGTTTGTTACGTACCTGTTGCATGTTTGAGATAATTTTAGTGTCTTCATAAACTTGTTCCGTTTCATCTGTGTGTGAAGTAAACTTCAAGTAAAGCCACACAGACTTTTTTTAAAATTTTAATTTCTTCATTGCAGTGACATGAAATTGAAAAGGTTCCAAGCAATGTGTAATTGCAGTTAGAAGAATTAAAATAAGCTAATTTTGGTGTTAGAATCTTAGAGCTCCATTATTGCCTGGCTATTACCAGGCAGAGAAATGAAAAGATGGAGCAGGAAGAGAAGCAACTTCCTGTGTGGAGTGAGCAACACAAATGCAGTTTCCTTTGTTGGCAAATGGTTTATGAAAGTAATCCATAAATCAATCATGTGGATAAAATTTGGCAAGAGTAGTAACAGTTGAGAAGTTAACGGAAAAACCACCAACGCTAACGGTTTCAAAGTGATTTTTATCTTGTTTTGTAGTTTTCTTTACTGGACCAAATAGTTTGGTTCTGTGAATCATACTATGAAAAGATGGAAATTACCATATTTTACATTTTATAGTTGGAAAATTAATCATTTGTGTTAATGTTTCAAATTCATGTCCACAATTATGAAACCAGTGGTCAGATTACTGTTGTATTTTGAATCTGGCTTTTTCTGCAGTTTCTTACAAAGGTAAGCTATTTAAGCATGAATGTCAGACTTGAAAATATATTAAATATGATGCTAGGAGTTGGTTAGGAGCTATATATGTATGTGTGTAAATGTATGTGTTGCATGAATGTGTGCATGTAAGTAAGGTTTTAGTTGTAACTATGTGTGTGCATCTTTGTAAGAATGTTCTGGCTTGACTAGAGAAAGCCTGTTCTTTAAGGAATTGAGCAGAGGACAGCAATCAGATTCCTATATACAGATCAGTGGTATAAACCTCTGGCTGTTGGTATACCTGTCTTGACTTCTCTAGAAGCCCTAAGTGTTCTGGGTTTCATTCATGCTCCTGGGTTGTCCAGCTTGCTGTGAAACAAGGTCATGTCATTATGGCTGTGGCTATCCAGGTGCATTTTGGATAGGTTGAGGATGGTGACATCCAGGGAAGAAAAGTTGTTTTATACAAATGATAAAATATGACTCACTTTTCAGGCACTGTAAGGAAGTTAGCTTAAGTGCATTAGAGAGTCTTAATTGTGGAGTTATTAAAGTTTTCCCATTCACTTCTCTCTCCAGAATTCTCACTGACTGCATATCTAGTCTTTATATCACTCTACAAGAGGGGAACTCACCACCTCTCTTCAGTGGGGAAGGGTGTGGAGTGTGGGGGGACCACCTGGCTTAATTTTTCTTTAATTATTCTGATAATGCTCCAAAACTAGGGAGAATAGATAATTTCTGTTCCAAACTAGGGCACTTGTGAGAATGAAAGGGGATCCTATTAGTTATTTTGCCAAGACAGTGGGCATAAACTGGGACTGTCACTCTATCTATAACACATTTTCAATCTTTGTATTTAATGACTGAATTTGGAACTTCTCTGGTGCTCTGTTTTTGGATAGTTTTGATCATTAAACAGTTTTTCCTTCACTTGAGCCAAATTGATTTTCTCTTGCTTTATTATCTATTGGTTTATCTTCTGAGGCCAAAACAGAGCCAACATGTCTTCTGGTTCACATGACAAACCTGATAATGTTTTTAAAATTCTAAACCTGGGTTCATTGAGTAGATTTATCTCCAGGACAGTCATCTGCAGTTTCCTCTTTTTTTTCTCCGAAAGATCTTCAGCTTTTCTATAATCCCTTAAAGTGGGTTCTTCCAAAGTCCAACACCATATTCTAGAAGTTATTTGAGTAGCTCGAAGTAGGAGAAGAATTATTAATGCAATCTAAGATTGCACTGGCTTTTTGGTGATGATTAATTTATCTTAATCTCATACTAATCTCATTTTCATCATTAATGACAAAGACTGTCACATTTCTCTCTTTATCTTGCTTGTCATAGAATTTGGCACACAACAGATAGGATTTCCTCTGTCATAAACTATTCCTTTCATTATTGTGTCATATGCAGACTTAGGAGCATGTCTTCTACATCTTCACTGATGTCTAATCGAATGGGCCAATTGAATCAGGAGCTCTGGAAGTAGAGTCCAAGCATTAGTATATTTTTTTAAGCTTTCCAGGTAATTCTAATGACACAACGGGATTGAGAATCACTGTTATAAGTAAGTAATAAAAATATTGAGTATAACACATTTGAGACAGAACCATGTACCTTATCACTGGACACTTCCCTGTAGTTGACATTGGACCATTAATCATTATGAATTGCTGACTTAACGAGTTTCCAGTTTCTATAATTCACTGTCCTTACCACCAACCTAATTTCTAGGCAGATTATTGCTTTCTATCTTAATAAGCAGAAAACTTTTTTTTTTTTAAAGCTGTTACAGTGCTGGCTTAAATGGCTTCTATATGGAAGCAGAAGGATGGAATAAATAATTGAACTTTAAAGATTCCTTTCCAAGTCGTGTTTCTATGATTCTTGCAAACCACTTAGTTCCATGTTGTGATATTTTAAATACTCTTGTAGACCAAATGCCACAAAAACGCCATTGTTCTAGGCAAGACATTTTTGAGGTTAGAAGCACAAATGGGCTGAACTTCATAATGTTTTGCAGAGACAGCATTGTTCAGACATTTCTAGGTGAGAAAATAAGCTAAAGAAATATTGGATTTTTTTTCCTTCTCCTTTGCTCTCTGATATGGGAAAGTTAATAAACTGTTTGAAGATGTGCTAAAAATGAGAAAAGTCTCTATGCTAGTGCCTATCTTATTTTGGCAAAAGTAGTTCTCTAGGTTTTGTACTGGGAATTACTGTGTCATTTTGTATTTTTTCCAGTTGGGCTTATCAGCCTTGTATTGAGTAATTAGTAGGTGTTTGTCACTTTGTTAAGTACTTTAGAGACTTAAAAAAGTATAAAATAAGTCTTAGTCCTTTAAGAGTTTGCTCTCCCCTTGGGATTTTATATACACAAATGAAATAACAGTATAAGGAATTGTAATACTAAGTATGAAAATACGTGGTGTTAGACTTATAATTAGCATTTTTACTAAATCTGGGTAAGGAAGACAATTTTCTAAGAGATGAATATTTTCTTCAAGTTCATATTGTTAATAATGTCTTTTTAAAAAAATTACAAAAGTATGGTAAAATACAATGTTGCATTTATGTAAAAATGGTCTGACTTGATTTGGAAACCTACTAATTTGCATTGCACTTCAGACCCTGTCTAGATTTGGGGAACCATTTGGCCACTCAAAAAGTCAAGTGTCAGTCACCTTTAAGCCCATCTCAGCCTAAACTGACTGAAGAAAATGATCAACTCATTCAAAAGTACTCCTGGGATATATTGAAATTAAATTTTTTTGAGTATGAAAGGTAGTTGATTTTTTGTTTAATTCAAATGTGAATTATATATATACTATATAATAAATGAAATATTGATTTTAAGTGTACTTAAAATACTTCAAGTATATATACACGTCATATATAGACATATATATGTATATATATGACGTGTATATATGTCTATATATGACATATATATATCATAATTAACTGTCCTTATTATATATATACATATATGATTACTTAAAATCAATACTTCAAATATTTTAACATAGGGAATAATTCTGAATTTGTTTTATGAACAAATAATTACAGATAATTTCCTGAAGCCATAAAGGCCTATATGCTGTTGTCTGTGCAAATGATCAGTATTTTGCACTTCAGCATTAAAAAAAAAAAAAGGGTTTCTTGCACCTGCATTTCTTCTCCTCACTCTGCCATGCTCCCCCTTGCTTTCATATACCTATGGAATTTCTTCCACGGTCCCATGTTTTCCAACTTAATGCTTGGTCTGATCTTTTATTTGCAAGAGCTTAAATTGAAAGTGTGTCCTGAGAAACTTAACAGAAGACCATGGGGGAGGGGAAGGAAAAAAAAAAAGAGAGGGAGGGAGCCAAACCATAAGAGATTCTTAAAAACTGAGAATAAACTGAGGGTTGATGCGGGGGGGTGGGGAGGGGAGGTGGGGGGTAGGGATGGGAGGGTGTGTAATGGGTATTGCGCAATGAGTATTGAGCACCTGTTGGGATGAGCACTGGGTGTTGTATGGAAACCAATTTGACAATAAATTTCATATTAAAAAAAAAAAGGAAAGTGTGAAAAATCTCCATTTTTTTCCCCTGATGATTTTTTTTTCATTCAATGTATTTTTCTTGAAGGATTGAAGGAGAAGTCCAGAAGAATATTTTCAGCTCAGTCAAAAGGACGCTTTGTCTTTATAGTCTAAGTCCTGGTGTAAGGCATTTATCTGTGATGATGTAGCTGCATGGTCTGCTGGTGAAATCAAGTATCTCTGAAAGTTCATAATCTATAGTGCACAAATGGGACTGTTTTGGATTTGTACTAATGTAAATTATTTACATAGCCTTTTGAAAAAAATGCATGCAACCTATCTTATATCTCAGAAATTTGTCTTTATCAATATTCTGAGAGGTTATTTAATACTTTGCTTCTTGAAGTGTGTTCCACAGACCTCAGACCAGGAGCTTATTAGATATGCAGAACCTCCCCGCCCCCCAACAAACTATTGAGTCAGAATCTGTATTTTAACCAAATTCCCAAAGGATTCATATACACATTTGGGTTTCAGAAGGACTGGACCAATCCTCTATTTTTATCTTAGAAGTGCCCTGAAGATTTTGAAAAAAGAAAACAGGTGAGGAGGGAAAAGACATTTAATTATCAAGCATAATGCTAATGCTTTAAATGTGTTTTCTTAATCTTCATAACTCTGCATGGTAGGTATTATTGCCCATATTTTATAGATGGGGACACTGAAGATTGGAGGGACTAGGAAATAATGTTCCAAGTTTACTTAGTTGGTAAAATGTTTCAGTTCACAGAATCCAAGCCCTCACTTTTTCCTAATAGTCAATTTCTTAAGGCAATTGGCATTCACCAAGTACTTATTAACTGGATTAATATTCTTTATGGCAAATATGACTTAGATTTTTTGGGAAAGTGTCTTCAAGAAGCTCTTGAGGCTTTCCTGAAATAAGACTTGCAAGGAGAGTCATCTTAATCGATAAATTTTAAGTTGGAGGTTTGATTTATTTTCTTCCATATGTAACTCCTTTCTTTAAGGCACGTCTGCCTCCTTAACTGTATCCCTTCCCTTTTCTGTTCCCTCCTCCCATCCTTGTTCTCTGCCTCCTCTTTCTCCTTTGCAATAGCTCCTGTCAAAATAGCTGCCTCTGTCATGAGTAAGAAGGCACACACTGAAAAGTATTTGATATCATGATTTTGCTACAGAAACCTGGCATTTTTCAATAGCATTTTCAGGGAAACAGTGGGGCTTGTTCATAAATGCAAAACCCAGTTTGAATTCACGGTGTGGATGGTGTACAATGTTGGTGATACAGGCTGTGATAAGTCCCTTCCTCAAGATTATGCTCATGGTAAGTGAAATGCTTTCAGGAGCAGCTATTTATGGATGGACTATCCCATTCCTTCTACTTTCCAGCTTCCCTCCCCATATCTGACTTCCCATCTCTACCTAGTTGCCTGGCACTTTGCTATTTCCAAGATATTTCCTATCAGGAAGGAGATCTTCTTCACATTGAAGAATTAGAAATTAATGTGTCTTCCCTTGGGTATCAAGTCAAAATGGAAGGCAACAGCCAGAGAAAATGTTTGACACAAAGAGTTGGCCTATAATACATGGTCATATAATAGGTGTGTACAGTTTTTTGGTAGAGGGGTTCTCTGAATCATTACTATAGTTGACCCCTTATTTGTTCATTTATTTATATATTTATTTAACAACCATAGTTATTAAAAATTAAAAGTATTATTTGTTTCTATAATTTATTTTTTATAATTCACATTCAAGTTAGTTAGCATTTGGTGCAACAATAATCTCAGGAGTAGATTGCTTAAGCCCCTTACCCATTTAGCCCATCCCCCCTCCCACAACCCCTCCAGCAACCCTCTGTTTGTTCTCCATATTTAAGCGTCTCTTGTGTTTTGTCTCCCTCCCTGTTCTTATATTATTTTTGCTTCCCTTCCCTTATGTTCATCTGTTTTGTATTTTAAAGTCCTCATATGAGTGAAGTCATATGATATTTGTCTTTCTCTGACTACTAATTTCACTTAGCCTAATACCCTCTAGTTCTACCCACATAGTTGCAATGGCAACATTTCATTCTTTTTGATTTCCGAGTAATACTCCATTGTGTGTATGTGTGTGTGGGGTGTACACACACACCACATCTTCTTTATCCATTCATCCATTGATGTAAAGGACACTTGGGTTCTTTACATACTTTTGCTATTGTTGATAGTGCTGCTATAAACATTGGGGTGCATGTGTCCCTTCGAAACAGCATACCTGTATCCCTTGGATAAATACCTAGTAGTACAATTGCTGGGTCATAGAGTAGTTCTATTTTTAATTTTTAGAGGAACCTCCATACTGTTCTCAAGAGTTGCTGTGCCAGTTTGCTTTCCCACCAGCAGTGCAAAAAGAGATCCTCTTTCTCTGCATCCTTGCCAGCATCTGTTGTTGCCTGAGTCATTAATGTTAGCCGTTCTGACAGGTGTGAGGTGGTATCTCATTGTGGTTTTGATTTGTATTTCCCTGATGATGAGTGATGTTGAGCATTTTTTCATGTGTCGGTTGGCTATATGGATGTCTTCCTTGGAGAAGTGTCTATTCATGTCTTTTGCCCATTTCTTCACTGGATGATTTGTTTTTTTGGGTATTGAGTTTGATAAGTTCTTTATGGATTTTGGATACTATCCCTTTATGTGATATGTCATTTGCAAATATCTTCTCCCATCCCGTCAGTTCCCTTTTAGTTTTGCTGATTGTTTCCTGCATTGTGCAGAAGCTTTATATTTTGATGAGGTCCCAATAGTTCATTTTTAAAAATTAAAAGTATTATTAAAAACTAAATTATAAAGGGCAACGATTACTGAGGAACTGCTGTGTGCCTGGCGTGGGGGTGAGAACCATAGAAGTCAACAAGACTCAGTAGTATTTTTCCTCAAGGAGCTCACAGTCCAGTTGGGGCTCTTCTTCAGGTCTGGGATCAGTTAATTTCCTAGGAGCCCAGGGAGGGGGTGCTGTGGGCCATGACTGGCTTGGCCTAAGCAGGTGTTTTTAGCCTTCCTGAGTGTCAATTTCCTTACTGAGGATATAGGCAAAATCCCCCTGGAAAGGACTATTGTGGGAAGAGAATGTCTAAAATGGTTTGACATCCTTTGTTGTTATAAATAAGATAATAACCATTTGGGAAAACCAGTTTCTCATAAAATCCTCAGGCCACATGTCAGACCCCTAGGTTTCCCCTCCTCCACACTCTTCAAATCCTTTGTCTTATTTATATCACCACAGGTGACCCTCAGTGGAGGGACACAGAGCACAGGCTTCTCTTCCCATGAAATGCCTCCTGATACTATTCTGCCAAATGCAACAATCTCTCTGGCTTTTTTCTCCCCCAAACTGATACACTTGCATAGGAGTCAGGATGAACTTTGTTTTTGAACCCTTACCCCAGATGGAGTGAATCAGGAGGAGGAATGTATCAGAGGAATGCACTGGGGAAAAGGAATGAGAAGGAAGTAGAATGAGATGGTGGAGAAGGTGTAGGTGATGCAACCAGGAGCTCCTCATTCACTCACTCACTCACTCATTCACTCATTCATTCCTTTATTCAGGAAACAGGGGAGAGGATCTGGTCTGCTTTGGCCACTCACTGTTATTCCTAGCTGGCCTCACTAGGATGGGGTGGATCATTGACTATTAAATAAACAAATCCCCACTGTAACTCACCCTGGATCCTAATACTTAGAATTGTTCCTGTGAGAAGCAGCTCAGCAACTTAGACCATCTGTCTTAGTGAGTTTTGATTGGAGACTCACATTTGAAGCCACTGTGTGTTTTCTCTGCCCACATCATGGTAGCTCTTGCTCTGCTAGGCACTCACATGAGCTTCTTATTGAATCTCTGTGTCAGATCCTGCAGAAGACAACTGCCTATGTTTATGTATGTCTCTAGGGAGCCCTGTTTCCAGTTCCCTGAAGCAAATTTAGTCGTTGTTTAACTCAGACCATTCTAAGTGAAACTTCCAAATTTGGTGAAAATTCACTAAACTCTTTGTAGATGATGTCATCACAAAAAATAAAAGATCAACACTTCAATTTATTTATAAATTACTATTGTTGTTACTGTGTTTTAATGACAGAAGATTCTTTTGAAGCCTCTTTCTTTTTCCCATTCCATGTAGAGAATTTTCTTTTCCTGTGTCCCAACCAGTTCTTGATCCTTCCCTTTCAAAACCTCTACTCTCAATTAAAAACTACTCAACAAACAAAAATCACAAAAGCAGGTGATGTGGTTTTTCTAAACTTAGATTTATTGCCCAGCACCCTGAAGAGGGTGGGAATTCAGAGATGCACTTACTTACTCATTTGATCCCCAGGGGTTCAGGAGAAGATTGCATGGTGTTATTTGTGTAGCAACCTAGTGTAAGAGGTAGAGTCCTAGAAAGGATTATTAAAACCCCTCAGCCCTTTGGGAAATTCATTATGGGTGTCTCCTCATTAACTGGACTTTTCCATTGTGCTTTTGTTATTATCATAAATGCTGAGGTCTTGCCTGAAATTTGGCCTAGTTCCCAGACGGCATAGCAGTGTGAACATGGTCTAATTTTTAGTCCTCATAAACAAAGCAGCTCATATACACTACATTGTCCAAAGACACTCTGGTGGTTCAGGAAATGGACCTGAGCAAGCCAGCTTCATTTCAATGCAAATAAATGCCCACTCTGGTCCTCCAAGGCCTCTACAGCCCTAGAATGAGATGGGCCAATAGGTCAAAGCTGAGGACCTACTCCCTGTAGATGTTAGATCTATACGGAGGAGGCACAGAAGAGCTTTGGTAAGCAGAAATAGGCAAACAAATCATTAGGGATGCCCAGTGAACGTCCCACTGAAATACAACTTTTGATTTCTTTCCTCTTGTGTATGGCTTCCTTTTGTTTTGTATCTTAGCTCTCTGGAGAAGGCATATACTAGGTCTCTGTCTCTATATAATTTTAATAGTATTTTTGCTTTTTTTCAGATGTCACAAAAGAAAAGTTTTATTTGGACCTAGTTAAAAGTCTTTATATGTTCTATGCATCTAAACACCCTGGAGGAAAAAAAATTAGTGTGATTAAATTAATCTCAGAGGGAAATTTAATTTGTTCTCCTGGTAATTGTCCAAAATTAGTTCTTTGTAGACAAATTACTATTCATAGGCCTTTTACTAGTTCTACAACAGTCTTGCAGAAGCTGGAACACTACATTAAATTCTGAGGGTAGAAAAGAAAACAAGGTTTATGATACTTCCAGGCAGATTTGCTCTGGGGGGAGACTGAAGCCTGAAAGCTTGCCTAGCCACTGTCTATGTTTGTGAAGTCTAGAGGGGAAATGGAGCTCCCTAGACAAGCCTGATGATGCTGTCCCTGAGTTGAAGGGACTGAGAGTAACTGCTCTAGGTGGTTGAATTCATGTGCACCTTCCACTGTCTCAGTTTTGAGAGGTTCTTTTCTTTACCAAAGAATATCATAGGAAGGTTAGTGGATTTATTAATCAAGAGGGAGTCCAGATACTGCTTGTTTCTGACTAATTTCCCAGGAAAAACATCCCATTTGGGAGAACACATGACTCTACAAAAGAGCTTTTATGGGCAGCCCTTGTAATTGCTCTAGGCCTCAGTTTCTTCTTCTGTAAAATGGTGCTGAAGTCGCAACAGCTCATTAAATTTTTTGGAGATTATCTGAGATGATGTATGTACAGTGCTTGGCACAGTGCTTAGCCTGTGTAGGGAGACACTACATGTTAGCTGGTGTCCTTGCATGAAACAGAGACATCATTACACACAAAGTCATACTTTCTTCATTTTGCATCCACTTCTTGGTGACACATGGGCCACACTCATTTTCCCTGATTATAACAGTGTTTAGTCTAACAGTTTTCAAACTTTTTGAGCATGTTCCCTACTTATAAAAATAAGACCGTCCTGTGCCTATTGATAGATGAATGGATAAAGATGATGAAATACTAGTCAGCCTTCAAAAAGAATGAGGTCTTGCCATTTGCAACAACATGGATGGACCTAGAGGGTATTATTATATTAAGTCAGATAAGTCAGAAGAAGACAAATAAAACTCAGACGTGGAATGTAAAAAACAAAACAAATGAACAAACAACAACCAGCACCAGACTTCTAAATACAGAGAACAAGCTGGTGGTTGCCAGATGGGAGGGTAATGGTAGGATGGTGGAAATAGGTAAAGAGGATTAAGAAGTACAAACTTTAAGTTATAAAATAAGTAAGTTGCAGAGATACAGCATTTGGGAATATAGGTAATAATACTGTAATAACGTTGTATGATTACACTTATTCATGGCGAACATTGAGTAATGTATGGGATTGTCAAATCACTATGTTGTACACCTGAACTAATTTAACATTGTGTGTCAACTATACTTTATTAAAAAAAAGTAGATCCAAATATGTTGCCCAGATCAAATACCTAGCTAGAAAAAAAGAAAACCTTCCCAATATACGTATATTTACCTTGTGTTTGTATGTATATATCCATATATACTTACATTACATATATATATATACAGACATATATATATACACATTACATTATATATATATAAATGTAAGTATGTATGTTTGTGTATATAAAGAGTTAAGATGATCTGTACATTAAACATTAATAACCGCAACTTTAAATTTCTTTGTTAAAACATACACAGAAGTTACTATTTTTTTTAATAGCCTGAAGGACTGTTGGGTGTCCCTTGGAGGACAGATGCCACAGTGGTCTCATCAGATAGGATAATCCTGAAGTTGCCTTAACCTGAAATGTCAAATGTGCAGGCTTCCTAAGGGAGTCTTGGTAGGCAAGGTGTTCCTGTATTGTTATTCACTTCATAGCATTGATCATTTTCTTTAACTGTGTCATCAGTGTACAAGTTTGTCTGTGTATTCCTGCCTGTCTTCCCATGACTAGAATGCAAACTTCCTCTGGGAAGGTTGGGACTTTGTCTATTCATATCTGCAGTCCTGGCTCAATGACAGTGCCTGTCACATGAAAGGGCCCTTGGTCGTATGAATGAAGGAATGCTGGGGACAATGTGCCCTCACCACCAATACCTTATTCCTATTGGGGATCCCAGGCTCGGAGGAACGTTATGAAGATGGTGGTGGTGGTGATGACAGTGCGGTTTATTGATGGCTGTCTGTAAGGCGTCTTCTGTGGCTTGACCCGCAGTCAGCAGTGTTCACAGAGGAGCACTATCATCTTGTCCTGCCTCCCAACCTTGAGGGCGATACACTGCTCACTGGGCACCGTTTGACTAACACTGAGGAGTTGTGGTTCTGCCTGGGGTCGGTGAGGCGCCACACACCCCATCTCCAGGCTTATGTGCCCCGCGTGTGAGTTCTTTTGGGACCTTTGCATAACCAAGGGTGTGTCACATATTTCCTGAGTGGTGCAAATGTGTTTAGGCCACTTCCTTTTTTATGCAAGTGTCCTGTGTACGCCATCACATTTTGGGTTTTATTTTATGGTTTAGAGATAATTTCTCTTTAAGAGTCAGGACTGTTTCTCCTTCTGAAGTGAATATTGTACCATCTTTCTCTGCCTCCTCTTATGGCAAGAATGTTAGGCTCTTTCCCCCCCTCAAACTCCCTGACTGTTACTTTTTACAGCTGTCACGACATAACAATGTTTCATCAAATGTGGGAAGATCTGAGAGGGCTGAAACTGTGGTGCTCATTGCGAAAGCTCCTGGGGTTTGGCCTGTGGGATCACAGACGCAGGCAACGTCCTGGGACAACCACCAGATGCATTTTGGCTTGGCCTTCTGTGACTCATTCCTTAAGGCAAATATAGAGATGAAAGTACACTATTATATAAAAATGTAAACTGATCTTGTATATATTATTAATGTTCTTAACTGGTATTTGGTTGATTGGGCATAAAAGAGAAATTAAGTCAAAGTGACTTAGATAATAAAATAAGTGAATAGATAAAAAACTGAGAAGTCCTGAAATAGGGCAAGCTAGCCTCAGGAGAGGCTTGGTCTAGTTTCTTTCTCTGCATTTCTTGGCCCTGAATCTTCAGTGTAGATTTTATTTCTGGCAGCCTCCCCACTCAGGGTCCCAAGATGCTGTCAGTGATTCTTAGGGCTCTTTGCTTCCAGGTTGGAATTTAGTAGGAAAGAGAAAGCCAACAATTCTAGCAAATTCCCAGAATTGACATGGTTCACGTGCTAATCCCTGAACTGAAGATTGTAATTAGGAAGATGGGCCATGTATTTGGTTTAAGCTATTCTGGGTTTGACCCTGGAGTTATCGATGAGAATTGAATCTATCCTGACCACAAGACTAAGAAATTTGCAGCACTGTTAGCTCAGGGGAAGGGAAAAATAGTCAAATGTCTGTTACACCTAGCATTAAAATAAGACTGGATTTGTAGCACTAAGTTTGTTTTTTGATATTTGATTTTTATGGCTGATGTGTCCCACATTCCCCAAATATTAGGCTTAGTTTCCATTTCTGGTTGTGGTGTCCATAAGTGTTTCTGGCTTTCTGCCTTTTGGGCATATGGTGACTTGTTCTGATCAATGAGTTTGAGCCTTTGGGATGAAGCATAAATTTATAGGTAAGAAACCCTTCAGAGCATTCTCTTTCCCTCTGGGACTGTAATTGCAAGTGTCTGAGATGGTGGCTGGTCCGTTGTGAGTAACTATGATGAAACGGTCTCCCTGCTGGCTCATGTTGAATAAGTAGCACGAGCAAGAAATAAACCTTTATTATTTTAAGCCATGAAGACCCTGGAGTTGTTTGTTACTATGGTATTGAATTTCCTAAAACCATTTGGATTATTTAGGGACCCTTCACAGAAATCTTATATTTGTATAATTCTTTCAAAGTAAAACTCAAAAATGCTTTCACATCTATGATCTCATTTAATCTCCACAATAGTCCTATAAATATGTAGGTGAGAAATATTATTAGCTCCATATTTCCAGTGGAAGAATTTAAGTAAACTCCCCAAATGCTCTGTTTACTAATTTAGCAGTGTTTGTTATTTTCTATTTGCTTTGTTTTCTTAAGCAATACGATTACGCAATAAAATCTCATTATAAAAAATAATGCCTCTCATTTTGCTAATATTGAGTTTGATGTTCCACCTCTGAAGAATTTATCATTTTTACTTTACTTTTTCCTGTACCAAATAGTTAATGTGAAAATGTAAAGAACTTTGGCCAATGCTGCTTCTGTCAGAAAGCTGAACAAAAAGAGTGGTTATTTATACTATTTACTTGCATTGAACTTTGTCAGGGACCAAGAGAATCACTCTTGAGGGGGTCTGAAAGAGAACATGGGAAACTGTAATCATACATCAGGCAATAGATAACCAGAGCTCCTACAGCAGGGGTTGACTCAAGAGGAAAAGGTAGATATACAGTGTTATTTTCCTTGGTAAGAAAGTGGCAGCAGACCAGAAATTCAGAGTGGAGGCGAGAGCAGGGGATGATTGATCTGAAAGCAGAAGAGAGATCTGCTTTGCCCTGAATTGGGGAAGTACACTGCTGAGGAGTGGGCTCTGGAAGCAGAGTACCTGGGTTCAAATCCTGGTTCCATCACTTATCTGTTATATAACCTTGCTTATACATATTACTTAATCTCTCCAAGCCTGGAATTCCTCTTCTATAGAGTAAGGATAATAGTACCTATTGCATAAAGGTATTGTGAAGATAAAATAAGCTGTAAAATTTAAAGTTTTTAGAATAGTATACATAGGAAGAGCTTGATAAATACCAGCTGCTCTTTTATATTATTATTATTCATTGTCAACCTTTTTTGTCACCCTCTGTTTTAAGCCACCCATCATCTCTCACCTGGACTAATTAAAAAACCTTCTCATGGTCTTCTCTCATCTATTCTTGTGTCATTTCCAACTTGTTCTCCACTCTAGCTACTGTGATCTTTTAAAATTAGAAGTTCTTCAGGTTACTCCTTTGTTTAAAGCCATTCAGTAGTTCCCTCTTCACTTAAAATTTTAGTCTTTATGATAAACACCAAATTCTTAGTATGTATTTCAGGGAACTTCTCTCTCTAGCCTCAGTTTGTGCTGACCTCTTTAGTACAGCCTCATAGTCCCCTTTTTAGACCCCCAAGTGAGCCATCTTTTGCCTACTTCAGGGCCTTTGTGTTAATATATTTTAGAGGAGCGATGTTTTTTTTCCCCCTCATCCTGATGTTGTCTTCCTGGTGGAGGGATCTCTACTGTGGCAACACTTTTCTCTCCACCCCTTTACTCACTCTATGGTGGAGTTACTTATTCAATGTGTCAATCTTGCAGGGTTCTCTGGGCCTTCCCAGCTTAGCTCTGTCCTCTTCCTCTTGGAAGCAAGCTTCCTATAGAGAACTGATGTTCTCTGATATTCCTCTAGGGGTAGAACCTTTCCCACTACATGGGAGGCCTCCTGTGGTCCAGGATTGCCTATGACATCTTGGGGTCAATTAACTAGCCCACCTGGTTAACAAACTAAACCCATGACTTCCATCCTGGTTTCAACCGGCACTAAAGATTCTATATGGATTCTCCAGATGTATTCCTTTTTTTCTTGTTTTCCTCTTCTTCCTCCTTGCTTCTGTATTGGGATGTTTCTAGTGGTCCATGGTGGAAAAGTCGTGCTAAGAGGATAGAGGTAAAGATCTTCTGTGCTATATAATGGCATGAATTGTAGTAAAGTTTGACTGTAAGCCAATAGGTTGATCAGTGAAGTGACTGAATATTTAAGGTCTTATCAATACCTACATCCTTGGACAAGCAGTAGAAATAGAACCACTTTTTCCCTTTTGATTGAAAAAGAAAGGTAAATGTGTCCAGAGATCCTCCAGGAGGGGGAGCACTCGTTCTTTGTTCCCCATCATAGCTGTGAGGGTTTGCATCATCTGTGGCTAAGTCACAACAGAGCCAGAAGAACAACACAATCATCGCCATATGTCAAGTTAAACAAATAGAAGAGAATCGTCACAGTCCCCATTTGGCATTATCACTTTATCCCACACAATTGTCTTTTTACCTATGTGGAATTCAGTTTTGTAGATTTTCTTTATAATTCCTGTCATGGTTTTGAGCTTCCCAGCAGATGTTCCATCTGTCCTTTTACAAGATACAGACTTAACCTCATTTTAGTTTCAACTTAGAAGAAAATATAAAACAGTTAAGTATATGTGATTTTTTTTTTTGTTAACTGCTTTTTCTCCTTAGCTTTCCTCCTCCCTATTCTTTTCTCCAAGTCCCTTCCTCAGAAACCTGTTACGTGATTAGTAGCTCTCACAGCCTTTCTTCCAGCCCACACCTTGAGTTGACAGCTCACTGCAAAATAGTCATCATCAGCTTACAGAAGAGTTTGCAGGACATGACTGTGCATCAGACCAACTAAGCTGGGAATTCTCCGCTTGGCACCTCTCTTACTCTCCCACAGCTTCTTGCACAGAGCTAGACACACTGATTCCTGATAAATTTGAAAAATGGCTATTTAACAGGGGACCATATTTTCTTTAAACAGGTAGCAGCGATTACTAGGAGCCAGTGTAGTTTGGCTTAAAACCAGTCACACAGGCTGAGTTTTAAAATACAAGTGGATGAAAAAGCTTATTTTTTTAATTAAAAATATTTTTCTGTGTCTGTGGGGTTTTTTTTTGTTTTTTGGGGGGAGTCTTTAGTCTTGTCCTTTATAATGTGTTAGTCTAGGGGTATCTGGGTGGCTCAGTCAGTTGAACCTCTGACTTTGGCTCAGGTCATGATCTCATGGTTCATGGGTTCGAGCCCCGTGTTGGACTCTGTGCTGACAGGTCAGAGCCTGGAGCCTGCTTCCGATTCTGTGTCTCCTCCTCTCTTTGCCCCTTCCATGCTCATTTTCTGTCTCTCTCTGTCTCTTAATAATAAATAAGTGTTAAAAAATTATAGTGTATTAGTCCATACAGCTTTGGAAGAATAGCTAAAAATTGAAATTGTTTTAATTCTTTTTAATGTTTATTTATTTTTGAGAGAGAGATGGAGACAGACTGTAAAGTGGGGGAGGAGCAGAGAGAGAGAGAGAGGGAGACACAGAATCCAAAGCAGGCCTTAGTCTCTAAGCTGGCAGCACAGAGCCCGATGTGGGGTTTGAACTCACGAAGAGCAAGATCATGACCTGAGCAAAGTTGGCTGCTTAACTGACTGAGCCACCCAGGTGCCCCTGAAATTTTTTGATGACACAAAGCTAGGAGGAATATTTAATAGTTTGATAGTATATTTAAAATTATTTTTTTCATTAGATTAGTATAATAGGAATATATCAAAGATGTCAATATATGAGAATATCAATGGTAAATGTTTAGGAAGGGAGTATCTGATTTCATAGTCATGAATGAAGAAATGATCTACATATTTTAGTTCATCAAAACTCAATGAATAAACAGCTACAACTGCCAAAATGCTGATGAAATTTTAAGGCATGTTAATACGATATTCCAGAACACAGAACATCAAAGTTTCTACTGTACTTGGATTGGTTGTGTTTGGTTTTGGGCGACATGTTTTAAGAGAGATGCAGAGAGGCTGGGATAGATCTAGAAGAAACTGATCAGGAAGAGATGCCGATAAAATAAGTCATGGAATGGCTGAGGGGTTTGAGAATGTCTGGATCAGAGTAAAGATGATTTGGGGAATCCTAGGAGTGGTCTTCAAATATTTGAAGGTTTCCAACATTTAAAGGGCTTAGACTTTGTCTGGGGGACCTGGGGGATGGAATTTGGCACATGGTAAAAAGTTACGGAGAGGCAGATTTGGGTTTCTCATAATAAAGACCTTTCTATCAATTCCAGTTCTGAAATAGAAAGAGGCTGTTTTGTGAGGTGGTCAGTTTTCCATCACAGAAGACTTTTAAAGACCTGACTAGGATTCCCCTTGTCAGAATTATCTAAAGCATGGGAAGGTGGACCAGATGATCTCTAAAGTTTATTCAGACTTCACGGCTCTAAGTACAAGCTCAGTGTTGCATACAGTAGGTGCTCAAGAAATATTTGCCAAACAAATGAATACATAAGAGTAAAAAATTTCAGAGGCAGACTCGTACTTGATACATTTTTAAGTCATGGTTTATTTTATGGCATTGGACAGTAATTTCAACTATATCAGGAGAGTATCATTTTGGGAAAAATGAACACCTTGGGCCACATAGAACTTAAAATTTTCTCGGTGATTTATGTGTCTTATTCTGGCATAATTCATGTTCATCCTTGTAAGTTTTAGAGCTATTTCTGATAAATGAGCAATGCCTTGCCCCTTTCTAACATGATGCTATTTTTTTTTTTCAGGATAATTGTATCCACACATCCAAGTACAACATTCTTACCTTTTTGCCAATTAATTTATTTGAACAGTTCCAAAGAGTGGCAAATGCCTATTTCCTTTTCCTTCTGATTTTACAGGTAATGTTTAGGTTGTATTTCTTAATCGTCAGTTTGTTAGGAGTATTCATATAATTTGAAAAAATTAATTCACTTAGCTAAATGTTCATGATTAGGTAAAACCCTTCTTATCAGATTTTGAATGTTATTATTGCTGTTTCTCTTTACAAATGTGGGAGAGTCAGGAATGGGTAAAAACTAGTACATTCATCATGTTAAACACTGAGGTCATTTTAGAATGCAGCCTTGCACTTTATTTGAACCACACCAGAGCCTAATAATTACTGTTCATAGCCTTCCTCCTTTCTTTATCTCCCTCTTGTGTTGACAGTATGGGTGTTATCAGAGTTGAGGCAGTCTAGCTGAGTAGTAGTCAGTGGAAGCTAACTGGGAAAATTTCATTTGCATCTAAGAACAATAACCTATTTGTGTGTGTGTGTGTGTGTGTGTGTGTGTGTGTGTGCGCGTGTGTATGTGTAAAATATGTTATATCTTGTCTCACTGTAGAGTGACTATTTTTTGCAATTTTGAGAGGTTAATTGGTAGTTAATAAACTTTCTTTTTCCTCTCAGCTGACTAAAACTTGGGCTTAAAGAAAATTTTAACTTTTACTGATATTTTAGCAAAGAAAAGAAGGCATAAATCAAACAATGCACAAACATATAAACAGTTCATGATAGCCAGTTATTTACCTAGTATTTAGAGTAATTTAACCAGACCAAAGTGGTACATTCAGAATGTGCTGGGCTCTGTGTTAATTTTAGGAGGTAAAAAGATGGGTTAGATGTGTGGTGCAGTCAAGATTAATAACTTTGAGTACTATTTTTACTTAATCGAATAACTATATTAAGGACCTTTGGCTGTAAGTGGCAGAAACCTAAATTTGTTTAAGCAAAATAGGAATATATTTAGGAATATTTCTCATTTTGTGTACGACTGGATACATGGGCAGACTATTTCAATAGGATGTGACTGTTCTTAAAAAAAAATTTTTTTTAATGTTTATTTAATTTTGAGAGAGAGATTGAAAGAGCGTGAGCACACAAGTTGGGGAGTAGAGAGAGAGGGAGACACAAAATCCAAAGCAGGTTCCAGGTTCTGGGCTGTCAGCACAGAACCCAATGCAGGCTCCAACTCACAAACTGAGAGATCATGACCTGAGCCTGAGGTCAGCTGCTTAACTGACTGAGCAACCCAGGTGCCCCAAGATGTGACTTTTCTTTCCTCCATGTTGGCTTTACTTTCAGGCAGGCCCTCTCTACCAGGTGGTCTCTGAAAGCTTTAGACTTTTATTCTCCTGGCTCTAACTCCAACGTGAAAGAGAGATAGGGAGACAGAGAGAGAAAGAGAATGAATCATTTTTTTTTTGGTTGTTTCAGCAAATCTTGGGATTAGCTCTCACTGGACTATGCTGAGTTACATCGCTATCCATAAATAAATCATGGCGGCTTAAGAATTTGTAGCAAAGGTTGACTTGCTCTAGATCACATGCCAAAATGTGGAGCCAGAATGGAATGAGTCTGCCAACATTGTATGGACTGAAAGTGGAAGAGGGGGAGTGAGATAATTCCCTAAGGTGTACTTGAGAAGAACTGAATGCTGAATAGGTACAACAAAACAAAACAACAACAAAAACTCCAGAGTGAATGTATACCTTACAGTTTACTGAAAAGACTTTGGAATCCAAGATTTCTTTTGTTGCCCCCTATGAATTTGCTTTTGATTTCTTTATATAACTCTTTACATCATTCCAGACTTTTGAGCTCATTGCTGTAATGGCTTTCTTATGTATAGTCAAAGGCTCTTGCTCACAGAATTTTATGTCTGGAAGGAGCCTTTGGGATGATTTAGTCCAGCCTTCTTTTTTTTTGATCAAGAAATGAGACCCAGAAAGGTTAAGTGATGTGTAAAACTTTTACAATGAATCAGTGATAGAATTAGGACTACAATCTAGCTTTTCTGCCACTCAGGCTGATGTTTTTATTGGTATCACAGAGGCTTTTGAGTTTTTTTTTTCCTTTTTAAAAAATTTTATGTGGAAGCTATTGTATAAAATTGATTTAATTTAGAGCTGTTTTTGTTAGGGCCTGATCTCCATACAATGACCATATCCACTCTTTTCCTATCTTATGACTCTTAAGCACTTCCATACTGAACCCCATTTGAAAACTCTCTTTCTAGGAGAGTCATGTGAACTGTCACTATGTCTCTGTCATGTGGGTGGCTTTGGAAGTATAGGTACAAGGCTTTGGAGGCCAATAGATGAAAGTTCAAATTTTAGCAGTGTATGTTCTTGGCCCAGTTGGGTGACCTCTCAGATACTTATTTATAAGATGGGAAAATGATACTTAGGACTGCTGCATTTCCTGACTCTAGGGAATTATTCACAATGTATTCTATGTTGTACCCTGGAGGTGCTATTTACATGGAATACAAATTCTGTGGGTATGTGCAAAACAACTCTGGTACATAATCTAACTCAATGAACTTTTCTGAATGTCAAATGACATAATTTATGAAAAGTACTTGCTTGGTGCAGGGTAGATGGCTCAAAGAATCTCTTTTGGAATTGGTGAGAAGTTAGTAAAAACTTGTTAAAAGTTGAGATGAGAAGCTGAGAATAGAGAAGTGACATTTGTCATACTGGGGAAAGATCATTATCTGAAGGATTTCAAGAAGCTTACTTCTCAACTTGCTATAAAAATTTTATTTTTTGTCAAGTAGTCTGAAAATTCATTCAGTGATACTTCCGTGTGTCTTATAAGTTAATGAAAGTACTTAAATTATTGAAAGTTATTCTACATTTGTACAAATAACTGAGTATAATCTTACTACTTTCTGTGTGTCAGATATAATGACAAAATTTGGAAGATGTATTTTCTAACTTAAAAGCCCTAAACTATTTGAAATGTTTGTTTCAGCTGATTCCAGAAATCTCTTCCTTGACCTGGTTTACCACCATGGTGCCTTTGGTCCTGGTGATAACTATGACAGCTGTCAAAGATGCCACAGATGACTATGTGAGTATTTACTTTTGAGCATTCTTGAGTTCTCAATTTCAATTGTGACCTCCCAGAAATAAAAAATAGAGATCTATTTGAAATTTTTGAATGGAGCTCTTCTGCTTAATATTACATAAAACTCTTTTGCTATTTGTTCAGTGACTAATACAGATGTCATAGAACCAGAGCCTGTTTAAGTTAAAAGCAAGAGGACTTGAAAAATTAGACTTACTCCCTCATTTTACAGATGAGGAAACCAAGTTTCTAAGCAACCAGTGATATGTTAATGATCAGACAGGCAATTAATGGTAAGATCAGAATTAGAACACAAACCTCCTTCTACCCAGTGAAGTATTATTTATCTTATATGTCTTTCTCTAAGTTTTGAGAATTGGTAGATATTTGGTGCTCTCACATCCTCTGCTCATTATACCAGGAGTTGCAAAATCAAATCACTTCAAAAGTCAGGCAACTAATGTAAATAGTGAAATATAAAGCAGTAGAGACTTTTGAAGTCTGCATAAGCCAAGGGAGGTCATTCAAATTCAAAGATTTAAAAACAGTCTCAAGGAAGCCAAATGTCTAAATTTAGAGAAGTTATATTCTCACCCTTGGTGATTGTATGTGCGCTAGCCTTAATAATTGTCTATATGCCAATGACTTACATATTTTTATTCCTAGTTTAGGCCTCTCCTGTGAAGTCATACCCATATTTCCTGTTGTCTATTTTTAACTTATATATGTCTTTAAAGTGAGTGTCTTGTAGATAGCATATAGTTAGGTAATGATTTTTTATGCAATCTGAAAATCTCTTAATTGGAATGTTTAACCCATTTATATTTAATGTGATTAGACTTAAATCTATTATCTTGCTACTGTTTTCTGTATGCCTCATTGATTCTTTGTTCCATTTTTCCTCTTTTATATTATTTTTGTGATTTCTTCTTATCTTTATTATTAGCTTTATAGGCTTATATGGTGGTTGTTCTAGGGTTTAACTTATAGTCTACCTGGGGCAGTGTGGCTTTTGAACCCTTATTCATACCACTGTGTGCTAAGGGGTGTGTCTTTGTATACCATGTATCTGTACGATATATAAGATATGACTCTCTCTTTCTTTTTTTTTTTTAAGAATTATTTATTTGTTTTTGAGAGAGAGAGAGAAAGGGCATGAGCAGGGGAGGGGCAGAGAGAGGGAGAGAGAGAGAATCCCAAGCAGGTTCTACATGTGCTTAATTGACTGAGCCACCCAGGCAACCCTGACTCTCTTCATTTTTAGTGAAGTGCCTCATGTATTTCATTGTTAACATTGTGACTGTAACCTTTGAGGCAGGATTTTTAACTAACACACAGGACCTGTTCATACTAATGAATCATGTCACTTAAAAGTGGTCAGCTTGAAATTTATTCATTCCTATAAGGTTGCCATTGTTCAAAGTACTTTGAAGCTCATTGTAAAGAATTGTCTTCATGGCCAGTGTACAAGGTACAGAAGAAAGCCAATCTCATGATTTTGTGTTCACCCAGCTTTGGAAACAAATGCTATCTCTCAAGCCCCTAGAAAACGTATTCACCCTACCTGCTTTCTAAGAGAAGCTTTTATATATTTCCAAACATAAAGCATCCCTTCATGTCTTTAAATAGCTTCATCTTCAAAGAATAGAGGACATTCTAAAGAATGGACTGTAATCTCCAAGAAATTCTAGGAGAGGAAATTTTAACCATGATTTGAGTAATGGCAACTTTGGAGTAAATGTGTGTCTTCTCCACAATAGCTGATCTTTCTGGGAAATAATATTTATTTATATGCTTAAGTGTCTACATATTGGGGTAAATGTCTTATTCATTATAGTCACATTTCATAGAAGAATAAAACGGTAGAGTAGAAAGAACATGGGCTTTAAAGAAAGAATCCTTACCTTGTTACCTACTGTAACTGTAACTTACTGTTCTAACAGTATGAAATGAGGGAAACCACTTCTCTGGACCCTTCCTTGTCTGTATAATGTTGTTAATGATACCAGAACTGTTGGAATGACAATATGAGATGCTATGTATAAAGCATGTGGCACAGAGCCTGTCTTGCAGTGGGGATACAATCAGTGCTAGTACTCTGCTCCCTTCCTGTCCTGGGCAATTCCCCTTTAAGCCTTTCTACTACCATTTCTAGTCCTACCAGACTCCATTTGTTCCAATACCAAGACTTCTTGGCAAAACCTGAGCTGAAGTGAGAGTGACTTATTTTAAGGCCCAGGGAATAGGCTCCTCAGCTTGTAGGGGGGTGAACTGTTTGGCCCTCTTCTGTGATTCCCAACTAGTCAATTTTGGGGATTGTTTTCAGGTTTGATACAGATGTGACTAAATTCTAAGTCTCCTTTTGTCTTTATTGCAGTTAATGCTTGAATATGCTTTTATTTTTGTGATGATATGTGTGGGTCCAATAACCAGATATATTTATCAGTCAGGGTCTTGACAGAAAAGAGACGTCACCCTGAAATGAGAAAGATTGGAGAAAGATTAATAATGAAGGCACTATTTACAAAAGGGCAAAAGAAAAGTGGTCAAAGAAAAGTACATAGTGTAGCAATATGGATGGCAATACTACTTCTTGGTCTGAAGGGGCAATGGGAGGAAGCGATTACCTGTATCTGAGGGCTGCTCATGGCACCTGGGGCTCTCTGTAACTCAGCTTGAATGAGGCCAGGCAGAAAAATACCCCATTTCACTCTCCTCTGGCTACTCTGATCTTCTGCCACCTTTGGCCAAACCCAACCAGGAGCCAGAGGGTAAGGATCTTATGGGTCAGCTTCCCATGACAGAGGGCAGAATGGAGAAGGATGGGGTGTGAATACAGAGGAGCAAACAGAATATCCAGCACCCACATCAAATGATATACTCAGAAAAAATAATATTTCTGCTGGTGAGAAATTTGCATGCCAATGATGGGTTGATTTAATTTACTCTTCTATTGATTTTGTAAATTTTTTCATGTTAACAAATGTTAAATATCTTGTTTTTCCTGATAATATACATTAACTTACACCTGGAAATCAGTGTAATTGCATGCACTGGGCATGGCAGAATAGATTGGGATGGGTTTGGGAAAGATCTTGAAAAAGAGAAGGGATGGTTGGAGCATTTTAGATGTTGTGATATTGGTACAATGTTTTGAATTTTTTAAATGAAAACACTAATTTTGATGATAGTCTTATCTGAATGACTGCTAATTTATGAGTTTAGTAGAGGGTTCATAATATTTGGACTCTTCTAAGCAATGTAAGATGTTTACATTACTAGAATATACAATAAGAAATAGTATCACTTGGGCATAAAAAACAAATCCATACCAAATGTTGTTCAGTATTGTATTTTGAGTTTTGTTTTAAATGCTCAGTATTTCATAATATTACTGTTAGCAATTAGAATTTCTGGAGAATAAGAATACATGTTATTACAAGTAATTTCTTGGCTTCAAAGATATCCATAAAACAGAATGACTGATGTTCCAATAAAGTATTGAGCACATATGTAAGAAAAATGGAAGCCTCTATTCCTTATTGAGGACTTCAAAATGTATAGTTTTCTAGAACCATGTGGCAGAGTAAAGGGAATACTGTCTTCTTAGAAGCACCTAAAAATGTGTGGGAATTAGAAGAGCATGTGGCTACACTTGTTGCATTAGTAGCATCCAGAGTAAGGGTTAGTGAGAAGGGTATTGATTAAGATTTAGAACACATGGAGCTGGGTTCATGGTAAGTATAAACTGGCTAATTTTGGATCAATGGTGAAATTGTCCAAACAGATGAACTCAAAAGTATTTTCAGTGTTCCTATTTGTGCTGACAAAGCATGATTTAATATATTTTTTTCACAAATATTTTGACTTTCAGTTTCGCCATAAGAGTGATAATCAAGTGAATAATCGGCTATCTGAAGTGCTCATCGACAGCAAGTAAGAAAGACATTTTTGGGCTATTTTTAAGATTTTGGGGACCATAAAATGATCTTGACAATTGGTGGTTTTCTCTTTTAATTAAGTATATGTTACTTTTCCCTTTCAATTTGTTAAAAACTGCAGTGTAAGTCCATTTTATCTTCATGGCTTATTTTAATGTTCAGCTGGTGCTTGTGCTACCTACTCAACATCCAATCCCTATGGAGTTTGTTTTGTGGACACAGGCAAATCATTATCACTTTTCATCTCTGGATCTAATACTGCTTAGACTTGACACTTCTGTAAAGTCTTGTATGTCATAGACGTTTTATAAGGATTTGAATTATTTAATTTGGTAATTTCTGGGGAATATTGCTAGAAAGACTTTGACTCATTACTGTATTAAATGAATCTTGGATTTACTTGATAGTTAAATTTAGTATGGAATATTCACCATAACAGATTTTTTATTCCTTTTAAATTGATGAATACTTATGGGAATGGTTCTTGGATTTGAAATGCTTTAAAACATGTATTTACACACTAATAACAGCAAAAACACCTCCATAAAACTTAGCAAAATTTCAAACCTTCATTGCATGGTTTATTACTCTTTGTCCCTTTTTTTGCTAATAATAACATGTGACAAAGGAAACTGGCTATGATATACTTCGTTCTGGTAGTCAGTCACATCTCCCAGTGCTTTTGAATCATTTGGATACTGTGAGGAAAGTTTTTTTAAAGGAATATCATAAAATGAAGTAATCATATGAGATGGGAAATTCCAAGAAATGATAAAGATACCAAGAGGGACTAGGTATAATCTAGACAATAATTGGTAGGATTGAAGTAATTAATCTCCATAACTAAATTATTGACTGATCACTAATAACATAATGAATACATATAGTTTTTTCTGTATTTGCTTGTTTTAGAAAATAGTGTTAATGTACAATGAAGGAAAAGGATCTTAATATAAAATTATAGTGGTTAGAGACAGAGCCTCTGAAGGGGTGATTCTGGTGGGACACAGATAAGCCATAAAGATGCCTGGAACCATGTGGTTCATTTCCAATGTTAGCAGGTTTTGGATTGTTGCCACTGGAGCATGGTGTTTAAAAGCATGAGTTTTGCACTCTGAGAGACATTAAATATGAGTTTAGTACTGACCCTAAACAATTCTGTGGTCTACAGCAAATTCTTAAGAGGTGGTGAATCTTTTTTTTTTTTTTTTAATATATGAAATTTATTGTCAAGAGGTGGTGAATCTTTGTAAGCTAATGCAATATGTGGCTTTGAGCCACTGTTGCATATCTTGACTTTCTCAAGCCTTGCAGTTCTGACTGGATATTAGATCTGACAATATGATATAACTAATTCCCCAAGGAACATTTGATAACAAATCTTACTCCTTTGAAGTATCACCTCATATAAAGTATGTTTAAAATGTACAATTACATAATTAATTTGAAATAATGGCCCTAGCATATCTTTAATGTCCCCCCAAGTTACCAGTTAAATCTTGTGGCAGTACCTTGGGGCATTAATTAGAGGCCAAGGGATTTATCTAGGAACTTAGATATTCAGACACTCGATGATTGTATGTCTCCCACACATGCTATCTATCATTATCATTATTGTTAGAAGTAGTATTAGTGTTACTTTCTTGTTGTTTCATTTAGCTTTCTGTTGATTCCTCATGAAGTAACATCTCTTTGTAGTTCAATATGGTGTGATGTTTTAGTATGTATTGTTGCTGATCATGTAAAATTGACAGGAGAAGCATATATCATTGAGTATGGAGTGTTCCTTAAGATTCAGTAAAAAATCAGGCCAGATTTTCCATTTAGAAGATGGCCCTTTACCATGAAATCCTCTAGGGCAGGGGTCATCTCTTGATCACATCTGTGTCCCTTGAGCCTAGCACAATGTATATGGAATTTTCAAACTGAGTGGTAACAAGTATTCTTGCTGAGAGAGCAGTATGCCAGAGTAGCTTGATCTATCTAATGTTGCTCAGTTGCATCACTGGCCAATTCCAGTGGCTGGGGTGGTGGTCTTTGTACAATATGCTCACGCTACAGAAACTGGCTTTCCATTTTTTGGATTTTGAAAAGTTGGAAAGATCAAATGGGCTCAGATCTGAGACAGTCAAGCTTCAAGTCGTCCCTTGAAGCTGGTGGTTGTAGAGGATACTGTTGGGGCTCTGCACAGACCCTCACTGTCTTCTGTACTCATCCCCAGCTTCTATTTGCATTGCTTGTAAGCACTTGCACCTGCTGTTTTCTTCCAGAGCACTGCCCTTGAACTGCTGGAGTCAGTGACTGGTGGGTGAAGGAGTGTGAAAGAGCAGCACCCCTGCCTCAATTAGACAAGCTCTGAGGTTAATTTGTACTCTCAACCACTCCTTTAGATCAGACAGAGGATGGGACTTGGCATGCAGTCACACCCTGTGTGTTTTTTTTCCCTTTCCCTGTGTTGTGTCTCCTGTCCCTTACCAGTTTCTCCTGGAAGTACTTTCCTAATGAGACACTTGCATGTGAATCCTTATCTCAGGATCTGCTTCCAGGGAACCTGATGTGAGACAGTAGTTAATGCATACTAGATCCCATTGCAGGGTTAATGGAAAATGTTAAGAAAGTGCTTTTGGGTCTATTCTTGGCACCTGTGGGTTGTGATCCAGTAATAAAGTAAGATGCCTGGAGGGGATCAGGGGAGTACAAGTGTTGCTGGAGGTGAGTGTCAGAGTGGGGTGTATGCCAGGTCCATGTGGCTACCTTTGTGTGCTGCTGGTAGAAGGTCTGGAACTACTGTACCGTTTGCTGATGGCATGGATGAATACCAATAGCTATCTTCGTGTTTCTCCAGAGAAGGTTTCAAGCGGTGCTAAAATCTTTAACCACTGTAGAAGCAACTGGGCAGGTGAGGGGCAATGATAGGTCTTGGACTTGTGGTCTTTGCACTAGGGCAGGAGCCATCATTGGCTTGTCTTGGAAAGAGGGGAGGCATGGTTAGCCTCAGGCTGGAGATTTTTAAGGGGAAGGAGGTGGGAAGAAAGCACTAGTCAGGAAACCGGGATTCATGTGTGAGTTTGAGCAATTAATTTTCCTTCTGGGCTTCTTTCTGCTGTTCTCAGAAGTGAGGAAGTTGGGCAGGTACATTCAGATTCAATATGTATTTATTGAACAACTACCCTGTGTGAGCTCCAGTGCTTACAAGTTTAACCTTCATAAAAAAACCCAAAGTGTGGGTAACAGTGCTCCATTTTAGAGATGAAGTGATTAACCCTGAGAGGGAGTGACTTGTCCAGGGTCCCATGGCAAGTGAGAGCCTAAATTAGACTTCTACTCATTCATGAAGAGGTATGTAAGTGTGGACTTTGTGGTATGATCCTGTCTTCACTATTTATTTTGTATTTGAAGGGCTTTGTATACAATTACAGGAATATAACATAGTTACACAATATATATGTAGTTTATCTGTATGTAATATACATTTGTATTATATACATTATTCCTCTAACATTGTTAGGATTGTGTGAGCTGTAATGCTAAGCACTGTAAACCTGGGTCACAAAATAAATAGAGCAATAAAACCCTTTCTTTTATAAACTTCCTTTTCAATTTCACTTTTTTTTATGTTGTTACTCATATTCTTTTTAAATCAGGACCAATCTTCTGTATCTGCAATCTCTTATAATATGTAAAGTGCTTAAGAAATACATGTTGTATTAGCCTTTGACAAAATTTGCTGACTTTGGTTTTAAAACTAAGTAGGGGTGGCATGATTCCATATTGTAGAAATGATTGTGATTGCTAAATATAAGTGCACATTTTTGCCTCAAGCCATGAAATACAGTAGCCCTCCTTTCTCTGCACTTGGACTTTCCATGGTTTTGGTTACCCATGCTCAACTATGGTCTGGAAGCAGGTGACCTAACTTCTGACATATCACTAGAAGGTCAGTAGTAGCCTAGTGCTACATTGCAGTGCCTGCATTATTCACCTTACTTCATCTCATCATGTGGGCATTTTGTCATGTCACATCATCACAAGAAGAAGGGTGAGTGTGGTATAATAGGATATTTTGAGAGAGAGAGATCACATTCACATAACTTTAAGTATATTGTTAGAATTGTTCTATTTTATTACTAGTTAATGCTATTAATCTCTTACTGTGTCTAATTTGTAAATTAAACTTTATCATAGGTTTGTGTGTATAGGAAAAAATATAGAATAGGGTTCGGTGCTATCTGCAGTTTGAAGCATCCACTAGGGGTCTTGGAATGTGTCCCCTGCAGATAAGGGGGGACTCCTGTACCATTTGCTGATGGTATGTATGAATACCAATAGCTATCTTAGTGTTTCTTGAGACGGTGCCTCAAATTATGCTAATATCCTTGACTACTGTGGGAGCAACTGGCAAGCAAGGGGCAATGAGAGGGAGTGTGATAGTCCCTGCAGAGGTTATCCTATTTGATGCCCCTCAACCTGGGCTGCACATTGCATCAGTGCCCCAGCAACTCCAGAGTAATGAAATAAGGGTCTTGGAGATGATACCCTGGTGTTTTATAAGTTTCCGTGATGATTCTATGCAGATAGAGTTGAGAACTTCTAATCAAATCCATTGCTATGTCCATATATGACTCTCTATGTCTATATTTGTCTAATTTGAAAAGACATCCAAGGAAGGGAATTCCATTAATTTTGAAAATGGTAAGCATGGTTTTTCCACATAATAAATATCCTTACAAAGAAATATTGTAAATGATTCTTGACAGAATATAAAATTCTGTAATGCTTATTTATGTGTTTTGTCCTCTCTGTGGAATCATTGTATTACTTTCACATCTTTAGGCAACTTCCAATTTTTGTAGTTCTGTCCCATCAGTGTTTCTAGTCATAGGGATTTTGGACAAGGTGAAGAGTATACAGATTGACTGCTACTCAGTTAGGCAGCCACTAGCCACATGTGGCTACTGAACACTGGCAGTGTGGCAGGTGCAAATAAGATGTGCTGGTAAGGATCAAGTATATACCAGATTTTGAAGACTTAGTACCAAAAAGGGAATGTAAGATGCATCATTAATAATTTTTTTACATCGGGGGGCGGTACCTGAGGGGGCTCAGTCACTTAAGTGTCCGACTTCAACTCAGGTCATGATCTCACAGTTCGTGAGTTTGAGCTCTGCACTGGGCTCTGCACTGACAGTGTGGCGTCTGCTTGGGATTCTCTCTCTCTCTCCGCCACTCCCCCACTCGCTCATCCACTTTTTTTTCTCTCTGAAAGTAAATAAATAAACTTAAAAAATAATGTTTATATTGGTTCCATTTTGAAATATTTTCTATATATTGGTTAAATAAAATATATTATTAAAATGAAATTTACCTATTTTTTAAATGTGTCAATTTTCTTTCATTTTTTATTTTAATTCCAATGTAGTTAACAGTGTTATATTAATTTCAGGTGTATAATACACTGATTCAACACTGCCATACAACAACCAGTGTTCATCAAGATGAGGGTACTCTTAATCTCCTTCATCTATTTTACCTATCCTGTCATTGACCTCCCCCCTGGGTAGTTCCCCATCTGTTTGTTCTCTGCAGTTAAGAGTCTATTTTCCTTTTTTCTTTCTTTCTTCTTCTTCTTCTTTTTTTTTGGTTCCTTTGTCTCTTTCTTGGTTCGTTTGTTTTGTTGCTTAAATTCCACATATGAGTGAAGTAATGTGGTATTTGTCTTTCTCTTATGGCTTATTTCAGTTAGCAGTATACTCTAGATCCATCTATGGTGTTGCAAGTGGCAAGATTTCATTCTTTTTTTTATGGCTGTGTAATATGCCATTGTATATATCGACATATATATATATTCTTCTTTATCCATTCATGTATTGATGAACACTTGGGCTCTTCCATAATTTGGCTATTGTAAATAATGCTACAGTAAACATAAGGGTACATATACCCCTTTGAACTAACTGTTTTTGTATTCTTTGGGTAAATACTCAATAGTGTGATTACTGGATTGTAGGCTAGTTCTATTTTTAATTTAAAAATTTTTTAACTGTTTACTTATTTTTGAGAGTGTCAGCAGGGGAGGGGCAGAGAGAGAGGAGACGCAGAATCTGAAGCAGGCTCCAGGCTCTGAGCCTTTAGCCCAGCGCCCAACACAGGGCTTGAACCCACAAACCACAAGATCATAACCTGAGCCGAAGTAAGACGCTTAACTGACTGAGCCATCTAGGCACCCCTATTTTTAATTTTTTGAGGAGCCTCTGTATTGTCTTCCACAGTGGTTACACCAGTTTGCATTCTCACCAACAGTGCAGGAGGGTTCCTTTTCCTCCACATCCTCTCCAACACTCGTTGTTTCTTGTGTTTTTGATTTTAGCCATTAAGACAGGTATGAGGTGATATTTCATTGTGGTTTTGATTAGCATTTCACTGATGATGAGTGATGTTGAACATCTTTTCATGTGTCTGTTGGCCATCTTAATGTCTTCTTTGGAGAAGTGTCTGCATGTGTCTTCTGCCCATTTTTGATTGGATTATTTGTGTGTGTGTGTGTGTGTGTGTGTGTGTGTGTGTAGTTGTATAAGTTCTTCATATATTTTGGATAGTAACCTTTTATCTGACATATCATTTGCAAATATTTTCTCTCATTCAGTAGGCTGTCTTTCAGTTTTGTTGATTCTTTGCTTTGCTGCGCAGAAGCTTTTTATTTTGATGTACTCCAAATAGTTAAATTTTGCTTTTGTTTCCCTTGCTTCAGGATACATATGTAGAAAAATGTTTTTATGCTGATGCCGGAGAAATTACTGCTTGTGCTCTCTTCTAGGATTTTTATGATTTCAGGCCTCGCTCTTTGGTACTTCATCCATTTTGAGTTTATTTTGGTGAATGGTATCAGAAAATGGGTCAGTTTCATTCTTTTGCATGTAGCTGTCCAGTTTTCCCATTACCATTTGTTGAAGAGACTGTCTTTTTCCCATTGCATACTCTGGCCCCCTTTGTTAATTAATTGAACATAAAATTGGGGGTTTGGGCCTCTGTTCTGTTCCATTGATCTATATGTCTATTTTTGTGCCAATACCATACTATTTTGATTACAAGAGCTTTGTAAGATGACTTGAAATCTGGGATTGTGATACCTCCAGTTTTATTTTTCTTTTTCAAGATTGCTTTGGCTATGGGGGTCTTTTGTGGTTCCATACAAATTTTTGGATTGTTTGTTCTAGTTCTGTGGAAAATGCTGTTGGTATTTTGATAAGGATTGCATTAAATCTGTAGATTGTTTGGGGTAGTATAGACATTTTAACATTATTTGTTCTTCCAGCCCATGAGAATATAATGTCTTTCCATTTGTTTGTGTCCTCTTCAATTTCTTTCATCAGTGTTTTATACTTTTCAGAGTACGGGTCTTTCACTTCCTAGGTATTTTATTATTTTGGTGTCATTTTAAATGGGGCTGTTTTCTTAATTTCTCTTTATGCTGCTTCATTATTAGTGTATTACAATGCAACAGATTTCTGTAAAGTGATTTTGTATCCTGTGACGCTACTGAATTCATTTATCGGTTCTACTAGTTTTCTGGTGGAATCTTTACGGTTTTCTACCTAAGGTATCAGATACCTGTAAATATCAAGTACCTGCAAATAGTGGAAGTTGTGTTTCTCTGCTACCATTTCAGATTCCTTTTATTCATTTTTTTGTTGTCAGACTGCTATGGCTAGGGTTTGCAGTACTATGTGGAATAAAAATGGTGAGAATGGACATCCTTGTCTTGTTCCTGACCTTAGGAGGAAAGCTCTCAGTTTAAACATTTTTTGAATGTGGCTACTAGAAACTTAAAATTACTTACATGGCTCACATTTTTGGCTGGTATTCTATTTCTACTGGATGACATTGCTCTATACAACACGTTTAGGTATGTGTGAGAGAACTGAGCAGAGAAGAAAATGAAGTCTGTGCTACAAGCCTAGTCTCCTGATTCTCAGGCCCAGATTTTCTGTGCAATCTTCCAGGGTGCCAGCATTGTTGTTTGTGTCACTATAAACAAATAGGGTCAGTGTCATTTTTGTTAATATTTAATTTCCCTGACATCTTCTGAACTTACACTTGTGCATTAGAGCAATGTGAGTTCAGGTGCTGCAATGCAATTACCTTTGAGTCTGGATGTTTCCTTGACACCACTAGATTTTAAATGGCTTCTGACCATCAACTTTCTGTATAACACGTTTCATTTATACTTTCCTGAGCATCAATAAATATTGCTTAAATCTATCAAGCTCTTTTATGGAACCATTCCCATCAACCTTATTCATCTTTTTTCTTATTTTTGGAAACTTTTTTGAATTGATCCCTTTTCCATAAGACTGAGTTTTTGTAATATATTTATAAAACTCACAAAAGATGATTATATGAACACATTATTTCCTATGTGAGGTAATGAGAACTTGAAGCACTCTTACTCAGTTCACTGATGACAACCTTTATCAGAGAATCCTGGATTTAAGTGTGAGTAAGACTAGGTTGAGCATACTGACTGAACCCTGGGAGGTTTCAGTTCCATCAAACATGATGGTTTCCTGAGTCAAACCATCACCACCTAAGTTCTAAGTTTATTTCTTATTAGTCACAGCACAGCATGAAAAAACCCCACAAAATATTCTGCTTTAAAAAATGTATTAGTGACATATGTAAATCCGCAAACAGCAATAATTTAAAACAGTTTAAGTTTTATATTACAATTGCTAGCTATATAGCACTCATATATTATATGTATGCATCAGTTCTGAACTACAGAGCTCCTAGAGGGAAATTCAGAAGTGTGGCTAGTAGATCCTTCAGGAAGCTCTGAAGGAACTCTTCCCATCTTCCTTGTCCTGCCAGATTAAACGTATATGGACATATGGTCAAAAAAAATATATCATTTGCTGCTGAATTCTTGGGAAAAAACTTAGGAGAGGGAGACTTCGTGTATGGTATTCCCCTCTGCTAGATTTGATTCCAAATGTCAGTCTTGGGTAAAAGTGGATTATTGTTCTTACTAAATATGCTTTCTTTCTCTCCTTGAGCACCTGCAACAAAAAATACCAAAGATTGTTGAATTTAATGAGCCTGAAGCTGACACATACTTAGCTTGTCTGTGTGTTTCTTGTAAGTCGGGGAGTAGGAGTACTTGAGGGCCTGGGGTTCTGTTGATCACGTGGAAGCACCAGTACCTGCACTGAGTTACCTCCTCTTTATCTGGATTAATAGGCTTACAATCAGAGTGGAGACTTTTGTGGTTAAATGCAGGCAGAATACAAACTCTGAGTTTATCTCCACCTCATCCATATAATTTATATGTTATGGTGGTACCATTGGGTCTATGGGACAGCTATTTAGGGTGTATATGAAGAGACCCACATATTTAAGAGGAAAATTTGAGGTGAAAATCTTGATTCTTTTTTCTTTTTATTATTTTTTTAATATGAAATTTATTGTTAAATTGGTTTCCATACAACACCCAGTGCTCATCCCAACAGGTCCCCTCCTCAATACCTATCACCCACTCTCCCCTCCCTCCCACCTCCCATCAACCCTTAGTTTATTCTCAGTTTTTAAGAGTCTCTCATGTTTTGGCTCCCTCCCTCTCTAACCTTTTTTTTTTTTTTTTCCTTCTCCTCTCCCATGGTCTTCTGCTAAGTTTCTCAGGATCCATATATGAGTGAAAACATACAGTATGTGTCTTTCTCTGTGTGACTTATTTCACTTAGCATCACACTCTCCAGTTCCATCCACGTTGCTACAAAAGGCCAAATTTCATTCTTTCTCATTGCCATGTAGTATTCCATTGTGTATATAAGCCACAATTTCTTTATCCATTCATCAGTTGATGGACATTTAGGCTCTATCCATAATTTGGCTATTGTTGAAAGTGTTGCTATAAACATTGGGGTACAAGTGCCCCTATGCATCAGAACTCCTGTATCCCTTGGGTAAATTCCTAGCAGTGCTATTGCTGGGTCATAGGGTAGATCTTTTAATTTTTTGAGGAAACTCCACACTGTTTTCCAGAGTGGCTGCACCAGTTTGCATTCCCACCAACAGTGCAAGAGGGTTCCTGTTTCTCCACATCCTCTCCAGCATCTATCATCTCCTGATTGTTCATTTTAGCCACTCTGACTTGGGTGAGGTGGTATCTGAGTGTGGTTTTGATTTGTATTTCCTTGATAAGGAGTGACGTTGAGCATCTTTTCATGTGCCTGTTGTCTTCTTTAGAGAAGTGTCTATTCATGTTTTTTTCCCATTTCTTCACTGGGTGAAGAAATTTCTTCACTGGTATTTGTTTTTTGGGTGTGGAGTTTGGTGAGCTCTTTATAGATTTTGGATACTAGCCCTTTGTCTGATATGTCATTTGCAATATCTTTTCCCATTCCGTTGGTTGCCTTTTAGTTTTGTTGGCTGTTTCCTTTGCTGTGCAGAAGCTTTTTATCTTCATAAGGTCCCAGTAGTTCATTTTTGCTTTTAATTCCCTTGCCTTTGGGGATGTGTCAAGTAAGAAATTGCTACGGCTGAGGTCAGAGAGGTCTTTTCCTGCTTTCTCCTCTAGGGTTTTGTTGGTTTCCTGTCTCACATTCAGGTCCTTTATCCACTTTGAGTTTATTTTTGTGAATGGTGTGAGAAAGTGGTCTAGTTTCATCCTTCTGCATGTTGCTGTCCAGTTCTCCCAGCATGATTTATTAAAGAGACTTTTTTCCATTGGATATTCTTTCCTGCCTTGTCAAAGATTAGTTGGCCATACTTCTGTGGATCCAATTCTGGAGTCTCTATTCTATTCCATTGGTCTATGTGTCTGTTTTTGTGCCAATACCATGCTGTCTTGGTGATTACAGCTTTGTAGTAGAGGCTAAAGTCTGGGATTGTGATGCCTCCTGCTTTGGTCTTCTTCTTCAAAATTACTTTGGCTATTTGTGGCCTTTTGAGTTCCATACAAATTTTAGGATTGCTTGTTCTAGCTTTGAGAAGAATGCTGGTGAAATTTTGTTTGGGATTGCATTGAATGTGTAGATTGCTTTGAGCAGTATTGATGTTTTAAAACTATTTATTCTTCTAATCCATGAGCACGGAATGTTGTTCTATTTCTTTTTATCTTCTTCAATTTCTTTCATAAGCTTTCTATAATTTTCAGCATACAGATCTTTTACATCTTTGGTTAGATTTATTCCTAGGTATTTTATGCTTCTTGGTGCAATTGTGAATGGGATCAGTTTCTTTATTTGTCTTTCTGTTGCTTCATTGTTAGTGTATAAGAATGCAGCTGATTTCTGTGCATTGATTTTGTATCCTGCGACTTGGCTGAATTCATGTATCAGTTCTAGCAGACTTTGGTGGAGTCTCTCGGGTTTTCCATGTATGATATCATGTCATATGCAAAAAGCAAAAGGTTGACTTCATCTTTGCCAATTTTGATGCCTTTGATTTCCTTTTGTTGTCTGATTGCTGTTGCTAGAACTTCCAACACTATGTTAAACAACAGCGGTGAGAGTGGACATCCCTGTCGTGTTCCTGATCTCAGGGGGAAAGCTCTCAGTTTTTCCCCATTGAGGATGATATTAGCTGTGGGCTTTTCATAAATGGCTTTTATGATGTTTAAGTATGTTTTTTTTATCCCGACTTTCTCGAGGGTTTTTATCAAGAAAGGGTGCTGAATTTTGTAAAATGCTTTTTCTGCATCTATTGACAGGATCTTTATGCTTCTTTTCTTTTATTAATGTGATGTATCACATTGATTGATTTGCGAATGTTGAACCAGTCTTGCATCCCAGGAATGAATCCCACCTGATCATGGTGAATAATTCTTTTCATATGCTGTTGAATTCGATTTGCCTAGTATCTTATTGAGAATTTTTGCATCCATATTCATCAGGGATATTGGCCTGTAGTTCTCTTTTTTTGCCTGGTCTCTGTCTGGCTTAGGAATCCAAGTAATGCTGGCTTCATAGAATGAATCTGGAAGTTTTCATTCCCTTTCTTTTTTTGGAACAGCTTGAGAGGTATAGGTGTTATCTCTGCTTTAAATATCTGGTAGAATCCCCCTGGGAGGCCATCTGGTCCTGGACTCTTATTTGTTGGGAGATTTTTGATAACTGATTCAATTTCTTCGCTGGTTATGGGTCTGTTCAAGTTTTCTATTTCTTCCTGTTTGAGTTTTGGAAGTGTGTGGGTGCTTAGGAATTTGTCCATTTCTTCAAAGTTGTCCAGTTTGTTGGCATATAATTTTTCATAGTATTCCCTGATAATTGCTTGTATCTCTGAGGGATTGGTTGTAATAATTCCATTTTCATTCATGATGTTATCTATTTGGGTCATCTCCCTTTTCTTTTTGAGAAGCCTGGCTAGAGGTTTATCAATTTTTTTTATGTTTTCAAAAAACCAACTGTTGGTTTCATTGATCTGCTCTACAGTTTTTTTTTTTTTAGATTCTATATTGTTTATTTCTCCTCTGATTTTTATTTCTCTTCTTCTGCTGGGTTTGGGGTGTCTTTGCTGCTCTACTTCTATCTCCTCTAGGTGTGCTGTTAGATTTTGTATTTGGGATTTTTCTTGTTTGAGATATCCTGGATTGCAATGTATTTTCCTCTCAGGACTGCCTTCGCTGCGTCCCAAAGTGTTTGGATTGTTGTATTTTCATTTTCGTTTTGTTTCCATATATTTTTTGATTTCTTCTCTAATTGCCTGGTTGACCCACTCATTCTTTAGTAGGGTGTTCTTTAACCTCCCTGCTTTTGGAGGTTGTCCAGACTTTTTCCTGTGGTTGATTTCAGGCTTCATAGCATTGTGGTCTGAAAGTATGCATGGTATAATTTCAATTCTTGTATACTTATGAAGGGCTGTTTTGTGACCCAGTATGTGATCTATCTTGGAGAATGTTCCATGTGCACTCGAGAAGAAAGTATATTCTGTTGCTTTGGGATGCAGAGTTCTAAATATATCTGTCAAGTCCATCTGATCCAATGTGTCATTCAGGGCCCTTGTTTCTTTATTGAGCCTGTATCTAGATGATCTATGCATTGTTGTAAGTGGAGTGTTAAAGTCCCCTGCAATTACCACATTCTTATCAATAAGGTTCCTTATGTTTGTGAGTAATTGTTTTATATATTTGGGGGCTCCCACATTCGGCGCATAGACATTTATAATTGTTAGCTCTTCATGATGGATAGAGCCTGTAATTATTATATAATGCCCTTCTTCATCTCTTGTTACAGCCTGTAACTTAAAGTCTAGTTTGTCTAAGTATGGCTACTCCAGCTTTCTTTTGACTTCCAGTAGCGTGATAGATAGTTCTGCATCCCCTCACTTTCAATCTGAAGGTGTCCTCAGGTCTAAAATGAGTCTCTTGTAGATAGCAAATAGATGGGTCTTGTTTTTTTATCCATTCTGATACCCTGTGTCTTTTGGTTGGAGGATTTAGTCCCTTTACATTCAGTGTTATTATAGAAAGATATGGGTTTAGAGTCATTGTGATGTCTGTAGGTTTCATGCATGTAGTGATGTCTCTGGTACTTTGTGGTCTTTGCAACATTTCACTCACAGAGTCCCCCTTAGGATCTCTTGTAGGGCTGGTTTAGTGGTGACGAATTCCTTCAGTTTTTGTTTGTTTGGGAAGACCTTTATCTCTCCTTCTATTCTAAATGACAGACTTGCTGGATAAAGGATTCTCGGCTGCATATTTTTTCTGTTCATCACATTGAAGATCTCCTGCCATTCCTTTCTGGCCTGCCGAGTTTCAGTAGATAGGTCTGCCACTAGTCTTATGGGTCTCCCTTTGTAGGTGAGAGCCTGTTTATCCCTAGCTGCTTTCAGAATTTTCTCTTTATCCTTGTATTTTTCCAGTTTCACTATGATAGGTCTTGCAGATCTAGTGCAGATAGATAGTGAAGATAGATAGATCATGGAGATAGTGCAGGAGATCGATTCAAGTTACGTCTGAAGGGAGTTCTCTGTGCCTCTTGGATTTCAATGTCTGTTTCCTTCCCCACATCAGGGAAGTTCTCAACTATAATTTGTTCAAGTACACCTTCAGCCCCTTTCTCTCTCTCTTCCTCTTTTGGAATTTCTATTATACAGATATTGTTCCATTTGAGTGCATCACTTAGTTCTCTCTAATTCTCCCCTCATACTCCTGGTTTTTTTTACCTTTCTTTGTCTCAGACTCCTCTTTTTCCATAATTTTATCTTTTAACTCACCTATTCTCTCGTCTGCCTCTTCAATCTGAGCTGTGGCTGCCTCCATTTTATTTTGCACCTCATTTATAGCATTTTTTTTAGCTCCTCATGACTGTTTCTTAGTTTCCTGATCTCTGTAGCAATGGATTCTCTGCTGTCCTCTATACTTTTTTAAAGCCCAGCGATTAATTTTATGAGTATTATTCTATATTCTTGTTCCATTATATTGCTTAAAACGTTTTTGATCAATTCGTTAGGTGTTGCTACTTCCTGGAGTTTCTTTTGAGGAGAATTCTTCCATTTCGTCCTTTTGGGTAGTCCCTGGGGTGGCTCTAAACTTCAGAGCACTTCGCCTGTGCTGTCCAGAGTAACTTGTGTTGGTGGGCAGAACCACAGTCAGACCCGATGTCTGCCCCCAGCCCACTGCTAGATCCACAATCAGACTGATGTGTACTTTATCTTCCCCTCTCCCAGGGGCACGACTCACTGTGGAGTGGTGTGGCCCCTATCTAGGCTACTTGCACACTGCCAGGCTTGTGGTGCTGCTTCTATGGGATCTGGCGTATTAGCCGGGGTGGATCCGCAAGGTGCACAGGAGTGGGAAGGGCAGGCTCAGCTCACTTTGCTGTTGGTGGGAAGGGCAGGCTCAGCTCACTTTGCTGTTGGTGGTCCCCTGCGGGAGGGGCCCTGCAGCACTGAGAGGGAGGCAGGCAGCTTCGTCAGAGGTATGGATCCACAGAAGCACAGCATTGGGTGTTTGCGCGGTACAAGCAAGTTCGGTGATGGGAACTGGTTCCCTTTGGGATTTCAGCTGGGGGTGAGAGAGGGGGATGGCGCTGGCCAGCGCCTTTGTTCCCCGCCAAGCTCTGAGTTTTGTTCCCTGCTGAGCTCTGTCTTCCGGGGCTCAACACCTCTCCCTCCCATTGTCCTCTAGCCCTCCTTCTCTCTGAGCAGAGCTGTGGACTTATAACATTCCAGATGTTAAGTCCTGCTGGCTGTCAGAACACACTCCGTCTGGCCCCTCCGCTTTTGTGAGCCAGACTCGGGGGCTCTGCCTTGCTGGGCGGGCTGCCCCTCCACTGCCCCGGCTCCCTCCTGCCAGTCCATGTAGGGTGCACCGCCTTTCCGCCCTTCCCTCTTCCGTGGGCCTCTTGTCTACGCTTGGTTCCGGAGAATCCGTTCTGCTAGTCTTCTGGCAGTTTTCTGGGTTATTTAGGCAGATGTGGGTGGAATCTAAGTGATCGGCAGGATGCGGTGAGCCCAGTGTCCTCCTATGCCACCATCTTCCCTATGTTCCTCGATTCTTCTTTTTTTAAACAATGTTAATAAAGTACACCATTGTGGGATTAAATAACAATGAGTTCAAAAGCAAGCTAATAGGAGTAGTCTTGGTAATTTTTGGACTCTGTGGAAATGAATAAAAAAATTAACTTAATTTTTAGCTCATGCTACTAATTCTAAGTACAAGTGTTTCAAAAATAGTTTCACCCTCAATAAATTTCAGTTTCTTAAGTCTTGGATTGATAATTTTTTGGGTAGTTTCTGCATGTCAGCTTTGCAGATGGAAGGATCCATTTACCAAAGGGCTGGTTTCTGTATGTGAGCTGTGACATTGTTATAGTTCTTATAAATGATCTTCCATTGTAATCAATTATTATATTGCATGAATATAATTTTTTAAAGTGGTGGATTTCTAAATGGTGACCATTTCCCCAAATGAGGATCATCTTGAAATAATAGGAAATTATAACACTTTCAAAACTCTGCACATGGGCTTTTCAGTGGCATCTCCTAATTTCTTTTTTAAAGTTGATATAACCCAGATGTTAGCTGCTCCCTTTTCCTTCTCTTAAAGCTCCCTCAAAGACACCCCTCCCCCATAAAGCATTAGAGAACAAGGTAGAGTTGACTGAAGATTTGAGTCGGGGTGGGGGTGGTGGTGGTGATATAAATTAACAGGTTTATTTTATATACCCCACAGCAAACAACGTGAAATCCTATTTTAACATTTTCTTCGCCAAGTTCTCTTTCTCTCCTGCTGGCCTTTGTTATGTCTCCTCCCCCCCCCCCCCCCCCCCCCATTCAGCGTTCAGTGTAGTTGGCTCCAGTCTTTTCTCTCAGTGTCTGGGGCCCCTCATATCTATCTTCTTTTTATTACTCAGAATAGTTTGGTTCTTCCTTGGCTCTTCTGAACTCAAACCTGTTACAGCTGCTTACCAAAACAGCAGGCTCTTCTTGTAACTAGGACTCACTTACCTTAGATAATAATGGAAGTAAAAAATACACGAAACTCTATGTAACACGTGATTCTCTCTCTTTTTAAAAATAGGTTTATGCCTCTCTTCTCAGTTGTCATAGGATTTCTTTTGAAAAAACAAATGCAAACCTAAGCCACACAGGCCTTGGAATTGTTAAAACATTAACTTTAATAAAATAAAGCTTTCTTAATATCTTAAAATCTTAGGGGCATCTGGGTGGCTCATTCGGTTAAGCGTCTGAGTTTGGCTCAGGTCATGATCTCACGGTTTGTGGGTTTGAGCCCCACGTCTGGCTCTGTGCTGCTAGCCTAGAGCCTGCTTTGGATTCTGTGTCTGTCTCTCTCTCTGCCCCTCCCACACTCGTGCTCTATCTCTGTCTCTCAAAAATAAATAAATATTAAAAAATTAGAAAAAAATCTTAAAAATATGAAAGCTAAATGAAATCATAGTGTTATAGTGAATAAATCTGGTTTCCAACAGAGCACACAGGTTGTCTATACCAAGCCAAATGAATATATTGAATAACACTGTTGGTTGACTAGTTATCATTTATTAGCTATAATAAGGGTATAAATAAAATATAGAAACTATTCTTGATTCCATCATCCATATTAGAGCAAACTATAGTGTGCTTGGGAAGGCACTTTATCGCCACCCTTTCCTTCGCCATCTTTGCTTTTTCCTCTCTATTCCTATATACAACATTCATTTTAAAAATAATTGAGATTATATTATATCCTATTGTTGTGGTTTGAATGGTGCCCCCTCCCCAGTATGTCCATTGGAACCTGTGAACATGATCTATTTAGAAAAAGGGTCTTTGCAAATATAATTAAGTTAATGATCTTGAGATGAGATCATGCTGGTAATCCAGTCACAAATGTCTTCCTAAGGGAAGAGAAGGGCAAAAGATAAACAGAAAAGAAGATAATGTGAAGATGGAGGCAGAGATGGGAGTTTTACAGCCCCAAGTCAAAGAATGTGAAAAGCTGCCAGGAGCTGGGGCAGAGGCTGGAACAGCTCCTTTCCTAGAGCCTCCAGAAGGAGCACTGCCCGGCTGGCGCTGTGATTTGGGACTTGTAGTCTGTAGAACTGTGAGAGAATAAAGTTTTTCTACTTAAAGCCATCTAGCTTGTGGTAGTTAGTCTGTTATAGGTAATCCTCCTAGGAGAATAATGGCCAGTTGTTTTTAGCTTTTAGTTGAGACGTTCAATATTTGATCATTTGTACATTCTTTCACTCAGTACATATTTCTTAAATGCCTATTATGTGTCAGGCAGAATGCTATATGCTGGGCATGCAGAGTTAAATAAGACATAATTTCTGCTTCAGGTATGATGTCATCATCCATACATAGTTGCAATAATTTTATCTCTACAATTGCCATGATGCTCTCATATTTCATTGTTTATACTGATGGGTATGATGGGTGGAAAAATGACTCATTAGGATGTCCAGCTCTCTGAAATTTTCATCAGTATACAAGTTCTGTAGACAAACCAATGCCAGGTGGTAGAAAACCTTAGTAGGATTTGGGAAGCTGGTTGGAAATGTTGCCTTGAAGCTGTAACTCAAGGGAATGTTGGGCCACCTTTAAACTTGAGTAGCATTCTCAAAAACTAAGATCTATTTCCTTATTTAATATCAGGAATTTAAAAAATTCTCTCTACTTGTTGATCTTTGGTAAAAATTAGATGTGCGATAAAGAAGAAAAAATAAAAATAAAAGAAAAAGAGGGGCAAAGAGCATAGAAAGGAAAAGTAGTGATATCTAAGATTCAAAGACTCAAAAGAATCTGTGATATTTGTGGGCTGAAAGAATGATATTGTCAGCAACATAGGGAAAGAAAACTGTCGCAGTGGCTTTGTGTACCAGTTAGAGATAAGGAAGAAAGAGAAAGTGTAATTGAGATTGTGATGGTGAACAGAAGGAAGGAAATGGACTCTAATGATGGGGAAAGAGTAGATTTTGAAGATGTGAAGAAAGTTGATAGTATTTTTTAATGGAAAATACATGGTATAATGAATATGCTTTCTGTAAGCTTTGGAAAAGAAGTAGCATTCTTGGACAGTAAATACCTATTGGATTCTTTTTTACAGAAGTATAATTAACATACAGTGTTATATTAGTTTATATTATTAATCATTAATAATGATTAACAATTCTATACATTACTCAGTGTTCATCATGATAAGGGTACTCTTAATCCCTTTCATCTATTTCACCTAATCCCTACCTTCCCTGTGGCAACCACCAGTTTATTCTCCATATTTAAGGGTTTGTCTCTTTTTTTCTTCAGTTTTTTTTTTTTTAAATTTTTTTTTTCAACGTTTTTATTTATTTTTGGGACACAGAGAGACAGAGCATGAACGGGGGAGGGGCAGAGAGAGAGGGAGACACAGAATCGGAAACAGGCTCCAGGCTCTGAGCCATCATCAGCCCAGAGCCTGACGCGGGGCTCGAACTCACGGACCGCGAGATCGTGACCTGGCTGAAGTCGGACGCCTAACCGACTGCGCCACCCAGGCGCCCCTTGTTTTGTTTCTTAAATTTCATATATGAGTGAAATCATATCATGTTTGTCTTTGATTTATTTCACTTAGCATAATTGCCTCTAGGTCCATCCATGTTGTTGCAAATGGCAAGATCTCATTCTTTTTTATGACTGAGTAATACTCCATGGAACATAAGTACCGCATCTTTTTTGGATTTTAAATGTGCCTAGAAATCCACTGTTAAAACCATTGTGGGGGAGTTCTAGGGGAAAAGAAGAAAAGTGCAGCATTGAGAAATGGAATTGAGGGTAGAGTGGGGTTCCTGGAGAACACATGAACATTAGTGAAGATTGAAGGGGCTATGTTGGCAACAGGGGATGCATTTTATTCAGATAACCTGGTTTGATCTGTGTCAATCAGCATGTGCTGGGGCTTCATCAGGGACATGAAGTAGAAGTTTTATAGTGGCAGTGAGAGTAGTGGCAGGGATCCATGTTCAACACTCATCTGTTCATTCACCCACATTTATGTAGCACTTCTCTGTACCAGCCACTGTGCTGGATACCAGGGTACAGGGATTATGAGGACTCATGTTCCTTCCCTCAAGGAGCCTGAAGTCCAGGGGCAGGGGTGGACAAATAAAAAGACAACTTTTACAGAAATAAGTGCCATGGTAAAATGAAGCATGAGATGCTTTGGGAGCACACGCAAGCCTTATGAGGCTGATAGGAGGGACATCATTATCTCAGAAGTCAGAGAAGAATGGGCCCATAGGAAGTATAAGTTATTGAAAAGCTAATTGAATGGTGGAGTGAGAGGGAGGAGAGTAGAGGAGAATTAGGGAAAGGTGCTATTTTTAATTAATAGTTCATGGAATTCTTACACTTACTGAAGTTTGAGTACCATTGGGACAGGTATTTCAAGGTCCCTCCCAGCTCCCAAACACTATGACTCTGTGATTCTTTCAGTGTTGTCATGATAGCTAGGAGCCAAAGAAGAGAAGTCAGTGAGCAGCTCTACAGGATAACAAGATCTAACAAAATGCAAGGTTGGAAGTGTATGGGTGGATATCATGGTAATAATAATGATGATGATGATGGTGGTAGTGGTGATGATAGAACCGAGGAGTCAGATACAAGAGAGCAAGTTACAAAATGGATTGGGGAAAGAAGAGAGAAACTTTGTAGGATCTTCCAACAATGAGGATATTGTATGCCAGATGGAAGAAATTGTAAAGAAATTAACAAAAGCGTCAGGAGATAATTCAGAGCATGAGGCTGCACAGTTAGTGCCCTGACCATATACTCCCACAAATCCTGTGCACATGTCTGTGATAGCATATAGTGTCATAATGGTCTCCTTACCTTTCACTTACTTGTCTACATTTGTTGATGCTTATTATGTGCCAGGTACTGTGTTAGGTGCTGGAAATGCAGTGAACCCAAACAGACATGATCTCTGCAATCATGGAGCTTAGTGTCTGGGAGAGGGGAGGTAGACTTAATAAAATAATCATGCTAAGTAGAATATAATTACATACTGAGGCAAATGCTGATAAGGAAAAGATTATGGTTCTGAAAAAAGGATTGTGGGGGAAGGAGTGGGCAGAGGCAAGGCAGTTTAGGAATGGGTTCCTTCAGGAAATAGTAAATTTGAGCTGGGAACTTAATGATGATTAGCATTTCATCAGCTATTAGTCAGGCAAGGGGAGTGATGGAATGGGAAAGAGAACTATAAACAGAGGGGACAGCATGTGCAAAGGCCCTGGGGGCGGGGGGAAGGAGGATGGTAATTATCAGGGACTGAAGCACAGAGAGTATGGCTGAGAGAAGAGCAGGGTGAGGCTGGAAAAACAGTCAGAGGCCAGACCCTGCAGGACTTGAAGACCATGTTAAGAGTTTGGGTCTTTTCCTTAAGAACAAAGGGAATACATGAAAGAATTTAACTCTGGCAAAAATCATGCCTATTTCATGGGGGAAAGCCAGTGGAGAAGGGCCAGGAAAGATAGGGAGGAGGGTGGTTGCCTATCATTATACTTGTTTATCTATTCTTATACTCCTGTGAATTACCGGAGCCTGAGACCATCTCTGTGTTCCCATCAACTAACTTAACAATGTCCTGTTGGTATTCAATGCTCAATAATTATATGATGTATGAGCCAGATGCATTTATGTTAGTTAAATGAATCATTTCAAAGATCAGATTTTCTTTTAGTTATTTCCCTCTTCTTCTCCCACTCTTTCTTCCCTCCAACTAATATGGTGCAAGGGGAAGTATCCACATATTGCATGTTCTCTGTACATCGTTGTCTGCTGTCATTGCCATTTAACAATGCTGTCTGCTATGGGATCATCGAATACCAAACCTTTGTTTAATCTAGGTGCTCGGTGTTACTAGGAGTCTCCCAGACATCACTGTACCTAACATGCAGGAGACTGTGCCTGACATTAAAGAAAGACAGAGTATTAAATTTCATCTGGGGCTCATTTCTGAATTAGTAGAGTTCATTGAAGCAGTGCTTACTGTTTTTGTTTGTTTGTTTTGTTTTGTTTTGTTTTGTTTTGTTTTGTTTGCAGCCTTCCCCAGGTGTAGCATGTCAGAAAAGCAAAAATGTGGTAACCTGGGTGTCCAAGACTCTTGGATCTTGGACAGAGAAGCAGAGATGAGTTTCTTTGTGTCTGCTTCAGATGCTTCCCTCCAGCAGGACTTTCTGAATTTCCTGGCTAATGAATACTGTTAACCCAGCTTGCTTCATCTGGTTACCTTGTCCCTTTCCAGGCATTTGTGTTCAGACATACTTTCCCTCTTCACACTGCTAAATTTAAGGCTTAATTTTCAAGTCAAATGCTCATATGGCTGACTGCCTGAGAAGTCACATGTGGAGAGCTCATAGACCCAGGCAGGGAGTTGTGCCTTCGCTTCTAGGGAGCGAGTCTGGAAACCATATGAACTGTAAATAGTTTTAAAATGTAAAAAAGTAAAGCTTTATGCCAAAAGAGGAGAGCTGAGGGTTTTTTGTTTTTTCTCTGTAGACTCAGTTATTAGATATCTGTTGGAAATTACTGACCTCTATCATACAGTCTGTTGACTGTCTTTATCAGCTGGGACTGGACCAGCCAGATTTAACCCCCTTGGGGACTCAGCTCTGCCAACACTTGCTTTATTAGAAGTAGATTTTGAGGTCATAACAATGTACCATAAGTTAAGTTGTCAGGTATATAATTTTAATGGAAATTGTGTTATTTCACTTAATATTTCCTTATAAAACTTGGGTGATAGAAATAGGTTAATTTTTTTTTAGTTTTTAAAAATTTAATTTTCTAGCGAGGGCAAAAAAAAAGAATAAATAAGAAAAGGGTCATGCCTCCTTTATTTGTTCCCCATCAGGTGACATCACCTTCCATTTTGAGAAATATTGCCTATCATGTGTCCTGTTTGTTGGGTTTTCTCTCTCTTCTTCACCTCATCCTTCATTATATAAAGTAGTTCTGTAAGACTTTTTTCTTCCTTTTTTTTGCCTTTGTTCTCAATTCTTGGGGGTGCCAAAGCACAGAGATGTTGTCATTCTTTCTTATGTGTAGGTTACCTAGACACCCTTTCATTTGGAATTGGCAAATCTCTTTAGATTCTCCTTTTTATCCCCTCTGTATTCCAAATTTAATCTTTTCTCTGTATCTCTTTATCATTCTTTCTCTAGGGGTAAAGAAGAAAGAACAACGAAGTTGAGATACAAAGTGATAGGAAAACAATATTCAATATAGGCCCTTTTAAGTAGAGGACATTTTAGGATATTAGATGTCTTCTAGAAATTATAGCAGGGTTTATACAAATAAATGTGCAGAGGACCACAGCACACATGCTTAGAATTGTCATGCAGATTTGCTGATGTTCAGTGTCAAATCTGGTACTGAAAATGATGAACTAATGTAAGTTTTATTTAAATGGTACCTGATTATTGGTCACCATCTCTGACATGAGATCTCCCAGTTAACCAAGTCAAAATATAATTCCCGGCAGTGGCTCTTATGATTAGGAAAGAAGTTCAGAAGAGAGAAGACTGCTTACACACATATTTAAATAAGTTTTTGCAGATAACAAATAAAAACATAAGGCCTGAAATCTCTTGATAGCTGGGAAGCATAGAGGACTTGGCAGGGAGGGAGGCCAGCCTGTCATTGCTCTGAAGGAGAAAAACTTTATCCTGAGTGCATTGGAGTACACAGTGGAATACGCTGGAGTCTGCTCCAGGTGAAAAGGCATCATCTAGTTATATGCAGAAATCAGAAAATTCTAGAGACTTTGGTACTTATGTAATGGTAGAGAGAAATAAAGGGCTTGTATTAGAAGGACCTTCTCATCTTCCCTTACCTCTAAAATGTGAGAAGTGGAGACACCATTTGGTACATCAATCCTCAACCCAAAGCTCTCAGCTGTTCCAGGGACTTACAAAATTATGGTCCATAGAGCATGGGGTAGTGGATGTGTAAGGGCCTTCACCAAAAGCCAAATTTACCTTAGGCCTTCAGGGTCCAGAAATAGTGGATTCATTTGGGAGCTCTAGCTCATGTGTCAGGTTGGGGCAGGGAAGAGTGTTGCAGTTCTGTTTATGCTCAAAACCTAATGGCTTGAATTGGAAACACTTATGGGGCTCAACAATCTTGTTGAAGGCAGTTGAATTATTATTCTGGTACTCTTAAAGCCAGACACATGGCTGTTGTGAACCAAAGAAGAATGCATAGGTTTGCCTTAGTTCCTTAAATACTGAGTACCTTCAATGTACCAAAGATAATTAACATGCCATTGCTTGTTGTATGGATTCACAATTTGTGGAGGAGGGACATAAATAAGTGAATGGTTTCAATATGATATATATGATGATGGGGGTGTTATGGACTGCCATGGAAGTACTGAAGACAGGTACTTAGCCTAGTCTAGGGGTCAGAGGAGACTTCCTTTGAAAAGCTGAGTATTTAACTAAAATTAATTAAAAATGTAAAGAATCTAGGGTGACTGGGTGGCTTAGTCGGTTAAGTGTCTGACTTCAGCTCAGGTCATGATCTCGTGGTTCATGAGTTTGAGCCCTGCTTTGGGCTGTGTGCTGACAGCTCAGAGCCTGGAGCCTACTTCGGATTCTGTGTCTTCCACTCTGTCTCTGCCCCTTCCCCAATTTGCACTCCATCTCTCTCTCTCTCTCTCTCTCTCTCTCAAAAATAAACATTAAAAATGTAAGAAATCTAAAATAGTAAAAATTTCTATTTTTTAGAGAAAAGTATTATCCCTTACTGTTGTATTTGTTTGGTGTTTGCAAATATGCACATATACAAAAACCCATGCAACATATACAATTTGTATTCTACTCTTATTGACATGACAACTCCTATATGGCATTAAAAGTTGTTTTAAAAAACATTTTTAATAGCTGAATAATAGATGAATTGATTATTCCCCTGTTAGTTTGTTTCTAATTTTCTTGTTTTAATAACTCAGAGAAACATCTTTGAACATAAATTTCATATGCATCTCTATTTCTTTAGTCTATATTTCTAGGGAACTAAATTGCCTTTTTAAAAAGATTCTTAATGTATATTGTTAAATTACTTTCACGGAAGTTTGAGCCCATTTATCCTCCATTTGAACAAATGAGTGTTTTTTCCACAATATCATCGCAACTTTGAGTATTATTTTTTAGAAAATCTAGGCCAACTGGATAAGAATAAACAGGTATCTTGCTGTTTTAAAAATTCATTGGTTTCTACGGAAGGTGATTATTTTTTTAATATTTAGTAACTGTATTTTTCCTTTCAGTGACTTACCTATTTATATTTATTGCCTATTTTTGGTATATAGTATTATTTTGTGTTTTCTGTTTGAGAATATAGTTTATTTTTTTAAATATTTATTTTTAAATATAATTTATTGTCAAATTGGTTTCCATACAACACCCAGTGTTCATCCCAAAAAGTGTCCTCCCTAATGCCGCTAATCCATTGAGCCTATCCCACCACCACAGCCCCTCCAGCAACCCTCAGTTTGTATTTAAGAGTCTCTTATGTTTTGTCCCCTTCCTTGTTTTTATATTATTTTTGCTTCCCTTCGCTTATGTTCATTTGTTTTGTATCTTAAATTCTCCATATGAGTGAAGTCGTATGGTATTTGTCTTTCTCTACTGGCTAATTTCACTTAGCATAATAAACTCTAGTTGCATCCACGTAGTTGCAAATGGCAAGGTTTTATTCTTTTTGATTGCTGAGTAATACTCCATTGTATGTATATGTATGTGTGTGTGTTGTGTGTGTGTTGTGTGTGTGTGTGTGTGTGTGTGTGTGTGTGTACAAACACCAAGTCTTCTTTATCCACTTGTCCATCAATGGACATTTGGACTTTTCCATACTTTGGCTATTGTCAATAGTGCAGCTGTAAACCTTGGGGTGCATGTGTCCCTTCGAAACAGCACACCTGTATCCCTTGCATAAATATGTAGTAGTGCAATTGCTGGGTTGTAGGGTAGTTCTATTTTTAATTTTTAGAAGAACCTCCATACTGTTTTGCAGAGTGGCTGCACCAGTTTGCATTCCCACTAGCAGTGCGAAAGAGATCTTTCTCCACAGGCTTGCCAACATCTGTTGTTGCCTGAGTTGTTTATTTTAGCCATTCTGATAGGTGTGAGGTGGTATCTCATTGTGGTGTTGATTTGTATTTCCCTGATGATGAGTGATGTTGAGCATTTTTTCATGTGTCAGTTGGCCATCTGGATGTTTTCATTGGAGAGGTGTCTATTCATGTCTTTGTCCATTTCTTCACTGGATGATTTGTTTTTTGGGTGTTGAGTTTGATAAGTTCTTTATAGATTTTGGATACTAACCCTTTATCTGATATGTCGTTTGCAAATATCTTCTCCCATTCTGTCGGTTGCCTTTTAGTTTTGCTGATTGTTTCATTCACTGTGCAGAAGCTTTTTATTTTGATGAGGTCCCAATAATTCATGTTTGCTTTTGTTTCCCTTGCCTTCAGAGACATGTCGAGTAAGGAGTTGCTGAAGCCACGGTCAAAGAGGTTTTTGCCTGCTTTCTCCTTGAGGATTTTGATGGCTTCCTGTCTTAAGTTTAGGTCTTTCATCCATTTTGAGTTTATTTTTGTGTATGGTGTAAGAAAATGGTGCAGGTTCATTCTTCTGCATGTCGCTGTCCAGTTTTCCCAGCACCACTTGCTGGAGAGACTGTCTTTATTCCATTGGATATTCTTTGCTGCTTTGTCAAAGATTAGTTGGCCATACGTTTGTGGGTCCAGTTCTGGGTTCTCTATTCTGTTCCATTGATCTGAGTGTCTATTTTTGTGCCAGTACCATACTGTCTTGATGATTACAGCTTTGTAATAACAGCTTGAAGTCTGGGATTGTGATGACTTCTGCTTTGGTTTTCTTTTTCAAGATTGCTTTGGCTATTCAGGGTCTTTTCTGGTTCCATACAAGTTTTAGGATTGTTTGCTCTAGCTCTGTGAAGAATGCTGGTGTTATTTTGATAGGGATTGCATTGAATATGTACATTGCTTTGGGTAGTATTGACATTTTACAATATTTGTTCTTCCTATCCAGGAGCGTGGAGTATTTATCCATTTTGTGTGTGTGTCTTCTTCAGTTTCTTTCATAAGCTCTCTATAGTTATCAGTGTATAGATTTTTCACCTCTTTGGTTAGATTTATTCCTAGGCATTTTATGGCTTTTGGTGCAGTTGTAAATGGGATCGATTCCTTGATTTCTCTTTCTGTTTCATTATTGGTGTATAGGAATGAAGCCGATTTCTATGTATTGATTTTATATCCTGCGACTTTGCTGAATTCATGGATCAGTTCTAGCCATTTTTTGGTGGAATCTTTTGGGTTTTCCATATAGAGTATCATGTCTTCTGTGAAGAGTAAAAGTTTGACCTCCTCCTGGCTGATTTGGATGCATTTTATTTCTTTGTGTTGTCTGCTTGCTGAGGCTAAGATTTCCAATACTTTGTTAAATAGTAATTGTGAGATCGCACATCCTTGTCTTGTTCCTGACTGTAGGGGAAAGGCTCTCAATTTTTCTCCATTGAGGATGATATTAGCTGTAGGCCTTTCATATATGGCCTCATGATGTTGATGTATGTTCTATCTATCCCTACTTTGTTGAGGGTTTGTTTTTTTTTTATCAAGAAAGGATGCTGTATTTTGTCAAATGCTTTCTCTGCATCTGTTGAAAGGATCATATGGTTCTTGTCTTTTATTGATGTGATGAATCACATTGATTGTTTTATGGATATTGAACCAGCCCTGCATCCCAGGTATAAATCTCACTTGGTCGTGGTGAATATTTTTTTAAATTTATTGTTGGATCTGGTTGGCTAATACCTTGTTGAGGATTTTTGCGTCCATGTTCATCAGGGAAATTGGTCTATAGTTCTCCTTTTTAGTGGGGTCTCTGGTTTTGGAAACGAGGTAATGCTGGCTTCATAGAAAGAGTTTGGAAGTTTTCCTTCCATTTCAAGTTTTTTGGAACAGCTTCAAGAGAATAGGTGTAACTCTTCCTTAAATGTTGTTAGAATTCCCCTGGAAAGCTGTCTGGCCCTGGACTCTTGTTTTTTGGCAGATTTTTGATTAATAATTCAATTTCCTTACTGGTTATGGGTGTGTTCAAATTTTCTATTTCTTCCTGTTTCAGTTTTGTTTGTTTATATGTTTCTAGGAATTTGTCCATTTTTTCCAGATTGCCCATTTTATTGGCATGTAATTGCTCATAATATTCTCTTATTTTTGTTTGTATTTCTGCTGTGTTGGTTGTGATCTCTCCTCTTTCATTCTTGATTTTATTTATTTGGGTCCTTTACTTTTTGTTTTTGATCAAACTGGCTAGTGGTTTATCAATTTTGCTAATTCTTTCAAAGAACTAGCTTCTGGTTTCACTGATTTTTTTTTTTTTTTTTTTTTTTTTGGTTTCGTTAGCATTGATTTCTGCTCTAATCTTCATTATTTCCTGTCTTCTGATGGGTTTGGGTTTTACTTGTTGTTCTTTTTCCATATCTTTAAGGTGTAAAGTTAGGTTGTGTATCTGAGACCTTTCTTCCTTCTTTAGGAAGGCCTGAGTTGTTATATACTTTCCTGTTATGACTGCCTTTGCTGCATCCCAGAGTTTTTGGGCTGTGGTGTTGTCATTTTCATTGGCTTCCATATACTTTTTAATTTCCTCTTTAATTTCTTGATTATCCCATTCATTCTTTAGTAGGATGTTCTTTAGTCTCCAAGTATTTGTTATCTTTGAAAAGATATTCTTGTTAAAAACTCCTTAGTAACTCTCCTACCCATTTCTTACCATGAAAGCACCTATTGCCATCATGTTTTGTTTTTTTTTTCCAATTTGCCTCTCTACCATTGCCTATAATCACACAAAACTACTTGCCTTTCTTAAATCTGCATTTTGCTTTTTCTCTTCTCCTTTTTTTTTTTTTTTTTTTTTTTTTGAATTCAACAGGGTTTAGCTCCTGTGTTAATCATTTCTGGAACTCTCTCCAATATCCATGTCAGGCAGGTAGACAATGAGTATTCCTTTTGTCCTCCAATAGGCTAGAGTTAACCAAGAATTTTAATACTTAGTTCACTTTAGGCTTCCCATTGGCTGTGAGCCTCTTCAGACCAGGAACTACACAGTGTTTATGCCCACTGCCTGATGTATAGTAGCTGCTCAGTATTTGTTAAAGTCAGAGATCCATTTATTCTTCCAACCAGCAACATACATTCATGGCATAGATAATGATAAAGAATTGGAAATTCAAAGACGTGAAAAAAGTTGGCATCCCTTTGGGGTGCACATCTTGCTGTATAGCCATCTGAAATACAAGTCGAAAGTTAACATTTTGAGGAAAATGAATAAGGCTATATTCTCTAAGCTGTTATCGTTTGCCTGAAATGATTCATCCTTTCCTTGCCCTCTTTCTATATCTTGCAGTTACCTCTGCTAGGGCTACTTTCTTAGGGCCTCCCCAACAGGTGTAGCCATCTGGAACTATTACTCACTTCAGCCCCAGAGCTACATATGCTAAGTATGCAGCATGAATGGCCATGTAAAAAGCTAGTCCATTCAAGTATTCATTCAGTAAATATATATGGAGTCAGCACTGTCCTAAATATTGGGGATACAGAAATGAGCAGGACAGAAAAATCCCTGCCCTAAGGGGCCTACTATAAGTGGAGAAGACAAATGATAAAATATAAGCAAATAATATGATTTCAGGTGGTTGTAACAAAGAAAATAAAAAGGATAATATAATAGAGATTAAAAATGAGGAAGTGATTTCAAATAAGGTGGCCTGAGAAGACCTCTTGGGTAGATGAGATTTGAGAGTGAGAAAGCCATGCCAAAATCTTCGGTAAAAGGAACAAATATAAAAGCTTCAAAGTGAAATGAACTTGATACTAAGATATATACCGTGGCTGAAGTTTTGCGATAAAGGTAAGTTCTGAGGGGTTTGCAAGAGCCAATTCTTGGAGGTCATGTTGGGGAATTCTAATCTTATACTCAATGTAATGAGAAGCTATTGGAGGGTTTTAGGCAGGAGAATAGCATGGAATGACAAAAAGATTTTCCTAGCTGCTGTGTGGACAGTGGACTGCAGAAAGGGGCAAGAACAAAATTAGGATAACAAATTAGGAGTTTCTTACTGTTGTCCAGGTGAGATGATTCCACAGACATGGTGGTAGCAATGCAGGATATAAAATATAGAAATAAATCTTAGGGATTTTCAAACACATGAAAATAGAACAGTATAATGAATTATTATCTATGTATTAATCAGCTGCAGTTACCAACTTTCTTCTATTTTTGTATCCATTCTCACTTTTTATTTTCTGGGATATTTTAAAAGCAAATCCTGTTATGTCACATCACATTACCAGAAAATACTTTAGCATTTGTCTTGAAAAGATAGGGCCTAAAATATATTTTACCATGATACACTCTTAATATAATCTAATATCCAAAGGTTGGAAACCAATTTGACAATAAATTTCATATTAAAAAAAAAACCACAAAGGTTGAAGTGTATTTTGAGGGTAGAGCCAGTAAGAGTGCTGCCATTTTGGGTGTGTGTGAAGAGAGAAATCAGAAGTCCATGGTTTTTGGCTGAGGTTCCAGGATGAGGAAGACTGGGAAGGAACATGCTATTGTGATAGTGTTTTGTTTTGTTTTTTGACTGGACTGGGAGTCTAGAATCCTATTGAGATTTTAGTCATTCTGAAGAGGTATAGAATGGGTAGTTGAAACTTAGTGGAGAGGTCTGAAAATCTATGTGAAAGTCATCTGGCCACTTAGGGTGAGAGTCCAGACACTAGATAGTAAAGGGAGAAGTTCTGGGATGCTTTAAGAATTGAAAGTGTAATAAGGGTGGAAAAGGCTGGGTGAAGATTTGAGAAAAAAATGTGTGAAGAAGAGCACAATCAAGGAAATGTGGTGCTCTGGATTTAAAACAAATAAAGTGTTTGAAGCTGGAGGATGTAGCTAATGCTGAGTAAAGTAAGGCTGAGAACTGATTCTTGGATTTAGCAGTATGAAGAGAGGCTGAAGTTGGAGGGATGGAGACAGAATCCTAATTGGAGAAAGCATGGGCAGTCACAAAGTGGAGGTATTGAATATAGATTGCTCTTTTGAAGACTTGAAGTAAAAATCAGATTGTACCATCCTTATAAGGAGATACTTCATAATAATAAAAAAGTAGTCACAGTACTTTATATATAATTTTATAGTTTACAAAATGCTTTCATAAATGTGTCTTACATGACATTCATAGATATCTTGATAGGTGTTGAAATGTCAGATGAGTTTATCCTATTTTAAAGACCTTAGTCTTAGGAATAAGAGGCATTCTGAGGGTTGGCTGAACTAATTAATGTAGATCATAGTGGGGAATTGGAATTTGGGTCAACCTCTTGGCCAAGTCACATGGCTGATGCGTGGGGAACTTGGACCCAAGTCCATGTCTTCTGATTCTTTTTTTTTCAGTATATGAAATTTATTGTCAAATTGGTTTCCATACAACACCCAGTGCTCATCCCAAAAGGTGCCCTCCTTAATACCCATCACCCACCCTCCCCTCCCTCCCACCCCCCGTCAACACTCAGTTTGTTCTCAGTTTTTAAGAGTCTCTTATGCTTTGGCTCTCTCCCACTCTAACCTCTTTTTTTTTTTTTTCCTTCCCCTCCCCCATGGGTTTCTGTTAAGTTTCTCAGAATCCATATAAGAGTGAAAGCATATGGTATCTGTCTTTCTCTGTATGGCTTATTTCACTTAGCATTACACTCTCCAGTTCCATCCATGTTGCTACAAAGGGCCATATTTCATTCTTTCTCATTGCCATGTAGTGCTCCATTGTGTATATAAACCACAATTTCTTTATCCATTCATCAGTTGATGGACATTTAGGCTCTTTCCATAATTTGGCTATTGTTGAGAGTGCTGCTATAAACATTGGGGTACAAGTGCCCTTATGCATCAGTACTCCTGTGTCCCTTGGGTAAATTCCTAGCAGTGCTATTGCTGGGTCATAGGGTAGGTCTATTTTTAATTTTCTGAGGAACCTCCACACTGCTTTCCAGAGCGGCTGCACCAGTTTGCATTCCCACCAACAGTGCAAGAGGGTTCCCGTTTCTCCACATCCTCTCCAGCATCTATAGTCTCCTGATTTGTTCATTTTGGCCCCTCTGACTGGCGTGAGGTGATATCTGAGTGTGGTTTTGATTTGTATTTCCCTGATGAGGAGCGACTTTGAGCATCTTTTCATGTGCCTGTTGGCCATCTGGTTGTCTTCTTTAGAGAAGTGTCTATTCATGTTTTCTGCCCATTTCTTCACTGGGTTGTTTCTCGGGTGTGGAGTTTGGTGAGCTCTCTATAGATTTTGGATACTAGCCCTTTGTCCGATATGTCATTTGCAAATATCTTTTCCCATTCCGTTGGTTGCCTTTTAGTTTTGTTGGTTGTTTCCTTTGCTGTGCAGAA
>NW_024412415.1:16016712-16050373 GCF_014898765.1 Herpailurus yagouaroundi | reverse complement strand
GGGGTTTCTATTCTATTCCATTGGTCTATGTGTCTGTTTTTGTGCCATGTCTAATCCTTATTAATGGGCATTGATAGTTTATAACATAATACTGCAGTAAACATCATTGTACATCCATCTTTGAACACCTGTATGATCCGTTGCTTAAAGTGAAATGCCTACTCTAAGTGTGTGGGCATTACAATTTTTGATGTTACAAAATAAGGCAAATGTCTCTATTTCTCTGAACCTCAGTTTTGTATTCTATAAAATGGGAGTAGCAATAGTACCTATCTCATAGGGTTGTTGTCAGTATTAAATGAGGGAAGAAGATACACAAGTAGTGTTTCCAGATGTAACACATTAAAATACAGGATGTCCAGTTAAATTTGAAGTTCAGATAAACAATGATAATATTTTAGTATACATATGTTCCAAATATTGTAGGAGGTATACTTATATGAAAAAATTACTTGTTTATCTGAAATTCAAATTTAGTTGGGTGTCATTTATTTTTATTTGGAAACCTTGTATATGAAGGCATCAGCACAGTCCTTGGAATACAGTAAGCACTATATAAATACTGGTTGCTATAATTCTAACTAGACATTTAGGGAAATGCTATCATTCAGCAAATGTTGTATTTTTTAAATGTTTATTTGTCTTGAGAAGAGAGAGAAAATTATGTCAGGGGCCCATGTCCACAAGCTATTTTGGTATCAGCTGTTTTTATACACAGTGGTATATACCATTGCTCTTGATTAAATCCTTTCAGCTCTTGAGGGTCCATCCTCTTTCTAAATAGGCAAGATGTAGTAATCATTGAAAATGAAGTAAAAAAGAATAATAAATATAGATATATTAGGAACATGGGCTTTGTAGTTAGATAGATTCAGTTTCCAGTCCTGGTTGGATTGTGCATGTGCGCATGTGTGCATGAGTGGGGGAAGGGCAGAGAGAGGGGCAGAGAGAGAATCCTAAGCAGGGTCTTTACTGTCAGTGCAGAGACCCAAGCAGGGCTCAATCTTACCAACTGTGAGATCATGACTTGAGTTGAAATCAAAAGTTGAACTGACACAGCCCCCCAGGTATCTCAGTCAACAAATATTTCTTGAGTTCCTGCTGTGAGTTAGGCATTATGCTGGGTCCTGGGGATACACTGGTGAATAAAACAAGGTCTGTGTGGGTAGAAGAATGTTTTTGTGTGTTACAGGTCTGATGTGGGCTTGAGGTTAAAGAAGGAACCAAAATCATTGATGTGGATTGACTGGTTAATTAGGGGAGGTCAATTATATTGACCTTCTTAATTATCTTATCTCTCTGGTACCCCAACATGTCTTCTGTAGCTTTGAGGAAATTCTCTTTTCGGGCTCTAATGGGCAACCAGAAATATTAAAGTATGGAAAAGATGACAGGAACATTGAGGAGCCTGTTGAAGATCTCCTTATGTCCCTTAAGCTTCAGCAGTGAGCTTAAGATATTTTGCTCAAAGCAAATGCTTGATTTCTAGCCTCTAGAGCCGATAGTTCAACAACAGGGAACATGGTAGGTACTGTCTCACTGTTGGAATTGTGTTTTCTCAAGAAGTTTCTCAGCATAGCCTAGCTAGTAGCTCTGTATGTCACATTAGGAGGAAGCAGATTCAGAACCGTTTATTAGTTACTAAATACAGTTGCTATCTCACTATCTTTTCTCAGAGCTCAGATTATCTGATGTTCTGAAAATAGGTATATAGTTAGTGGGTGTATTTAAAAAAAACTCCTTCCTCAAAGTAATTCTAGTTGCCATTCAGTGGCAGTTTAACTTCATATGTTTTATGGTGACTTTGGAATTGAAATTTTATGAATTTTTTCTTTAATTTTGGCTTATATTTAGCAATCAGCTTGTGAGTTTACTAAGGTAAAGTCTATACCATTACCACATCTATTTTACAAAAGCCTGATTCAAAGATGCATTAATTAGATTATGTCATTTCAAAATGTGAGAAATTATGTAATGATATGGAAAATGGAAGCTTATTTAAAAATCTTGGAATCTCTGGATTCAGTGCAATTAAATGAATTAACTTGCTCTCAGAATATTCATATATTTTAATTCCTTTATGAGAGCAGAAGGACTTTCCCTGACAAAGGTAATGGCCAAGTCTGTGGACCCAGATATCTTCCTTGCAGCCCATGAGGCCATCCTGTGTCCTCCTCACAGAGCTGTGATGCAAGCTTGCTCCAAACACGAGCCCCAAGAACAGCTGCACCACACATGGAGAGCCAGGGGAGTGTCTGTTTTCATTGTTTCAGGATGATGACGAAATGCAATCACTATACAAGCTAACATCTTAGAAGAAGTTTAGAAATATTTTGAAGATGAGCTTTAAATTAAATCTTCCGGTCTGCCCCTCTGGTCTTGTTGGTATGTCTTTGATGTGTCATCAGTGGTGGTTGTAGTAGGTAGGACAAGAAAAATGGTGGGATTTAACATATAGATAATTTAAATTTATTTTCAGGTCTTTATCAGTTTATACTTGGTCAGTAAGTTTGGATACTGTAAGTTTCAGTAAGTTTGGATAGCTAAGACCCTGAGTGCTCACTGAAACATATCTCTGATATCCTAGTTAATTGTGGTTATAATTATCTGCCAAGATAGAATAGGAAATAATATTAAAAATAATATTAAACCCCTCCCTCCTTGATTGTACTATACACTTACCAGATTTTTCGACATATACATTCAAATAAAGGGTTTAACCAAGATACCACACATAGCCTGTTGTTTAATATCCCATGCCCTTTTCTCACAAAACTCTAATTGGATCTGTAGAGTATTACTTCTCCTCCCTAAAATAATCCATTTTCTTCTTCTTCTTTTTTTTCTTCACTTACTTTCTGTTAACTGTTTTAAGTCATAAGATGACTCTCTGTCATAAACTCACTTGGTAAGGATTATGCTGTCTTCTTGGCAGGGTGCTGTCCACAAATCTGACACATAGGTCTGTGTGTCTGTTGTTGGGATTATTGATGAAATAAGCACCGGACACTGCTTGCTGTTTCTTGCCAGGTTGCTAATTAGTTTGGGATTTTCTTTCAAGGAAATTTCCCCCATGATTATGTACCTTGCCAACAATATTTTGCTTCAAGTTCAGAAAAATTTTGTGCCAACCTGCATTTTTGCCTGGTGAAGGTTTTCTATAGCCCATGGCCTGCAGAAATGATACTGTGTCCTGTGGAATTTGCACATATACATACCAGAAAGTTTTTAAGGTCTCAAATACTGTTAAATATAGACTTTGGAAGCAAAATATTTGGAATGCTCCTTTTTAGGGGGGAACTTTCCATTGGGGTAAGTAGAGAAAGGTAGGTGGTCAAGGTAGAGCAGGTGTTGGAAGTTATCTGGGATAACAAAGGGGACTTCTGGGAAGAGGAGCTCAGAGAGACTGATAGATACATGTTTTGGGCACAGGGCACACAGGTGGCAAGAGAGAAAAAGAGGACTTGGGTGAGATAAAGGATCCTGGGTTCATATGTGGTGTTCAGGTTTTTTCTGCTTTCTTTGCCTGTCAGGTGACATTGGTAGATTAATAGTCAGATCTTAGCAAGATATTAGTAAATACTTAATCTGAGTGTTTTTCTACTTTTGGAACTATTTAGTATGTGAGAAAGTAGAGGTTAAAATATAGGTAGGGGTGCAGGTAGGTGTGAGGGGGGAAAGGCATGAGCACCTGGCATGAGGGAAGATATTTTGCTCTGCTTTATCTTTCTCCATATGGTTTTGATAAAGTTTCATGTTTATCATATCAGTGATTCTTTGCATACTTTGGGGTTCTGCAAATTTGTTTTTTAACTTATTAATAAAAATTTTTTAACTTTTACTTTTGAGAGAGGCAGAGCATGAGCAGGGGAGGGGGAGAGAGAGAGAGAGAGAGAGAGAGAGAGAGAGAGAGAGAGATACAGATACACAGAATCCGAAGCAGGCTCCAGGTTCTGAGCTGTTTATTAGCACAGAGCTGGATGTGGGCCTCGAACTCATGAACTATGAAACCATGACCTGAGCTGAAGTTGGACGTTCAACCAACTGAGCCACTCAGGTGCCCCTTAATAAAAAAAATTTTGAATGTTTATTCATTTTTCAGAGACAGAGTGAAGTGTGGGGTTGGGACAGAGAGAGAGGAAGACACAGAATCTGAAGCAGGCTCCAGGCTCTGAGCTGTCAGCACACAGCCTGATGTGGGGCTCGAACTCACAAACACTGAGCTCATGGCCTGAGACAAAGTCAGATGCTCCATCAACTGAGCCACCCAGGTGCCTCTGCAAATTTTTTTCTTAGAGAGATTTTGTTCTAGTATTTTTCCAAGTGTCGCAGTTAATTCAAGTAATTCCCATAGATACCACCACACTTATAATAATTTCTTTCTAATTGCTTTAGTTCTATAGAGAGAACTAAATAAATGTAAGATACTATAATATTTAATACCTAAATATAAGATACTTCTATAAATATAAGAACTAAATGTAATAAGATACTGAACTTGAGAAAAGCAAGTTAGAATTAAAAAAAAAAAAACAAAACCAAAACTCAGGTTTTGGTTTGTTCTCCCAAATAGTGGCTTTTGCTATCTATCTGTTCATACTTAACTATCAAAGGTGCATTTTGAAATGTGTAAGATATCCTATAGAGCTCCCTTTTTACTTTGGTTGATTATCTATTTGGGTGGAAGAGTTAGGGTACAGTCCTTCCTAGAGCTTTAGTAGATAGGACGGAGGAATAAGAGTTTGGAAATGAAACTTCATATCATCTGAGCTTCCCCTCAAAGCAGATGCACTTTCAATAGACACTTCAGGGCAATTCAGTAGCAGTGCATTTTCCATAAATAAGGACGTGGTCTCCATCTCAGTCCATTCACATAAGCTTTTATCTGAGATACTGTCCCCTGAGAAATGCCACTCATGCTCCAAAGGAGGTAGTATCCAGGAGAAATAAATCAGCACATAATCCATACCTGTAAAAATAAATAAAATGAGATTTAGAAGGACTTCGTGTGTTCTCCATTGTTATTGAAGTAGATAAAGTGCAGAAAAGTATGGTATTGGAAAAACGATTGAATTCTGGCTAGAGATGAAAATGCTCCAATTGAAAACTTTCCAGAACAACATGTACTTGGATCCGTATTAAAGAAAAATTCTTTGAGTGTGTAAGCCAAATGACCCAGCAGGGTTGATAGTGTGAGGCATATTTCACAGTTGTATAAATATTTAAAACTGTTTTCCAGCCTATAAAACAAGTAAATTAGGTTGTTTTTTAAAATACCACACAATGAAATTAACCTGCCCACCTTAACTTGTTGGGGAACCTGCCCTTCTCATTCCAGCCTTCTCTCTTAAAAGGGGATTGCTGGGAAAGAAGTGTGGAGAAGGCTTTCAACTTGGAAAACAAAGCTGGTTTATGTTTCAGAGAATTTCAGATGGAGTGATTAGCATCATGGTATACTGCCACAGGTGTTCTGTTTCCAGATGGCCTGTCTTCCTAATGTGTCACAAGGGGCCAAACCAACTAGATTCAATAGCTTTTTATCATAAGTCCTTTTGAACGTGGTGAAGGGTAGACTAGGGGCTCCATTATATACATAAGCCTGAAAGAAAGCAGTGCAGCCTCTTGGCTAGGTGGTTCTCAATTCCGAGCTATTGCTCCTGGCTATGAAAGTGCCACCAAGCCTGTTCTTCAGCCACAGGCTTATGGATGATGGGTAGGTGTTCTTTCTCATTCAGTCTCACAAGGCTGCTTTGATCCCCCATTGTTTTTCATGCCCTTTCCAAAATTTTTATTCTTTTCCTCCTATTTGCATTGTAGCGATTGCCTTGGACCACTTTCTTTTGCCTCCAGTTAAACAGAATTCTGAGACAATGGCAGTGATGTTTTATTTCTATATTTATTAATGTAGAGTCTGAGAAGAATGCTAATGACTAAATTTACTGCTACCCGCTCTTCACCCCTGCCCCCAGCCCAACCAGCCGATGTTTTGGCCAAGGAAATGCAAGCAAGAGTTAATAGCTGGTATACAAAGCTGGCACCATGGGGTGGTGACACCATGGAGCACACAGCCAAGGGTTAGGCATCTTGGGTTTAATCCTAGGGATACCCCCAACTCACTGTGTATCCTTGAGCAAATCACTTGACCTCTCTGGGCTTTAGTTCCCACATCACTCAGGTAGAAGACTTAGTTATATAAGGTCCTTTGAATTTTGCATTGTAGAAAAGTCTTCTTTTATATGATGTTTCATTGTAAATTCATTTCCTTGATTCTTCTTTGTTAATTAAAAAATTTATTTTATTTTTGTTCTTAGACTGCAGAATGAAAAATGGATGAATGTCAAAGTGGGAGACATCGTTAAATTAGAAAATAACCAGTTTGTTGCTGTGAGTATTTAGTACAATTTAAAGAATTTATCTCAGGTTAAAATAGCATATGTGCTGAAGTATTTACATTTGAAAATTTGGTAAATCTGTACTAATTAATAATAATAAAAGAATACCAGAATGTATTACTAAAAAGTCTCAGTTATAAAATGTTGAAAAAGACATATTAATTAATTACTTTGATAGCCTGAGTGATTATCTCTTTGTCTATTTCCTTTGTGATCTTTTTTCTTTTTTTGAGAGAGAGAGAGAGGAGGGGAGTGGCAGAGGAGGGAGAGAGGGAATCTTAAGCAGGCTCTATGCCCAACGTGGAGCCCAACACAGGGCTTGATCCTAGGAACTCTGAGATCATGACCTGAGCCGAAATCAAGAGTCATATGCTTAACCAACTGAGCCACCCAGACGCCCTCCTTTGTGATATTTTAAATCAATAGACATAGAAGACTTTAAATGAAGCTATCATTTCATATAAAAGATTTTAAAATGCTCCAGTACTTTAAGAAGTTTTTTCTCACATATTTTGAATACTATCCCTTAATAATAGGATTATTACTGTTAATTTGCAGTATAGTTGAAGAAGATAACCAGAGGACAAAAAAATGTATGCTTCTTCCTGAATAATCACAATAAAAAATTTCTATTGGCCTGAACTAATAAAATGTTATTTATGACATTTTGCTTTGCCTATCAAATGTACTATAATTTATATTCTCAAGCTTCCTATGTTACAATTTCCTTGATAAAATTCAAGGGGTCACTTCAATGACTAAAATATATGTGATTAACTGTAGCTCACATTAAATGAAGGGCAAGAAAACTAATCAGATGAGAGATTGAAAGTTCAAGTTATTGTAGTCTTTATGTCAAATACATATTAGTTATGAAAATTTGTGTTCAGTACAGTTTTATGTATCAAGTTGTGTCTTTCATTAAATCTGAGGCATTTTCCCATAGGAAAAAGGAGTGACCCCAAGATCTCTTTATAAGAATAACTCAGTTGTGGGGCACTTGGGTGGGTCAGTCGGTTGAACATCAAACTCCAGTGCAGGTCATGATCTCGCCTTTCCTGAGTTTGAGCCCTGCATCAGGCTGTCAGTGCAGAGCCTCTTAGAATCCTCTGTCCCTCTCTCTCTCTGCCACTCCCTTTCTCACCCCCCCAAAAAAAATAAATGTTAAAAAAAAAATAAGAATAACTCAGTTGAGACTCCTAAAGATTCACTTTCAGAAATAGTCTTCTTTCATTAATGCACTGTCTGCGTATACTGATCCTCTGGAACAGCCTATGTTAAGAAGACTACTCAGTGGTCAGACCATTTACAAAAGAGCTCACCCGCTAAATGGAGAAGTGTTTATGTCCCTGACAACATCGATTCTTTGGAAAATAGCCAAGAACCAAAAATAAGTACAAAGGGGTTGGCACAGCCAAAAGAGAGGTTTCAAAGTCCACATACTGTGGCCTAGACTCCTTATACGTAGGACGGTATGCCAGGTTCTCACAGTTTACAATTGACACTTGATCAACATGGGTTTGAACTGCGTGGGTCACCCCCCTGTCCCTGCCCTTACTGGTAGGTTTTTTCTGTGTGTGTGTGTGTGTGTGTGTGTGTGTGTGTGTGTGTATACACACACACACACACACATATATATATATGCACTATATTTATATTTTTCCCTATATATATATATATACACTATACAGTACTACAAATGTATTTTCTCCTCATGATTTTCTTAGCATTTTGTTTTCTCTAGCTTACTTTATGGTAAGCATATAGTGTATAATACCTATAACTACCAAAATATGTATTAATTGACTGTTAATGTTATCATTAAGGCTTCTGGTTGATAGGGTATTAGTAGTTAAGTTTTTTGGGAGTCAAAAGTTACACTGCATGGATTTTTGACTGAATGGGGGTTGGCACCCCTAGCCCCATGTTGTTAGATTAGACGCAACTCAAATTAGCTTATCCAGCTTATTTTCCAGCTCATTAAAGATTAGCAGCAATACACTAGGGAGTGGCATCTGCTGGTTCTAACCTGTAGGAAAGATGCAGACAGATACAGGTATCTCTTGTTATCTGAAAGTAGAGCGGTCCTGTGAAACCTTCAATAAGCCAATATAGCACAAATCAGACTCTTACCCTTAATTAATATGCAAAACTTTTTTGAGTATTCCCAGGCCCCCAAAATAATCTCTCTTAGGCCTTTCTGATACCTTAGGACACATCTTGCTAATGATGCACAAAATAAGTCAAGATAAAGCACAAATGCTCACAGACAGTTCAAAGCTTTTGAGGCTAGACACTGAGATGCTGAGGATAGTTCTGGGAGAAGGAGCTTGGTGGGGACTCTCTTGCTCTCAGGTGCACACTACTTCTGTAAGGGTTCACTACAAACTTGTATGCTACTTTTGCTTTTCCTTCTTTTCATAAAGGTAAAAATCCTTTTCATATTTCTTTTGGTTAGTGAAAACAAGTACTGATATAGTTCTTTCATGAAGTGGTGTAATGAAAACTTTCAGAAAGTTGGGGATACCTGTGTAGTGTAAGGGCAGTGAAGTGAATTGGGTTAGAACTGAGTCTGCTCCATTCCTTCAGTGACAGCACTATATCTTCTCTGCCTATGGTTTCTTCATGTGTCAATCAAGGTGCCAGACCACTATATCATCCCAAAGATCCCTTCCAGTCTTGTGTGCTAATTCTCTGTCTGAACTGAGATGACTACAGATTTCTTGAAGGCAAAGAGCACATTGATCTGGCTGGTCTCTCACACCTAGTGCCATGTTGGGTCATGGTGGGCAGACAGCAAGTGATGGCTGAATGAATAAATGTCAGTCTTTTGTAAGAGAGAAGACAGAGGGGAAAATGGATATAAACTTTGGAAATTGAGTGTTCTGGCTCAATGGGATACTAATATACATTTGTGTGCTCAAAGAAAAGGTCACATATATTCAGGATTCTTTGCTTAAGAAGAAAAGTCTTCATGTAATTTAATTTAGTTCTGCGTTCAATTAAAATGATTACAGTGAAAAAGTTATGGTGCAACTAGATGGTTAACCTTCACCTTTTAAAAACACTGGCATATGTGGAATTCTAAGATGTGTGCATTCAAAAAAATGTTTGGCAACTACTTTGTCCCAGAAATGGCACTAGATTATAATGGAATTAGAAAAAATTAAAGTGTGCCACACATGTAACTATTATTTTATTTACAATTGAATATTTCAGTGGCAATGCTAGACATATTCCCACTTCATGTATTCATAAAAACAGTGTATTTAAAGAGCCCCCTGTATGTGCTCTAACAAGGATAAATATTAGACTGAAATCACTTGTTCACTAATCTATATTCTAGTGTGTTCATTTATCACATTCTTTGGGGTGAATCCAAGAAAGGCAGGAATCAAACATATGTCCCAAATCTCCTAACTCTATAGGACCTCCTGGGTAACTTATCTGTGCTCCAACTTGCCCTCTGGCCTTGATATTCTAATTTGTATCTCCCCTCATCTTTATTCTTCATTTAGTTATATTTTCTATGTTATGGTACCTGTGCTTGCTTTGCTTCTGCAAAACTGTCTATGGAATGATGCATGGAAGGCAAGTGTAAGTGCACACATCAGGTGAAAGAAAACCAGTTCAATAGGTGTTTCATTAGCGTTGGTTTAAAATGAATCACACATTTAGACAAATTTCCATGAAGTCAGTGATCCATGTGTCCCAGCACTGTCCAGTAGAACTTCCTGCAGTGAGAGGTGCCTGGGTTTCAGCCCCTCAGCAGGCTCTGTGCTGACAATGCAGAGCCTGCTTGGGATTCTCCCTCTCTCTCCCCTCCCCCACTCCCTCTCTCTCTCCCTCTCTCTCTGTCTCAAAATAAATAAACTTAAAAAAAAAAAAAGAACTTTCTGCAGTGATGGAAATGTATATTTGTGCTGTCCAGTGTGACAGCCAATAGCCCCATGTGGACACTGAGTGCATAAAATGTGACTAGTGCAACTGAGGAACTGAATTTAAAATTTTATTTAATTTCAATTAAAAATTTTTTTTAAATGTTTGTTTGAGAGAACTTGAGTGGGGGAGGGGCAGAGAGAGAGAGGGAGACACAGAATCTGAAGCAGGCTCCGGGCTCGAACTTGTGGACCATGAGATCATGACCTGAGCCAAAGTTGGACGCCCAACCAACTGAGCCACCCAGGTGCCCCTAAAATTTTATTAAATTTTAATTAATTTTGATTTTTAAAAACATTTAGATTTAGATAGCTATATGTGACTTGGGACTGCTTGATTGGATGGCACAGATGTGGCCTTTTTATTGTGGCTACATGATGGGATGGGAATGCTTATTCTCCACTCTTCTCTACATCCAGTTCTTTACATTTTCACTTGGAGGGGAGCACCAAAATAATCTTTTGAGCTTTTTGTACTACCTTGCCCACATCCCTCTCCCAGGAGTAACTTCTGTGATTGCTGGGTTTGGGGGCAAGGAGTGGTGCCCATGACCCAGAGCCTCCTTCCTTCCCCTTCTCTTTGGGCTCTGCCTGTGTTCACAGTACATTCAGCCCTGCTCTTTCATTCCAACAATTTTATAAAAGCAAATCCTTGTGGTGGAGGTGCTTGGAAGGTCCAGGTAGTTTAGAGCTCCCTTTATCTACAGCTAGGTGAACCTAACAGGGATCAAGTATTAGCAAGCCCATTTGGCCCACAGACCTATAGCCTGGTCTCCAGCAGCTTTATTAATAACAAGGATGATGTGTTTATCTCCATTGATCTTGGTCTGATTCCTATAATTATAGTTCTGTTGGTTTAATCTTTGGATAAGTGAAGAAAGGAGTTCTTCAAATGCCAAAACTCTGTAGTGTCTCTTGATTATCTCACTTTGTTTCAGAATTTTTCTAGGTCTGTCTAGCTACTTGGCATCTACAAAACTGTTTCTAAGGGCCAATGTTTTTATGGGTGAACTGCTATAATAATTTAGAAGTATGAATATACCTCCTGCTCCCTGAGGATTAGCTCATTTAATCTTTACATTAGCTCAAGGAAGGCAGGTTGTTCTATTATTGTTCCCATTTTACAGATGAGAAAAAAGTGCCATCAAATAGCTTGCCAATAGGAGAGCTAGGAGTTAAACACAGGCCATCTGGATTTTAACTCCACTCCTAATTGCTACCATATGCTGGCTCCTTACCCCATTAAAAGTCATCCCAATTGCCTTGAACCTGGGTTTCCTAAGTTAGGGTCTTCAGGCTTGGGTGCTGGAAGTGAAGTGACCACAGAATGTTGTACCTAATTCTGATGCATAACCTCTAGTTGTTCATACTTAGAATTCTAAATTAATTTATGTCAGCTTATTCTATTTTAAGCAAGGAAAGGAGCTTGCCTGTGATGGCTAATTAGCTGGCATATTCAGAAGTTACCTTTGTTTTCCAGACAAGGAGCCCTCACTACTCACTTAAAAAGAAATTTTAAAACATGTTTGGGCTGAACTTCCAGAGCTCCTAGTTTAATTTTGGGACCAGGAGGGGAAAATGTAGAGTGTGATTCACTTATTGCAATGAGATTGGCTTGCATGAGAAGAACCAAGTAAATGGTCAGACAAACACACTGCAAAGGTCTTTTTTTTTTTTTTAATTTTTTTAAACGTTTATTTATTTTTGAGACAGAGACAGAGCATGAATGGGGGAGGGTCACAGAGAGAGGGAGACACAGAATCTGAAACAGGCTCCAGGCTCTGAGCTGTCAGCACAGAGCCCGACGCGGGGCTTGAACCCACGGACCGTGAGATCATGACCTGAGCCGAAGTCGGACGCTTAACCGACTGAGCCACCCAGGCACCCCCAAAGGTCTTTATTAGTGCCAGAACTTGGACCCTGGGAGCCAGGCACACCTTCCTTCTTTACTTGACAGCAGTAACCTTGTTTTGTTTTCATTTTCCTACCTGGTGGTAGAAATAAACCCCTTACTGGACATGACCATATTTGAACATTTGAACATTTGAATGAGTGTCCTCTCTTCCTCTACTGTCCCCATCCCCCCAGAAGAAGGGCATTCATTTTTTAGGTGTTTACAACAGTAAAGGTTTTGTTTTAAAACAAAGACATTTGTCTGCTACCTGAATTGGAAATATCACCTTTAGAAATTAAAGAACTAGAAAGATGAATCTGATCTCAACTCCAGTACTGACCAAGGGTGGGCTTTGGCTCTCTCACCCATCAGGGTATCTCGTATCATTTTTTGCAGCACCTTAGTCCCTTCCAGAGAGGCCATGTGGTGATCTCATTGCCCTCTTTGTTATTTAAGATTTTATAGCTTCAAGTCAGAATTACTTGTTTCACACTAATTGTTGTAAATAAGCCCTCTTTCACTTTTAAAAATATGTGAGACAGTAGAAAGTTGAAAATTTCCAGAGGAAGATTTTTTAAAACATTTGTGTAAGGTGCACTGAAAAAGAAGCTTCTTGCTAAAGTATAGAGAGGTAGCATGCCATTTTCTACATTAGAAAAAAATACATGGTCAGTGTTCTGTTTATAAGCAGTTATTCATTTGTGTGTGTGTGGGGGTGAAATATACAAGGTAAGGATTTTTTTTTGACTAAAGAAAGTAAAAATTAGCAAAGTAAGTAAAAGCTATGATCATTATTATTCTCCTTTTCTCCTTTCTTCCATCCTTTTCTTATTCTTCTAAAATAGTTAATTATTAAAAACATGTTTTAGATGTATCTAATACATGTTAGTAGACACTCAACATGCATTTGTTTGATCTGAAATTTAAACTTTAAATAAAAATATCACCTACAATCTTACACATTTTCATTTTTACAACTCCATCCTGATTCTTGTCTGTATCAAACCTATTTTCCTATAAGTATACTCATACTGCATGAGCCATTTTGGATTTTTATTTTGGGACTACAAAAGTAAAAGATAATATTGTAGATAGTAAAGAAGATAAAGAGCTCCATGTACCAGAATGACTTAACAGGGAGATTCAGATAGGACATTCCAATTAATTCTACAAATTTATCTTTACACCAGGTTATGGGGTTAATATCCCACTATTCTTAACCATTGTGGTTTTGGTTTTTAAACACCAACAAAGCAAAACAAAACAAAACACTTTCTGTTTGTCCTGGTCCAGTGATTTTGTAGCCACCCAGAGGAAAGAGTATACATCTGGGAACAGAGTTATAAATTCTAGTTCTAGCTCTGCCCTTTAAACTGCGTGGCATGAGCAGGGCATTAAATCCCTTAGGGCCTTTTAGAAGTGACAAAGCTCTCACCATGACTTTGTAAAGGCTATGGATGTTACATGAATTAATTTAGTTCATCTACTGCTTGTGGGGCCAGAGATAAATTTCCCAGATTTCTTATTCACACAACAGGAACAATATTATCTTCTCACAGGATTGTTGAAAGAATAAAGTGACAGAATTGTGGAGAGTGTTTTATAAACTCTTAAAGAATTGTACAGCTTTTAGGTGTTCTCATTGCTTGAGATTTTGCTTTATTCTGAATTCTTCAATTCAGCAAACATTAATTATGCCTGATCAGTCTATGAGGACAGTGTTGTTGGTTGTGAGAACTCAAAGGTGTTCAGTGGATTCTTAAGTTTCCTCTGATTGAAGTATTTGTTTAAGGTTTCTATGAAGCAGTTGCTTGGGCTTTTTGTTTTATGTGGAAGGTGGAGGAAAGGGCATTGTGTTGGAAAACACTGCTTCATCCTTGGGGGACATAGTTGAACTTCTCTTGGCAGGACATGGGGAAAAGTCACCAATAATTGAGAGAAGAAAGTACAAATGGTATCTGAGGAAGATGTTTTTGGTAGGAATTAACAACTATTTTCCTGGCACATTTGTGAGTTCCAATAAATGTGCTTTTGTTTCTTGTTGTTGTTGTTTTTTTTCTTTTTAATGTCTATTTATTTTTGAGAGAGAGAGAGAGACAGAATATGAGTGTGGGGGGGGGGGGTAGAGAGAGAAGGAGACACAGAATGTGAAGCAGGCCTCAGGCTCCAAGCTGTCGGTACAGAGCCTGACATGGGGCTTGAACTCACAAACCGGGAGATCATGACCTGAGTGGAAGTCAGATGCTCAGCTGACTGAGCCACGCAGACGCCCCTCTTTCTCTGTTCTTAACTCCTGCTCATGTCTCTGCCTGGGGAGACCTCCCATTATTCCATCCAGAATCTTCCATAAAGCCATTCGTTGGCTACCAACCTGATGTACTCTACCTCATTTGCACTCCCCCCATAGCACTTTGGTAATAAGACCTTTAGAACCTGTATTGTATTCTGCCTTTACTAAACTGTAAAATCCTTGAAGGAAAGAGGTTTTTATTCATTTTAGTATTCTAACCTTAAATTGCCCAGATTCATGTGTCACTTGTGGCCTCAAACAAGTTACTGAACCTCTCTGGGCCTCACTTTGCTCATCTGTGAAGTGGGAATAACAACAGGACCTACACTACAGGATCTCTGTGGGAGTAAGCTCTCAATGAACACTGGTGTTACAAACCCCTGTAACTCAGACACAAGTTTCTGGATCCACTAAGAATTGGGTACCCTGGCAGATACTGAACGGGTCAGCTTCAGGAGGCCTGCTCTGGGACTCAGAGTCATGGGCTGGTTGGGCTCTAAGACCTCCCTTATGTTCCTCCATGTCTGGCCCAGAACCTCTGACAAAAGCATGATGACCAGGGACTGACAGGGCTGTTATTGCATCTCTCTTCTCCTTTTCTTTTCAGAATTCTTACTGAGTGCACCTGGAAATAGGAGTGCTGCATGATTGTGAGTGGGCAGACCTCTTATTTCTCTGCATGCCCCCTCTTGGTCCTGCCCCTTCACATTTCCTTCTCAACTACAATGAATTTAAAAACTTCAAGGGAGCAAAAAGGAACGCCAAAGCTCAGTCAGTGGGGCAGGGAGAATAGGGATGAATGAAGGGCATGCAGAGATCAGGGAATAGGGAAGCAGGAGCAAGGTTCAGAAGTCATCAAAGAAAAAGATGACAACAGAAGGGACAGGAAGAGTGGGGAAGGTTGAATGTAGGAAGGTAGTTGTCCCAGCTTCCCAGGAGGTAGTCAGGGCAGGTGTTTGCTTAGAACCTGTGGGCTTTCTAATTCTCAGTCACAGCCTTTAGGAAGTTGAGTTACTGTTCAGGAGAGAATCCACTTGCCAAATGGTGGTGCCTCAGTCACATGTTCTGAGCCAGCAGTGGATGACTCCTCCCTTTGTCTCACAAAAATATAAGTATTAAGCTGCTAAACTCAATATTGAATTTAATCTTAAATTTAATATTAAATATTAAATGTTGAAGCAGACTTACTGTACAGTTTAGAAGAGAAGTTGCTCTAGATACAAATCAAGATCTTTCTCTGTACTTCATAACTATTTTCAGTCACAGATGATGATCGAGAATTCTGGATTTTGTGTAAAGTGATCCTATTAAGCTCAAGGGAGGAGAGGCATAGGCCCAAAGAACATGAAGTTATACTGCTATCATATTCACTGATATTTAAATTGTGAGAAGTAAGACCAAGGTAAATTTTCAAAAACATTTTTTTCTCTTTAAAAACATAGTGGGTAATTTTGGCTCAAGAATGGTGTACAACTCTTTGCATATTCTCTCTATGGTGGGTTTGCTGTAGGCACATTGTGATTAGTCAGAAAATAATTTTTGCCTCCTCAGGCCTCTGTGACTCTTGTATTAGAGCTGAAGAGGAGTCTTGATAATATAAATCCATTTATAGGTTTAGGGGCTTGTCACTGAGTTGTTTCTTAATTCTGTTTTGTCACAATTGAAACAAAACTGAACATGCACATGTATACCCACACACAGACATCCCTTGCCTATATTTGAGTTGGAAATATAAAAGCTTGAGGCAATGAAATGAGTGGGTTGATTATAAATTTAATCTCCAGGACTTGGGGTGCTTGGGCGGCTCAGTCCGTTAAACATCTGACTCTTGATTTTCTCTCAGGTCATGATCGCATAGTTTGTGGGATCGAGTCCCATTTTGGCTCCAAGCTGATAGTGTGGAGCCTGGTTGGGATTCTCTTTCTCTTTCTTTCTTTCTTTCTTTCTTTCTTTCTTTCTTTCTTTCTTTCTTTCTGCCCTTTCCTTCCCTTCCCTCCCCTTCCCTCCCCTTCCCTCCCCTCCCCTCCCCTCCCCTCCCTCCAAACAAACATTAAAAAAACCCAAACCTCCAGGACTTGAGAATGAGACAATTCTAAAAATTGAAAAAACAAAGGTAAGAAAATTGCACAGATTTGGAATGCCAATTGTACATTCAAACAGTGCAACACGCTTGTTAGGCTAATGTGTCAAAGTAATTGTTAGAATTTTAGTGAATTCATTTTAGATCTTCAATTCTTTCAGAATTTCATAAAAACCCTTATTTAAAAATGAAATTTGAAATGAACGATTCCCCAGTATAGGAAGCAGCCAGAATTCTAAAACCGAATTGTGAAAGGTCATTTTTAAAGCTCAAATGGATAGCTGAACAGAATGATTTATTTCTGTGAAAGACCAACTACTTAGTTTCTGAATGTTGTCTGCTGTCACTTAGAGCATTTTCTATTCTGTCTTGCCTCTTGCTTAGCCCGTTTTATATTATCTTTTCCCTTCTTTATAACCATCATCTTTTTCTTTTTTTTAATGTTTTTATTTTTTTTCTTTTTTAAAAATTTCCGTGCCTGCCTTATTTTTTCTGTGATTTTCAGTTTCTTCCTACTTTACTTCTGTCTTTTCCCCATCAGCTTTGCCTACCCCTTACTCTTAAAGGATAATACTAGGGAATTAAAATGATCTTACTTATTGGGGAAAGTTGTATATTTTCCATTAGTAATTATCAAGACAAGAAAGTAGAATTTTATATATATATTTGCAAACAAAAAAGGAAATGAAGTGGCTATAAATTTATATGATACCCCCTAGCCCTTGCTTATATTCTGATATTCAGTGGGTATGCTCAACAGGAACAGAGAAGTAGAGGGAAGGTTGTATTTGAGGCATGTAGCAGAAAAGTGGAACAGGATTTTACCTCTCTCATTTTTTTTCCTAAGGCACTCCTGGCTCATTAGTAAGTAGTGGAGGGATGATCCAACATAGAAGGCTTTCAACCACTCTTCCCTTCTCAAGTGTTCTTGATTTTTTTTTAACATAGGCTGATCTGCTTCTCCTATCAAGTAGTGAGCCACATGGCCTCTGTTATATTGAAACTGCTGAGCTTGATGGGTAAGTTATTAAAGAATAATGAATTAGATTGATTTTTAATTTAACAGTAATAGCTTTAGGAACAGGACTTAACCTAAATCTTATTTTTCACTTAATTTTCTTGGAACAACTAGGAATATAACTTGCAAATTCTATTTGTTAATTACTTTGTGGATCTGTAGAAAGCTCTTTTCTCTTGAATTTATTTTCTTTGAGAAACAGTGAGTTAAATAGATCTATGTCTATTTGGCCTGGGTGGTCCTACCCTTGATTTAGGCAGTAGCTAAAATAGTGCTGAGAGGGAAATTTATGGCACTAGATGCATACACTTGAAAAGAAAAATAGAATCTCAAATCAATAATGCAATATCCCATCCCAAGAACCTCTAAAATAACAGTATAAACCCAAAGCAAACAGAAGGAAGCAGATGAAGACAAGAGCAGAAATCAGTGAACTTGAAAGCAGAAAACAAAAAGAGAAAAATCAATGAAACAAAGACAGAGCTGATTCTTTGAATACATCAATAAATTTGATAAACTTTAGGAACACTGAAAAAGAAAAAAAAAGACACAAAATAGCAATATCATGAATGAACCAGGGGATATTATGACAGATCATGAAGATGCCAGAAGGTTGAGAAAATCCTCCAAGCAGTTTTATACATACATATTTAACAACTTAGATGAAAAAGACCGCTTCATCACAACACAAAGTACCACAACAAACTCAATGTGAAATAGACAATTTGAATAGCCCTGTAACTTTTAAGGAAATTGAATTCAAATGTAAAACATAAAGCTATAAAACTTTTAGAGAATACCATAGAAGAAAATCTTCAAGATCTAGAGCTAGTCAAAGAGGTCTTAGACTTGACACAAAAAACATATAATTCATAAAAGGAAAATTGGATAAATCAGACTTCCTCAAATTAAAAATTGTAACTGTGCAAAAGGCCTTGTTAACAGGATGAAAAAAACAAACTACGGACTAGGACAAAATATTTGCAAACTGTCTGTCTGACAAAATATTTTTATCTTGAATATTTGAAAAATGCTGAAAACTCAATATTAAGAAAACAATCTAATTAGTAAATTAGCAAATGATATGAAGGGACATTTCACCAGAGATGACATACAGATGGCCAATAAGCACATAAAAAGATGTTCAACATCATTAGTCCTTTGAGACATTAAAATTAAAACCACAATGAGATGTCAGTACATACCTATCAGAATGGCTAAAATTAAAAATAGTGACAGCTCCAAATGCTGGCAAGGATTTAGAGAAACATGATCACTCACATATTGCTGATGGGAATGTAAAATACTACAATCACTCTGGAAAATAGTTTGGCAGTTTCTTAAAAAGCTAAACATGCAACTATCAGACAACCCAGTAATTTCACTCCTGTACATTTATACTATGGAAATAAAGACTTAAGGTACACAAAAACTTGTACACAAATGTTTATGGCAGCTTTATGTGTAACATCCAAAAATTAGAAACAACGTAGATATCCTTCAACAGGTTGAACAAACTGTGGTATATCCATACCGTAGAACAGTATTGAGCAATAAAAAGGAATGCTATTGATGCATTCAACAACATGGATAAATCTTCAGAGAATTATGATGAGTAAAAAAGCCAATCCCGAAAGGTCACATCCCAAAGGCCCATTTATGTAGTATTCTTGAATTGGCAAAATGATAGAAAGGGACCACTGATTAGTGGTTGCAGGTGTTAAAAATGGGCTAGAAGAGGCAGGGAAGTGTGTGTGGCTACACGTGATGTCAGTGTTCCCCATCTTGATTGTATCGGTGTCCATTGTGATATTGTGACATCGTGATATCGTGACATTTTGCAAAATGTTTCTGTTGGGGAAACTAAGGAAAGGGTATACAGGATCTTTGTGTATTATTTCTTATGCTGAAAGTCATTTTGAAGTTTGAAGCCAAGATACTGAGGCATAGGAAGAAGACTATGGCATGACACAACACTATTAATTAGGAGTCTTGGGGATTACTTTTCCCTTTGAGTTTACACATCTGAAGATGGACGTGAGATGCTGGAGAGAATTCTGAGGAAGTAGCTTAAAAAGATGATAAACCTTGATGAATGACACGTTGTGTAGAGCTAGGTTAAGGAACGATGGCTGTCTTGCTTAACTGGTGCCACTGCCTAATATAAGTTTGCTTAAACGATGGGCACATTGGCCCTTTGGCCTCAGTGCCATTATCTCACTCTTGTTCTTGAAGCCCAGCTCAATTTCTACCTCAGTTTGAAGTTCTTCTTGAGTATCTCAACCCCTACTCATTTCTGCCTCTTAGGAGTTGATAGATTTGGCAAAGACTGTGCCATGAGATTAGTTTTAAACAAGGTAACTGCAATTATATATCCAACTTAGTGTCTCCTACAGAAAGCTATTTCACCAAGAGGGTACTCCTTGAATTGGTTTCATGCTGTCATATCATTGTGAAACTCCTTTATGGGAATTTTAGATTAAATGCCCTCTCAAGTACCTACTTCTTGATTCTCTGAATTCAGTTATTTCATGGTTTGTCATTCCAAATGGTGATATTTGCTTTTTACCTACCACTTCTTTCCCTAAAGAGAACAGTAACCCTTGTGGGGCAGCACTGAATCTCATGGGTGACTATGGTATGTATTCAATCAGTATTTGCGGACTGAGTGAACTCACTACTAAACATTTCCACAAAAGAACTCTGACCGATGATGTTAAGCTACAGTAGAAGAAAACTAGGTTGAACTCAGTGAGAAAACCAGCATGTCAAGCCCTTACATGCGAGATGTGAGTAATGGCCATACAATCTTCACAACTGGTCATTTCATGAAGACCACAGGGCCATCTGTCCAATGTTATCTGTGGTTCCGCCTGAAAGAAGATGACCAGCTCACTACGACCTGCAGAGTTCCTGTCTGGTTGTATGATTCCAGACTTCTGGGATTTTGGGCTTGATTCTCCACAGGGCAGAAAGCTATATTCCCCTTCCCATTTAAATTGCAGCTACTGTGAAATTAGCCATGACCATCTTTTACAAGTAAAATTCTCATGTAGATAGTAGACTCCAGAGTGATACTGGCCTCCTTTATTTGGCAACTGTGTTCCCATTCCTAATGTGTTTTGTAACTCATGCATGATGTCTGAGTAGGTTCGAATGAAACCATATTTATTATGTACTCTGTTCTTTCAAATAACAAAACAGATTACTGTGTTGTTATGCAGATGTGCCATGGGTGGAATGCCAACTCTCAGGAGCATGCAAAGCCCTGTCCACTTTACTGAGACATTGTGAGAGGTGTGAATGACATTTGAAGGGAGTTTCTTGAATCTCTTATGTTGGGTTTTGCATGTGCTGCACCCGCCTGATTACTTTATGTAAGCTGCTATTGGGCTGTTCCATGTAAAAATTCATGTTGTGTCAATTAATTTCATAGGGAAACGAACCTGAAAGTCCGCCATGCGCTATCAGTTACCTCAGAACTTGGAGCAGATATTAGCAGACTTGCAAAGTTTGATGGTAAGTGTTTAAAACGGACAAACAAAAATCACAAAACCAAAAAGTAATGTAATGAAATAATTATCTGAAATTTAATTCATGTTTCTTTTTACTTGGAAGGACATAAAATTCTGCAGGTATCAAAGCCTGTAATCTCATGCAAAAGAGTAAAAATGTTTACCAAGGGGAGAATGGCTTTATTAGTTCATTGTTCATTTCATCCTTGTTTCCTCTTCTGTAGACCTCATTTCCTCTAGTCCCACAATACCCTTCCCTTGCCTGACCTTGGCCTCCCTGGGGCCCTGTGCAGATTTGCTGTGGATGAACACAAGCCATACTTGTACTTCTAGCTCTAGGTCTAACCATTCATCTATTTTTTGGCTCCATGACAAAGACCAAATACTAGACTGCAAAGTTTGCCAAGAAAATAATCCAGCCTCATATATTTCTGTATCTTGCCTGGCATAATGTCTAAAGGTAGTAGGTGTTCAGGAAGAAAATTCTGATTTATTAATAAGTCGGTCAGCTGTTGCTCTTTGAGACCATGGTTTCCTTATCACAACTTTCACACCACTCAACCCAGTCCCTTCTTCTCAGCATGGGAAACCATCTCCTCTTCCTGTTCTGTTCCACCTATGTCTTGTTATTTTCTGTTAAAGTTGTCACAGAGAAACAAAATCCTTCAAGAGTAAAAGGAAAGAACAATTAACAGTAGGGCTATAGGCACCAGAATAGGCTATGGGAGAATCTTTGGGTTCAGTGGTCTCTTGCTTTACATATTTGTATGTCTGTCCTTGAACACAAATATTTCCATGTAGATTGGTTTTATTTATTAATGAATCTTTGAGTTTGAGACTGTCTTCCAAATATTTTCTTTGGAGTCTGTTTAAAGGAAAATGTGGTCAGGTGTCCTAGCATGATCCTATGGGGTAAAGCACTGGTGAATTTTAAATTGTCAAATTTCCCCAGTGCACTGCTTAGAGTTTATATTGCCTGTACTTTGCATTTGCTTATAAACTCTGTCTAGAGGCTGTTAATATTTTCATCTCTATTAAATGTGTGCTGTTATAATAAATGTTTGTAGAAAAAGATATTCCTCCAGTTTGAGATTTAAGTCAGGGGAATAGCCAGGAAACTTTAAATGGCCCAAGAAATATTTTGATTGGAGTAAAACAAATTATACATTTTCTACTAAGTAATTTTTTCAATGAAAATTTACTGTTCTTTGAATCCAAGGAAAGTAAATTCTTTTCATGAATCAAAATACTTGCTTAAAATATTTCATAGAATATTTATGGAGTCCTAAAAGGGCAACCTAAATATAATTTACCATTACTCATTTCTTTCCTGGCAGAATTGTTCCTTTATTCCTCTATCAATCTATGAGGAGGTACAAGTTCATGCTTTTTAGTCTTCTTTACCATAAAAAAGCAGAAAATTATTGTTATAATTTCCCAGTTCACTTTTTTCATACTGTGATTCAGTTCAGACACTAAGAAATCTTAGTGGTGTAAACAGTAAAAGTTTTTTTCTTGTGCATGTCACATTCTGATGTAGGTCAGGCGGCCTTTTCCATCTTCTAGCCATGGTGCCTAGACTAATGGCCTCTAAAGTCACCACACTAAAGCAAGGACACACTGACTTTTAACTGCTTCCTTTCACATTTTGTTGACCAGTGTGAGTCACATGGGCCTGGCCCAAATGCAAGGGAGGCTGGGAAATAACAAGCAGATACATTTGTTGAGTGCTGTCTTTACCATACCCTCCAAGAATTCTGATCATAGATCAAGGCCAGGATAGTGCATCAAGGGCCAGGCTGGATTAGGTTGATTTCTTACATGCAACCGTAGGAATGGGGCCAAGAATCCTCCTTCTCAGTCAGAGTATGACTCCTCTTACTCTCTATCTCTTCTACCCTGTTTGGCTTTTTCTTTTTCTCATAGCACATATCACCATCTGGCATACTCTATAACTTATTTATTTTCTGTTTATTATTTATTGTTCATCTCTACTTGCTGCAGTGTAAGCCACATGGGGATCTTTGTTTTGCTCACTGTTATATGCCAAGTTCCTAGAACAATGCCTTGCACATAATAGGTGCTAGATAAACACTTGTTCAGTGCATGAATAAATGGTTGCAAATGCCAGAAATGGGGGGCAGGATCAACATGAGGCCCCAGAAAGACAGGGGAAGGCAAAGGAAGGGCCTAAGGTTAAGTGATTGGGAATGGTGGGTGGAAGAATGGGGTGAGGTAGAAACTTCCTGATGGGAACTTGAAGGATGAAGCAAGAGTGCTGGGTACCCTGCTCCTGGAGGGCAGGTGGCTGAGAGAGGGCTTATCTGTTGTGGTGATTTTATAAGATCTTCATCTCAGAATATTTTTTCAAACAAAATTTAACACATAGGCACCACATTTAAGTCAATACAAGTGGTGCTGCTCAGGCTGAAGCCAGAAGACATTTCCTCACCTAAAATAGTTTCTTTCATATAGCTGGGGTATCCTGAAAGGTTAAGGGACTTGCCTCTTTATGAAAACAGTTTTTAAAAATATTTCATACAATTTGTTTCTAAAGTATATTAATAATTATTACATACTAGATGTGGCTTGAATTTGCTTCATGGAGCATAAGTAACTCATCAAATCTTTAACATAATTGTTTTCTCAAAGGCAACACAGACCTCTCTATTTAGAAATCATTTATACTTAAACTGTGGTCACTTTTCAGTTTAGAACTGAACTAAGCACCAGATTTCTGTTGAATTTACTCTTTTGTTCTTAAATTTTGTGTTGAATTTCAATCTACCTTAAAGTTTAAGGCAATATTTTGAATTGAACTGTATATTAAAATATGATTTCCTATTTCCAAGAAAGCATCTTTGAATAACTAGAGGGATTAAGGGATTAAACTAGACACAATATACAAATTATATTTTCCCTGTTAGCAGCCAAATTTAAAGACCAGAAAGGTGATGCAAGATGTGGTATGGAAAGTCTTTGAAAGTGTTGGGATAGTTAATAAACACTAAATCCTTCCCATTAAAGCTCTTGCTTTCTTAAAGCCTTCAACTTTTCCTCTACTCCATTCTTTCCAAACCGTAGTTTAGACATGTTCATTTCAGTCTCTCCCTGCCTCTGACACACACATTCAAACCCTCTATACTATAAGCACACTTTTCTCTACCCGTTTCTCTCCTCTCTTCCCTCCATTTCTTACTAATCTATTTCCATCTTCCTCTTCCACCCTTTGTGTTAGCTTACATGTGCTATCTCCCAGCATACATTATCTCACTTTCTGTAATTCTTCACCTCTTGTTTTCATTGCTCTCTCCATATTAATTAAGTAATGAAATCCATTTATTAAGCATCTCCTAGGCACAAGATGCAGTAGGAAGTGTGTAGGATTAGAAGATATCTCCACATGTATTATCTAGTTTCCTTTGATACCTTTTCTCCTCCATTCCTTTCTTAGCCCCTCCCCTTTTTTTGTCTTTATTCACCGTTGTCATAATGGTTATCACTAGATTTCAGGTTTTCCTCTGATGACTAGAAAAACCTTCCTTGAGTCGTGGGAATTGAAACCACATATTGCATCCTTTAGTTTAGGCTAAAAGCATGATATCAACATAGTGTACATTTGGAAGTGCCCTGCCTAGCTGTGGCATGGTCTAATAGATGACGCAGACATGTGAGGCACGCCCTTTCCCATGCTCTCTGTCTGTGCTAAGTATATCTTTTAGCTTGTGACTTCTGGGCAAATCTGGGTATGGTGTTATTTTTGCTTCTAGTTACTGTGTGGTTTTTCTTCTGAGACTTTGCCAAAATACTTTCTCTAGCACCAAACTACAGTTTTTTGTTTTTGAATCATAAGTGCACATCTTCCAAGTATTTGAAGACCTGAGTTTCCCACTCATATTCCTAGAGAAGTCCTCATGGGGGACACCAAGACTCAAAACTGAGATGGCTAGGGCCTTAGGATATCCCTCATAAGTCTTCCTGCCTCCTCACTTTTGCACCTAAACCCGAGGACAGTGTCTTGCTAGTAACCTCCTTAGGCATGGCATGAAACTTTCATTCATTCTTTCATTCATTCACTCAGTCATCTGTCCATTTACTCAGTAAAAATGTATTTTTTTTTTAATTTTTTTTTTCAACGTTTATTTATTTTTGGGACAGAGAGAGACAGAGCATGAACGGGGGAGGGGCAGAGAGAGAGGGAGACACAGAATCGGAAACAGGCTCCAGGCTCTGAGCCATCAGCCCAGAGCCCGACGCGGGGCTTGAACTCCCGGACCGCGAGATCGTGACCTGGCTGAAGTCGGACGCTCAACTGACTGCGCACCCAGGCGCCCCAGTAAAAATGTATTTAACACAATGACCAGGGGCTTGCTAAGCCTGCAGATACAGTGGTTAATAAATCAGACCTAGGCCTTGCTTTCACAGAGCTGATAGCCCGGCAGGGAAGACAGACTTTTGAACAAGTGCTCATTCCCAAAGAATGAGCCAAATTTAGTTTGGCAAAGGTCCTACAGTTCTCAGGCCTTAAGCATGTTGTTGACACATAAACACACTCACTATATACCAGGGATTGTGCTAAGTAATTGTACACATTATCTTATTAAATCCTTATAGCCTTGAGAGGAAGAGATTATTACTGCCTCCAATTTATGGGCAAGGAATTTGAGATTCAGAAAAATTGAATAATTTTCCCAATGGCACATGATTACTAAGTAGAGGAGCCAGACTATGAGCCCAAGACTGCTGGCAAAGCCTATTTTATGGAAGGCTACAAGAGGCTGTGAACTACAAGCAGAAAGTCAGCATTGGAGAAGTAGGGGAATTAGCATGACAACCTAGCTCCTGATCAGGATAAGAAATAAATTTTAAGAATACTCTAAATTGAAAGGCACAAAATTAATTACCAGAGATCAAGTATACCTAGGACTCAGATGACATCATCATATTTTTAAAAAGCAGCAATGTTCTCAGTGATCTTGAATGTCAGGATCCCTGACAAGAGTTTATAGAAGAGTTGGCTAACTATAGAGACCAGTACATGCAAGACAGTGTTTTGGGTTTTGGTAGGTAAATCTATTTATTTAAAAAATTTTTATATAAATGTTTTTATACATTTCTAACATCAGAAAATAATTGATAAATAGTCTGTTGAATTTTGTAAGGAAAAATAAATAAGTTGATCTAATATTATAACAAGTCTAAAAATAGAGCAGGCCTTGATTTTTCATGTTAAAGTTTTACGGGAATTGAAAAGCTTTTTATAAATAAGTAGCTGGGATAGTTTTCAGTTATACATTTGTAGACTGGACATTTTTATGCCTTGGGGAAAGTGCTGGATATAAATTGTGCAAATGTGTTTAAGAATCTGTTGCATATTGTTACTGACTGGACTGAGATCTGTTTTTTTGCAGTTTATGACAAGTTTACATATTTTGTATGACTGTTAATACTGAGTTCTGAACCAGGGAAAGGTTGACTCTTTATTTCAGGAATCTTGGTGTATTTTATGGTCCTTTATAAAGAATAGCATGTGTGTAATTAAAATACACAAAAACAAACATCTCTTTTTTGTTAAAAAAAAAAAAGGCTTGGTCAACATCTTATGACTTTTTACTTACCAGATAGTTTCCCATTCACCTGGACAGAGCAGCCCAACAGCATAGGTGATATGATTGTAGGAGACATATATTCCATCTAAAGGCAAGAAGAATAGCTTCCCTTTTTACTGCTGGTATTGATATGGCTATTATGGTAGTGATGATGGGTGGCTGAGGCTTGAAGGTTGAAGAACGAAGAGGCTTTAGAAAATAGGAAGGTGACACTCTTTTTTCTAAGAAAAAAAAAAAATGTATCACATCATCAGGGCAACAATTAATGGTCAGTCTCCTAAACTCTGAGAAACTCTTGGCTGGAGAAACTCTTTAACAGCAATGGTGATGTCTTACTCAGTAGATAATTTGTCTTATTAAAGAGTTGCAGTGCAGATAATCAAGAAATAATGCTAATAATAATATACATCACAAAAGCCAACTTCTCTGGAGAATCATGGAATATTGGGTATTGACTTCCATTTTCATGATAAACTATAGATTTCCACTTGGAGGTAAATGCTTTAGGTGAAAAAAGCTATTAGGTTGGTTATTAACCAACAACCCAGATGACTAAATTTAGAATCCTGAGGAAGGGTGAGAATAAAATCTTGTGGATTTTGTCTAGGATGGACCTAGAACATTTCTGTGTGACTGTGAACTGGGTGAATTGCTATCTGCTTTCATATCTGTTCTCCTCAGAGGGGAAAACGTAAAACTAGCTAGTCTGATTATATTTCTATCTCCTCATTGACATGATCTTTGTCCCAGTTGTTTCATTGCGCATTAAAGATGACTTTGTGCTCTAAACATGCTTATAGTGAATAACTATCTGAGAAAAAAATACTATTTTTCCTAAATTGTTTTCTCATTCATTGTCTAACTGACTGTTTATTGCCTCCAACTCTTTTCCAGTACTATTAGCAAAAGGAAGAAGGGTCCTAAAGTTTTTCCTTAGTCTTTATTATGCTTTATTGCTAGGGTACCTATTTGTTTGCTTCTGATGTGCTTTAAGGTTCCCCCTTTCCCCCCCTAGAGTGTTCAGATATGTTTGTATCTTGTTAGAGTTAGGTCAACCTAAGCCCATGATGGTGGCTAGCCTCCTAGGTCTTCCACTCCTTTTTTATCATTATCACCATGGAAATAAATCCACTTCTTTCATTCATCTTAAATCTACTCTAGCACCCATCTCAATTCCCACCTTCTCTTTGGAAACCATAGGAATTTTTTTTCCATCTCTACAAGAAATATGCACTAAGATCTTATTATGTAGGCAGTATGGTAGGCTATGGGGATACGACGTGAATACAGTGCTCTCTTCAGAGGAAACTATTTACCCTTTTTTGGAAAAGGGAAGAAAAAGTTTGGAAGCTTTTGTTTGATGCTAACAAGGCTAAGAAAGGGGAAGCTGAGTACTTCTGAAGACAAAAAAAAAAAAAAAAAAAAAAAAAAGAAAATGTACTTTGGCTTTGTTCCCACCACTTTGTTTTGACCAGGCTCTGTATTTAGTATTTAAATCAGTAGGACCACACTCTTTGAGAAAGGCTGAATTGGGGGTTGGCCTCCAAGAACCAAGGCAGAACCCCTTGGCCTTACTGCCTGTTCCTGTCTAGAACCACACCCTTGGTGTCAGGCCAGAAGTTGGAAGAGCCTTGGGGCCAGGGAGGAGTGAGCCAACATGTTCAAGGCTGTATTTGTCTCCATGTCAGTCTTTGCTTGCGACAATAAAAATGATCAAATGAGCCTGTTTTTTATATTTCTGTTGGCAGGGACTGTGTATCATGTTGTTTTTGCCCAAAACACATTTTTATTTATTTATGTTTTTTTGGTGGCCAACTTTGAAGACTTGAGAAATTGAGTCTTGGGTCAAGAAACTGGAATAAGCTTTAAGGGTTGCTATCAACCCAATATTTTATGCAAGTTTTGCTGGCGATACTCAATTCAAACTTCTACAAAATTTAGGAATGAAAATTATTGGTCAAGAGGAAAAGACTTTGAATTCTTAGAATTTAGAAAAAGTCCCCTCTTCCACAACATAATTGTCCAAACAACTTGGGCCAGTTGAAATCAACTTTAATTTACTTTTTAATATCAGTGATAGGCCATAATGGGAGCAACCAGAATTTAGCCACTTCCCTTTGTATAAAAAATGACTTTGTGCAGGTTATTTAACCTCACCCAAATCATCCTGCCAGTACTCTCGATAAGTGGTGGATGTCCAGGAAGCCGCCAGTGAATGCCCAAGTGGGGGCTATTTAGGTAGCACTTTTGTTATAACTGGGGAAAGGAAAAAGGAGTTTGGAAAAAGCAGTCCTTAGGCCCCGAGGCCCTCTCTCCTTTCTGTTTTTTGTTTATTCTTTTGTTTTTCATGCAAGATCCAATGTTAGTAATCTGGTTGGTCGGGAGTCATCAGGCCATGTGAAAACTGGCTGCTGTCACCTCTAAGAGTTTTAAAAGCAGAAGCTATCATCATAGGAAGGAAGGGTGTCTGTGTAAGAAGCCTCTAGGTTCAGGTGCTGGGTGAGTGGTGTGACAGAGAACTACAGAGGCTCTGTAGGCTGGGCTGGTCTCCTTTCTCTCCAGTCAGTGCTGAAGACTTCCTTTTGTATTTTCCAAATGCCACTTTGTACGTTCCCTTTGGCTTTGATTAAACACGTGTATTTTTATTGTTCTTGAGAGGTGCTAATCTCACCGCCAACTTGGGTTTGAGCCCTGTTTGGATCTCCCCACCACCTCTCTTTTTAATTCCTTCCCCCTTTTTGCCTTCTCTCCCTCTGTCTTTCAAGTCTTGGTACTCATTACTTATTGAAGTTTAACCCCAGCAGTTTGCAGTGCAAATGCATTTAATCTAATAGTTGTATTTTGTGAAAAGGTCCATACAAGATTATTTCTGGTTTCTTTTTCTGTCAAAAGAACCCCCACCCTGAAAGTGTATTTTCTTACTGAAATAATGGAACGAATTGATTTTTTGATTTGGAATGGGCATACCCTTGGTTTGGAATAGGCCTGGAAGTAAAAAAAAAAAAAAAAAAAACAAAAAAAAACCAAACAACTGGAAACATATTCTGGTCAGGTTGGGACAAGTTATATGGTGGCTTTGAGAGGCCTCAGAACTCTGCATCTAATCAAGATAAGAAGCCTAGAACAGCTGAAAAGAATCACATGCATTCTCAGGCACATGTGGCAAACAAGGCCCAGGTTTCTTGGTGGGGGGATATAGTAGGACCCCCGAAATTCTGAGCCTAGAAAGGCCTGATTGACTTTGGTTGTGAAACTGGAAGTATGCCATCTTAACCTCTGTAAAAGTTCACAGTAAGTAAAAAGAGTGTAAGAAAGACTTTTAGGACAGTCCCTGCTTTATCTTTTCAGAAATTATTGTTACAAACTAAAAGTACAGGTAAATGATTTTTATTTAAGGAAAAAAAACAACAACCCATGGATCTCAAGGTTTCTATTGTTATTTAAACAATGCGGAAAGCTGTGTTAAAAACACTTAGTAGATTTCCATCTGTATATTCATCGCCCCCCCTCCTCACCTCGCCCCCCGCCCCCGTCAAGCTTGTTTTTTCTAGTACAATCTTGTGTACATAACATTGCACTGTCTAAAAAAAGGAAAAATATCCTGTGTATTAGAAGCAGGGTGGTAACACAGTACTGTGGACTTCCAGAGTTTGAGGTGAGTCATAAACAAGTTTTGTTTTTATTTATTTTTTTTTTTACAGGGACTGTTGTCTGTGAGGCGCCTAACAACAAATTAGATAAATTCACAGGAGTTCTCTCTTGGAAGGACAGCAAGCACTCCCTCAACAATGAGAAGATAATCCTGAGGGGCTGCATCCTGAGAAACACCAGCTGGTGTTTCGGAATGGTTATATTTGCAGGTACAGATGACTGCCCGGAGTTGGCTATGGGGGAGTCCTTCCTGAGGTATGCATGGGCAGTCTGCATCTCTCCAGGTTGGATGAGCATGGTGCATCTGTTCCACACAAGGTGCTGCTCTGGGTTGACGGCAGAGGACAGCATCACTGCTCTGGAAATAGTCTGGGTGGCCCCCCTGTGTGAGCAGCCACTGACATCATGATCTTATTCTTAAGGGGTGCTTGGGCCCTCATTGCTTGGTGGGTGCTAGATCCCCAATGTTTAATTTCTCTTTCTTTATCTTCACCTCAGTCATGCCCATCCTTGTGTGTATTAATCAACTTTAAAGTGGGGGAAGTAGATGAAACAAAGCCCCCCACCCCTCTCTGCTGTTAATTTTGTAGTTTGCAAAGGTCAGGTAATCCTTTTGGAAAAGGTTTCTTGGAGATACTGCAATCATTTCTGTTTATACTCTGTAGCTTCTTCTATTATTTGTCAGCAGGCAGTGGGTCCTGGAAAGACTACATGATGGAGGCAGTGAGGGAGGGAAAGTGCCTCTTACTCTTCCTGCTGGCCACTTTCTGCATCTCTACTTTATCTCTACAGGCCCAAGGTGGCATTCTCCTGCTAAGGGAGCTTACAGTAGCTCCACTACATAAAGCCACTCAAATTGTACTCATGGCATCAATTGCCAGCCCTGGATTTTTTAAAATCCTGTTTATTATGACACCGAAATAAGACGTGTTTTTGGGTCTGTTGACTATGTGCAATCAAAATTGGAATGTTTTTCTTAACTGACTTTCCTCAACAACAGCAAATGTTTATTAAAGACTCAAAAGTGTTCCAAACCTGGAAAAGGCCTCCCAATTCCTCCTAAATACTTTCAGCTGTGGATTTTAGTAAGGCTCTTGCTGCTTGGGGTATTGCCATTGTACGGACTTGAGAAATCCCTAGAAATATGGCAGTATATGTTCTTTTATCTGGGGATGAATCTGCTTTCATAATTCTCTCATCAGATGCTTTCATTCATTAGTCAGGGGAATAAACCTGTGACCACATATTTTCTTATTTGCATCTCTCTTGCATTGAAAAAAGAGGCTTATATCAACCTTCCTTTATCTTCCCACACAATGAAGGGGAGACTTCTTGAAGGTCCTTTCATGGGAAGGACGCTTCTGGTCTGCTTCCTGTCATCATAGAAATTGAGGAGCTTTATCCTAGGAATGGGCTATAGCCCAACATTTTGTTTGCATTTTTGTGAACTTGTTTGGAATGACTGAGCTATGGTTCAGCTACAGCATGTTATGCTAGGACAGCTGCTGTGAGCCACTCAGAAGCCAAGTTTTCCTCCATAAGGTTTGCTCTATGGGAAAATGTGCATACCTAGGAGAAAGAGGGGTAGTAAGTTGAACAGGTCTCCCTCCAAGCAGGTATAATAAAGAGCTCACAGAATTTGGACTGGACAGAGCTGGGTTCAGATTTGTTTACCAGCTGCAGGATGTTAAGCCTTGGTTACTTAAACTTCCTAAGCTTTAGTTCCTTCAGCTGTAACATGGGGATAATGAATACATTAGAGTCACTCTAAAGGCTCAGCAAGACAATGCATATGGAAGAGGATGCTTGATAAATGTTAGTTTTCTTCCTTCCCTGCTTCTTCCTTCTAGCTTCAATTCCAAATGCACTGCCTGCTCCATAGACTGAGAATTGGGAGTGGGTACTGCCCTTTGGATCTTGGCAGGCAGAAGTAGGGAATATCCTCTTCTTTTGTGATATGGACTGGATGTTCACTGGACCTTCATGAGGCAGATATTTGTAAAGCAGAGAATGCCTGCATTGACTTGATTCTGGGTGCAAATGTTAGGAGGAAGCTTAACTAGAATAGTGACAGGCTGGGAATGGTTAGTTTCATCAATGTCAGATTTGAACAGATGAGTCTTTCATAACCCTGAATCTTAAGATATCTAATTTGGGGAATGAGTTCCAGCTGAACACTTAGATCTTATGAAAGTTATCCAAAGTGAATTATTAACTATTCTTTCTTTATTACCCTGGTTGCACCTATCACTAGGAATTGTGTAAGGAATATAGTTGATGCAGACGTGGTTTGCTTTACAAATCTATAATTTACGAGGGTTTAATATGCATTAACAGCTAGGTCATGCCTTTCTGTTAATAGTTTTTCTTTCACTCAAGAGAGGAGGAAGTCTTATTTCTGAGTTGTAGGAGTCTTAGTCATTTAAGGAATCCATAGGAGTCAGCACCATTTGGTGCATAGTAGATTTTTGCATTGGATGTCTTCCATTTGCTCCTCCAGATCTACTCTCACCTTTCCCACTCTTCTTTCTGCCTTGGGAGGCTGACTTGTATGGTTTCCCCTAATAGGTTTCCTTGAATTTTGGCTTCTAGTTAAGGAAGGATCTCTGGGAAGAGATCAAAGGGAGAAACGAGGTCAAGGTATTTATTTCCCCAAACTTCCTCCCTGTGTGGTCACTTCAGCCTGACTGGGACCCTCAGCATAAAGTTTCTCTTTCTTAAGGCTGCAAACTCTATATTGTCCTTTAGGGTCCAGTTACCACTCCCTCCCCTCACTCACCCTTCCCCCTGGCTTAGAGGAACCTCTTGATTGTTACTAAGTCTTTGGTTACTGCATTAACCTTTTGCTTACTCTATAACCCCTCCCACACTTTTGTAAAGAGTCCCTTTATAAAAAAAATTTTCCCCAATTATCCTTGTTCAGTGCGTCATCTATTTCCTGTTTGGAATCTGAATGAGTCAGTCTTAAATACAACATTGATTGAATGAGTCAGTGAATTAACGAATTAATGGAGTATTTCATATAGTTTTAAAAATAGTGGTTAAGATCAAGAGCTTCTAAGTTAGATATATCTGGTTTTGAACTCTGGTTCTGATCCTTACTAGACAAGAAATGTGAGGCAAGTTACTTAAATACTTCATTATTAGTGAAATAAGGATAATAATACCTCATTCATTGGATTGTTTTGTTTTGTTTTGGTTATTTATTTATTTATTTAACTTCTTTCTTTCTTTCTTTCTTTCTTTCTTTCTTTCTTTCTTTCTTTCTTTCTTT
>NW_024412415.1:15941653-16016702 GCF_014898765.1 Herpailurus yagouaroundi | reverse complement strand
TTTCTTTCTTTCTTTCTTTCTTTCTTTCTTTCTTTCTTTCTTTCTTTTGTGAGTGAATGGCAGAGGGGCAGAGAGGGAAAGAGAGAGAGAGAGAGAGAGAGAGAATATTCCAAGGCTCAGTCTCACGAACCTGAGATCAAGGCCTGAGCTGAAATCAAGAGCCAGATGCTTAACCTACTGAGTCACCTAGGTGCCCCATTGGATTGTTTTAAGCATTAGCTGAGATAATAGTTGAAAAGCACATATACATATTGCCTAAAACATAGCAGGTACTTAATAAATTAATTCATTAAATAGTTATTCATTGAGTGCCTACTATGTGGCAGGCACTGTACTTTTTCGTTTATGATTGAGAATGTAAGGGACACCTGGGTGGCTCAGCAGTTAAGTGTCTGACTCTTGATTTTGGCTCAGGACATAATCTCACAGTTCATGAGGTTGAGCCCCTCATCAGGCTCTGCGCTGACAGTGCCCAGAGCCTGCTTGGGTTTCTCTCTCCCTCTCTGCCCCTCCCCTGCTTGTATGTGTGTGTGCATGCATGTGCTCTCTCAAAATAAGTAAATAAACATTTAAAAAAAGAATGTGAACAAAAACAAATGCAGTCCATTCACTTGTGGTTTTGACTCTGGTAGAAGAAAGAGACCTTAATCTCAGATAATTGTAATGAATATATAATCTCAAACTGAGATAAGTGCTCTGAAAGAAAAGAACATGGAGTCATAACAGTATATAATGGAGGAATATGAAGAAGAAAGAGCAAGCTAGCTAAAAGTCACATTGTGGACAAAGGCCCTGTGGTAGGACTAAGGATGGTGAGGTAAAACAAACAAACAAACAAACAAACAAAAAAGAAAAAACAAAATTTAAGAAGGCCAGTGTGGAGTATGGAGAACATGGAGGTTAAAGATAGACATGTGACTGGAGATATGGATAGGAGCTGGACCAGACAGGACATTGTGATCTGTATCTAGAATTTTGGTCTTTATCCTAAGAGGATTGGGAAGCCATTGCAAGTTTTTCAAAGAGATGGTGTGTGTGTGTGTGTGTGTGTGTGTGTGTGTGTGTGTGTGTTAAATTTGAAAAGCTAATTATTGCCTACAGTATTTGTAAAGTTGGTAAATAGCAAGTCCTTATAAGAGTGTATGATTGGGGTTGGGGAGGAAAAAAATATTAGAATTGGGGGAAGAGTGGATGCAGGGTGACACAGTTACTAGGCTTTTACTATAGTCCATTTGAGAGATGATGGTACTCTGGGCTAGAGTGGAAGTCATGGGCATAGACTAGACTCCTAGGCTTCCCTCAGCTTTCACAACTGGATGGATAGCAGTGCCATTCACCGATATAAGGAACTCTGAGGGATATCACAAGCTGGGCTGGCCCAGGGCTGCCCGAGGGGCCTTAGAAGAATCTAGCGAAGATGCCATATAGACAAATATATGGGTTTACAGCTCAGAGGAGCAGTGTGAGCTGGAAATTTACATTTGGTCTACAAATGATCATTGGAGCTGTGGTCTTAGATGAGATGTCTCAGGGAAAGTAGATTGAGAAAGAAGATGGGCTCTGTCTGAGTCTTAAAGAATCCCAAGGTTTGGTGGCTGTATAGAAAAGAGTGAGCATCACGGAAGACAAAGGAGTGAACAAAGAGGTAGGAGGAAAAACAGGACAGCACTGTGACACAGAGGTTAAGAGAAGAGTGTGTTTCAAAAGGTTGGAATAGTCAACAATGTCAAGGGCTGCTGACAGGTACAGAAAAGGCACGGAGGATATTGAAAACACTAGATCTGAAACTAGGTTGAGTAATTAGTAGGAGATGAGGAAACAGGGGCTGTTGAGTACAGAAAATTCTTTCAAGATCTGTGACTATGAGGGAAGGAGAGATGTGTAAATCAGCATCTGTAGATATATTTCAATAAGTGCTTAAAACCCATTAGGTATAGTCTCTGCTATTCTGTGTGTGTGTGTGCCCAAGAAATGTAAATTTTTAGCACAAAACTGGCTCTGTCAGCATTTCAGCTTTTACTAGTCACAAATTTTATTTGCTCGTTGTGATCTTTACTGTACAAGAAATACTTCCCACCCTCAGTGTCCATATGATTTCAATAAACATTCTGAGAAAGTGTGGGTGGTCTCCTTTACACAACAGTAGTTGGGAATAGGACACTGGGGTACGATTTCAAATTCAACACTGAATTTTATGGGACCCCAATCTTTGCTGCCATTTGTCTTTTAAGTAAAAGAAAGTCTTCTAAGGATGTGCCCATTCTTCCCTGACTTCTAGGATGGCATAAAATTTTATGTGTGCCTCTGTTCGTTCTTTCAGTTCCACTTTTCTGCTATATTAAATGGCTACATGGATTGATGATAATAATGAGAAGAACACGTGAAGAGGAACACTAGAGAAATCAATATAATTAAAGCTTCTTTACTTCCATTTAGCATCTTCTTTTTATGCAAGGAATGCCCTTAGCAATATATTCTAATATGTTCCTTTGTTAATCATCTAGTTATCTACTTCTAAAGCAGTTAGTAAGATTCTTAGAATTACTTGAGAAGGCACTTAGTAAATATATCATAAAATAGTGTATTTACCTGAAATAAATCTAACATAAGATTTAAGACTGTTCTTGCCCTTACAAAAAGTGTGTATCATATGCACAGTGTGCAATATATAATAATAGTTTAACTTGATGATGTATTATTTGGAGTTATTCTCGTTTCTCCAAAAGGCACCACAAATCTTTTTGGGAAACAGATCCTGAACTTGATTTCACTCTCTTTTTTTTAAGTCTATTTGTTTATTTTGAGAGAGAGTGGGGGAAAAGCGAGGGAGGGGAAGAGAGAGAGAGGGAGACAGAGAATCACAAGCAGGCTCCATGCTCTTAGCATGCTCTTAGCATGGAGCCTGAAGTGGGGCTTGAACTCAGGAACTGTGAGATCATGACCTGAGCTGAAATCAAGAGTCAGATGCTCAACGGACTGAGTCACCAGGTGCCCCTATAATTTGATTTCTTATTTTAACTTTCCATTTTTGATCTCAGTGTTCTGAATTGTGTTTATTACTACATTCTTTTTAACATTCCAAATTATTCCTTACTTGGATTGACTTTGTTATCTTTCATTGCTTCAACTACATGCACATCCATACACAGCTTTTTGAAAAATAGCATTTCTAAAACTTTTTAGCCACAAGTTCTGTCTGGATTTATCCTATTTGAGGGAGACCAGTTATCTTGCAGTCTCCACGGTTGTTGTTAAGCAACCAGTTGAGAATTATACAAAACTTAATTGGCCCCTGTTCTTTTTTCTTTCCAAACTAAAATTTTGTATTTATTCATATTAATTAAATTTGCAAATAAAAATTTAACCTTATATTGACTAACATTATGGGCTAGGTGTGTAAGAGACCTACAGATGATTCAGACCTAGATCCTGATATAAGACAAGGAGATGCATAGCTTGATTGCAAGGTGGGCAGCAAAACTTACTCTCTCCATCCACATAAACATCACTTCCCCATTCATACCTCTTAGGAGACTCACTCATTAACCCAAAGATCAGGCAGAAAAGTTGATGGTAGCCAGTAGTGTTCTACCATCAGTCATCAAGATCAGAGTTCTCAATGTTTTTTGGTCCCTGTTCTTAATAAAAGTTAAATTATTTTGAAAAAAATACTGTTCTCCTTTCAGTAACATTTGACACGATAAAATAATAATAATAATAATAAATCATCAAATCATTTTAAAGTTTTTATTTAATTTTGTTTTTGCAGGTCCCGACACTAAATTAATGCAGAACAGTGGTAAGACAAAGTTTAAGAGGACAAGCATTGATAGACTGATGAATACTCTAGTACTATGGGTAAGGTACTAAAACAAAATTAGGCAAATCACTATCATTGGTATCTTAATATATTTCTTACATTTGGTTGGGAATTCTTTCAGAAATACTTATTTTTTTTTTTTTTGTGGAATTTTATTTGGATATTTTGCATTTGGGGCCCAGTTACATTGCCTTATACTTTCTAGATTATGATATCTCAACCATCAGTAGAGTTTCTCATGAGAAGTAGATCAGTGCTTATGGAGGTCTTCATGGTCTTGCAAGTTCTCCATATTCCAAGTACCTGCATTTGTTGTTTTTTTTTTTTTTTTAATTTTTTTTTTTCAACGTTTATTTATTTTTGGGACAGAGAGAGAGACAGAGCATGAACGGGGGAGGGGCAGAGAGAGAGGGAGACACAGAATCGGAAACAGGCTCCAGGCTCTGAGCCATCAGCCCAGAGCCTGACGCGGGGCTCGAACTCACAGACCGCAAGATCGTGACCTGATTGAAGTCGGACGCTTAACCGACTGCGCCCCCCAGGCGCCCCCCTGCATTTGTTTTTAAAAAATAAAACATAATTTTTAAGTTACTTGGGTCTTTTTGTTGTCTTACCTTTGCTCATGTCCTCTCCACATAGCTTATGGATGGAGCTGGCTTCATGGGTGTGCGATCTTTGTAGTTCTACAGGTTCCCCACTCAGAAGGGCCTCATACTTGGATGATTGATCTGCTGTTGGATCATGGAACATGGAAATTACCAACAATCCAAAGGTTATCAATAACCTTTGAACAAGGGGTCCTGCCTTTTCATTTTGCACTGAACTCCCCAATTTGTGTAGCTGGTTCTGCTTATGAATCTTCTAAGGCCCACGTCATAGTTCTCCTCCTCCATGAAAGCTTCTAAACCTCCTAAATCCTAGCCCAGGATTATCTCTTTCCTCTGATTTTTTTTCTCTTCTGTGCTTTTGAAATGATTTTCTTTTCCATCCATTTACCAAAAACAGTCTAGTATTCTTTGCGTTTTACCCTTTTGTCAGTAGATCTTGTGTGCTACCTGATGCTAGGCACCTGATTGTTCTCTGACTTTTTGTGTAATATTGTTTTGCATCGTTGTATTGGAATTAAGTTGAAGGACGTTGACTTTAAATATGAAGACAGTGGCTTTGAACTACGCCCCCCTCCATAGTCTCACAAACAATTATAAAGAATTTGAGTTCAATAAATATTTGCATAACTGATATGTGATAGTGGGACTCTGAATAAGGAAAGAAGGAAGTGAATTCTTTTTGGGCACAAAATACTGACCTTGCTTTGTGCTTTACTTTTGGTATCATCCTCAGACTTGGGCTTTCTTCCTATTAAACTCATCCCCTTGGGGCAGAGTCTCAGGGGCCAAGGGAACATGTTTAGCTTGTGCCCCCTCCTAGAATTCTCTATTTAAATGGCCTTGAGCCCACTTCTAGGGCTTGCGTGGGGATTGTATATGTATCTACCACACATACACAAATATGTATTTACAGAGTAAAATTACTGATTGTGAAGGAGAGACTGTTCCAACTTTTCATATTAGAACATTGAATGCCCCATTAGATTATTAGAAGCTGATTCCATCCTAAGTTAGAGCATTTAATGCCAAATAGTACCAATTTTAATGCCCTTAAAGTAATTTACTTCAATTAATTGGTAGTATTATTGAAAGAAAAGAGGATACCATGATACAGGTATCAGGTAGGGTTTCAGGAATTCACAACTCTACTTTTCTCTAATACATGGCTTTCTAATGCACTTTAAATCGGGTTTTCCACATACTCTTTCTACATAAATGTCTTATATGTCTATCTTGTTCATGAAAAAGAAGAAAGCAGTCCTAGAATGCCTGAATATTCCTTTTTTAGAGGAAGAAGGAAATAGCAGGCTAAATACATTCCTGTTCCCTAGCTTCACACTCCCCTCCCATCAGTGGCTGATCTCTGCTCCTAACACAGAATGAACTTGGTAGAGCAAAGTTCTCAAAGCCCCATATTCAGCTCAGATCTTATGTATTCATTTATTCATTGATTTGGTGTCTTTCCTTTCCAAGGCTGGCATTTGGGCTCATAAGGAACTGACCTTGCTCTCTTTCTGAAAGTTGCTATACCTCCAAAATGTCTGCTCTACCTAATACTGATACTAATCACAATGTAAGAGTTGGCTAACAGTTTTCAGGTTGATTCTCACTTTTTTTTAATCTCCAAAGGAAAACATATATGGCATGCAGTATTTTAATTAATCTTTCTTTTCCTTGTTAGCCTTAAGTAAGGATTGTGCAGCTAGATCTGTAGCCAAGAGACTTGACTGGCTTCAGGTTGTTCTTTAGCACTGACGTTTTCTTCCTTTTGCTTTTATGCCTTAGGCGACTGTATAACTTATCATTCAAACAGGACACTTTTGCAAGTGAAAGGAGGGAACGCAATTGATATTCTGCCTGGATAACAGATACAAACTGGGGCTGACCAGGGCAAATCAGGACATACTGCCTTCCTAAGCCATCTAAATATATGCCCTTGTCACAAATCAAGGTTGTGAAGTTACTGGCTTTTGACCATGGACAAATTATATAATATTTCAGTGCTTCTGTTTTACTTTGTTCTGGTTTTGACCAGCAAAGTGTGACTAAAGATTGTCCCTATCTCAGAAAATCACTGGAAGAATTAAGTGAGAAAATGCATGTAAAATATTTAGCCAAGTAAAACATAAAAATATTAAACTTGTACGATTATTGATAAGTATGAAGAGCTTCGCATGACTTGCTTTTCAAATGACAATTTCTTGGAGTTAGGAGTGTAACTGGATTGTGTTGATGTGACTAGTTTTGTGTTCAAATTAACCTTAACCAGACTTCCATTCTCATTTCAGATTTTTGGGTTTCTGGTATGCATGGGAATTATTCTCGCAATAGGAAATTCAATCTGGGAGAATCAAGTTGGGGACCAATTCAGAACTTTCCTCTTTTGGAATGAAGGAGAGAAGAACTCTGTGTTCTCAGGATTCTTAACATTCTGGTCATATATTATTATTCTCAATACAGTTGTGCCCATTTCATTATATGTGAGGTAAGACGAGAGTTTATACTTTAGAAAAGCCACTTTGTCAAAAGACTTTGTTCTGCATCATCATGTTGTGCCTAATCATTTTTGTTTGTTTTAAAATTACCACAGTGAGGTAGATGTCTTGCTCTAACTGCTTATGATCTGCTACAGCTGTTACAAATGAGGCAACTAAGCTGTTTAATCTGCTTCACTTTTGTATTTTCAAATTATAATAAATGCATTTCATTTTCTTCTTGATTTGATCTGGTTTCTTAGGAATGTTTTTCTTTGGAATAAACGGACTACAATATAATCTCATGCAACCTGATCAGTTAGAATTGAGTTGATATTGGGTAAGAAATGGAAGACTATTTGATGAGATCTGTTGAGATGATGCTTCCCTGCTACTAGTCTGGCTCCAGATACCTGGATTCAGATTCTGTTCCACCACTCACTAGCTCCATAACCTTGGGCAAGTTATTTCACCTTCCAGTGCCTTGGTTTCCTCATTTTAAAAGTAAAGAAGACAATATTCTACTTAATAGGATTGTATAAAGAGTAAACAAACTGTAAAGCTCTTAAAAGAATTGTCTGACACATTGTAAAAGCTTAATGAATGTTAATTTTTCCTATTATTAGTAACTATAGTATAAAGAAGTTGAAATATACTGGGTGGTACTTGTCCATTGTTAAATAAGAAGTCTGACTCCTAGCTCTCACTGCAACAGGATCTATCATTTCTAGATTTGGACCCACAAATCAGAACTAAAATGATCTCTCTCTCCCCATACACACACACACACACACACACACACACACACACACACACCTCTCTATATGTATGTATATATGTACATTTTTTGTGTGTGTGTATGTGTGTGTATTTGATAAGGCTTAGGAGTTGGCCCTAGAATGTATAACTGAGATTTTTAAAAAATGTCTATTCATTTATTTTGAGAGTTAGAGAGGGGCATGTGCAGAGAGAGAGAATCCCAAGCAGACTTTGTGCTTTCAGTGCAGAGCCCGATGCGGGGCTCAAACTCAAGAATCATGAGATCATGACCTGAGCCGAAATCAAGAGTTAGACACTTAACTGACTGAGCCACCCAGGTGCCCCAATCCTAATCCTACCAAGACTGAGACAGATAATCCTAAAGACACTGGAGCCAAGATGAGACTTGGTTGTTTGACATTCCTCATCACCAGTATTTTAACAATACAAGAAATTACCAGCTCTAAATCCCCACTAATTTTTACAAGCTTCTTTTTCTCTCTTTCCAAAATCCTAACTATGATGAAGCAAGGGAAGTTCAATGCACAAAATCCACCCTTGTTTTGGATGGCAGTCAGGAAACTGAAATGTCAACTTGTGGGAAATTGACTTGAAGTAGTGGCATGTGGCCACAACACCACAAATTGCTCTGGGCCTTCTGGAGCTGTGGTCAGAGCAGGCTCTATTTAAACTGTATCCTACTGGCTCATCTTTGATTCTGAGGACCTCTTATGCTTGTATCCAATTATAAAGTCTGTAGTAAATCCTGCTTTTTGCCAGAAGAGCTATGGTCAGCTTTTATAGCTTTCCTTTATGTCCTAAATGAACAATAAATGCTCATAGTGGCTTACCATCTGCACATGTGCAGTTTCATATGTCCTCATGAAGGAAGTATATTCTGTGTATGCTCTTTCTTTGAAGTGTGTTGGCATTTTTCATTTAATAATTTGAAATATTGGTGTTTTAGAGGTCAAGGCTAAATTCCCAGGTTAGCATTGCTTTTCTTTCTAATGTGTCCCCTGCAGTGGTGGAAAGGAAACCCAGTTGGAACAGTCCAAACCCAGGTTATCGTCTTGGCATGTGTGACCTTTAAGAAAGTGCTTGGCTTCTCTGTGCCTTAGTTTGCCAATGAACTGCTCAGGAAAATGGTGGGACTAAAATAATTGGTTTGTTACTTCCTTTCTGCTCCGAATAATACTACCTTACCCTAGATAACATTTTGTATTTTATGTAAAGTGTCTCCATATACTTTATTTTATTTATGTCTCCCAACAACCTTATGAAGTAGTTATTGCCCAACTTCTTTCATAAATGAGATGATTTGCTTGGGATCATGGGGCTGGTTAAGGACAGAACCAAGATCCAAACCCAAGTCTTGTGACACTTGGTACACTGGTTTTCTTCTCTCCCTAAGCTGTGTCTGGTTTATTACTCAGCAAAGACCCCAAGAGAAAGTAAAAAGAGCCTAGAGTTCTGTACCTGTTGGTAAGGCATAATAATTATTAAGGTAAATGTGAGCTTTCCTCTCATCATACAAGAGCAGTGATTCTGATCTCAATGTGGAGGGAGAAAGCATTCGAAAGAATGTCAGGATGCTCAATCCTAAAGACTGAGATCTACAAAAACAGCATATTTCTGTTTGGAGAGAAGGCCTTCTATAAAAGCTTTCCTTAGGCTTTTGAATGGGTATGAAGAATAAATTAGTGCCATAGGTCACTTGAGGATGAAAGTGCTAAATTTACTTTGATCGGTTAACAATTCCATGTGAGCAAAGGATGTTGATGTTGGTAGGCTCTTTCTGTGCTGTCAGTTTGTTTATCTGTAGTGTTAAAACATACCCAGCTACAGTTTTTTAAATACATCATTCTAAGAAATGCAGCCACATACTCCCAAGGAATTAAATTTTGGAAGTTATTCCCAAAGCAGTAGGAATTCATTTCTATGTTGCCTATTTTGCCACAGAATGGGTGGAATCTTAAGCCCTGCTCTTTGAGCATTCAGGCAGAAAACACTAAGCACTTGATTATGCTAATTCTGAACATTTGTCTCCTTTTTTCTGCTATTATAAGACAAAGAGCTGAATGTTCCACTATGACTGTCCTGAATCCTCTTTCCCAAACAAAAAAGACACCCTTCCTCTCTACAGACTATTTTAAGATCCAAGAATTCAAATTAATTTACAACACTTCCATTGGTTTGTATTATAATACAGAAGGATCACATGTTGTTTCATTCATATTGCTTTGAATTTTCAGGAAGCTATCTTACTTTTAGAAAGATCAAAGCTTCAAATTGTTTGTACAGTTACTTGCATAATGCCATTTTTAGAGTCAGGTCTACATTGGCTTTACCAATGTCTGAAGTCTAGTCTTGGCTCTGTGGTTATTTGTGTGACCTTGGGTTAGTCACTTGACTTCTAGGTCTTAATGCCCTTACTAGTGAAATTAGGGAATAGAAGGTCAGGATTCATTCATTCATCTGCTTATGACAGATAAAGCACTGTTCCTGGTCCACTGTAAGTGCTAATGCTTTTTGAGTGAGTGGAATAAAGAAAACAAAGGTAAAGTAGAAAAGCTAGCAGAGAATTACAGGGAAGTATGTGTGTGTGGTGGTGGATATGTATGAGTCAGCTATAACAGTAAGTTACATAAACGAATACAGAAAATGCCTTATTTATTTTTCTTTTGTATGGTTCTACAGAATCATAGAGTAATTTTTAGTTTAAGTGAAAAAAAGTGTTGCCATTTAAATAGTTAGGAAATGAACTAGCAGCATACCACTTTCAGAGAGGGAAATGTTAGAAGCATAGAATTTAATGCCTAGAAAGGATTTTTCTATCTTTTGTCTTCAAGGAGACAAATGTTAGGAGTTAGTGTAATCAGTCACTGTTAATTTTCTCACTTGACAGATGAGAACACCAAGGCTCAATTCCCATTAAGTTCAGAAATAAGCCATGGGTCACTGCTATTGTCATTACTCTGTGATACTGGTCTGGATGTCCTTGCTAATGTTCTAAGCCATGCAGCTGAAATATCAAGGAACAAAGGAAGACATGAACCTGAAACTGAAATAACCCTATTAGAAGGGATGAGCATAGACAATGTGATTATAAACCTAGAAAATCCAAAAGAATGATTCTGCAAAGATCTTAGTAAGATAATTCAGCTCAATGTCTGATTTTGTGGCATAAGCAAAGTTTGTTAACATTAGATAAAGCTTTTAACATTAAAAAAAACCTTTTCATTAGGCTAACAATAATTTAAACAATTATGTCATCAATGAACAGATAGATGTAATGTCCAGTAGCAAATCTATCCAGCTGTAATATGGACCTATGTGAAAAACAAAGCAAATGAAAACTAAAACTCCTTATCAATAGAGGTACTTTTCAAAATTCAATTACTGGAAAGACTTACCCTTCTCTTTGAAGTTGCATTTGTATATTAAAATGAGTTATTTCCAAGTAATTAGAAGTTTAACATAGACTTAATACAAATCTTAAAAAAGTTTTGTGAGAAGGTGGGGGTGTGGATGCTAAAATGTGTTGAACATATCAGCAAGAATAAATGAGTGGTTCCAGCCAAGAACTTTTTAAAAAGAGGAGTATTCTCTTACGCCCTCTCAGGTATCGCTAATGTTTATAAAGCTGCAATTATGAAAATAAGAGATGTATTAAGTGACATTAAGGAATAAAATTGAAATCCCTAAAGTAGATTCTAGTGAGAAAAATAATTTATATGTGACATGGAAGCATCCCAATGCAATAAGGGAAAAGGACTGTTTTTTTTTAATAAATGGTGATAAAAAAGCTTTGTTTGTAAAAATGGAAATTAGCACATCATATGTACATCATCTTTATAAAAATTCGAATTGTAATAAAGAATTAGATGTGGAAAATTCAGCAAAGAACTACTAGAAAAATATAGATGTCTGTATATATAATCTTGGCATAGGGAGAGCATATCCAACAAAACTCCCAAAACAGAAACTGTGAACTACTGATAAATTTGATGAGTTAAAAAGACAACTTCTTTGTGTCAAAAATGGTGGAAACAAAATACAAATGATAAGTTGGTAACATTTGCATGATGTATATATGTCATGCATAGTAAATGCTAATTTTCAGTAATCTTATTCTAGAAACTTACATTGCTAACCTTTTTGGAAATTGATTTAACCTTACATATGACAGAGACTTTAAAAGACATACCTTTGGCCATAGAAATAACATTTGTAAAGTTGGAAAGTCATAAATTGCCGCTAGATCATGAGACAATGCTCTTTTCCTGGTAAATGGGCAAACTAATATAATAACAATGATAATATTGAGATTTACTCAGTATCTATTATGGTTTGCTTAGTGCTTTACAGAGATACTGCCACCTTTTTTGGCAACTTGAAGCCACACCAAACGATATATTAGAAAGTCCTCAACAATACATTTCTTTAGATCAGATATCTGACAAATATTTTTTTAAAAAAAATTTTAATGTTTATTTTTGAGAGAGAGAGAGGAAGAGAAAGAGGAAGGGAATGAGTGGGGGAGGAGCAGAGAATGTGGGAGACACAGAATCTGAAGCAGGCTCCAGGCTCTGAGCTGTCAGTACAGAGCCCGATGTGGGGCCCAAACCCATGAACCGTGAGATCATGACCTGAGCTGAAGTCAGATACTTAACCAACTGAGCCACCCAGATGGCTGGACAAACATCTTTAATAATAGTTTGTACGAAGATATAAAAGAAATGCTAACTTAACAGGCTATACAAGAAATCTCCACTAGGCCTGTTTAATATAAATGGTGAACCATGGAATATTCCCCCAAGACTTTATGCAAAGTCTATATTTTCGTGGTGCTGCAAGAAAATGACTTAGGAAATTTTATGAACAGACTCTGCTGAGATTCTTCTGAAGGTCACTAGGACCTGGAGACAGAGCATCCACATTTTTTTTCTAAATTCTGAAGACTTTGACAGACTTATTTTTTTATTTTTAAAAATTTTTAAGTTTGTTTACTTAATTTGAGAGAGAGCCAGAGAGAGTGAGCTGGGGAGGGGCAGAGAGAGAGGGAGAGAGAGAATCCCATGGCTCTGTGCTGTCAGTGTATAGCCACATGCGAGGCTTCAACCCTGAGCTGTGAAATCATGACCTGAGCCGAAATCCAGAGTCAGCAGCTTAACTGACTGAGCCACCCAGGCGCTCCTTGACAGACTTCTTACTTTGGCAACGTTTTGTATGTTCTGAAACTGATGGAGCTTTTCTTTCTTTTTCTTTTTTCCCCATTTTAATGGATGAAAGTATGGAAGTCATTCGTCTGGGACACAGTTATTTTATAAACTGGGATCGGAAGATGTATTACCCTGAAAAAGCAACACCTGCTGAAGCTCGGACGACCACTCTCAATGAGGAACTGGGCCAGATTGAATACATTTTCTCTGACAAAACAGGCACCCTCACTGAAAACATCATGACTTTTAAAAAATGTTCTATTAATGGGAAAATCTATGGTAAGGGAAGCAGTTCTTCATACTGATATTGGTTTTTTTTTTTTTTTTAATGTTTGTTTATTTTTGAGAGAGAGAGCAGGGGAGAGGCAGAGAGAGAGGGAGACAGAGGATCTGAAGTGGGCTCTGTGCTGACAGCAGAGAGCCCAGCACAGGGCTTGAACTCACAAACTGTGAGATCATGACATGAGCCGATAGATGCTTAACCAACTGATCCACCCAGGCACCCCTTAAAACATAATTTTTTTAAATTTCCCTTAAAAACATAAGCAGCCCTATTTTAAAAATCAAACCATTTATCACTGACTTTATCATTAATATGGGCACCATCAGCATCTAACATAGTGCTTGGCCATATAATAAACAGTCACTAAATATTTGTTCAATGAATGTTGAATAATTTATTTATTTATTTATTTATTTATTTTTTATTTTATTTTATTTTTTTATTTATATATGAAATTTATTGTCAAATTGGTTTCCATAGAAACCCCAGAACTAGACCCACAAACGTATGGCCAACTCATCTTTGACAAAGCAGGAAAGAACATCCAATGGAAAAAAGACAGTCTCTTTAACAAATGGTGCTGGGAGAACTGGACAGCAACATGCAGAAGGTTGAAACTAGACCACTTTCTCACACCATTCACAAAAATAAACTCAAAATGGATAAAGGACCTGAATGTGAGACAGGAAACCATCAAAACCCTAGAGGAGAAAGCAGGAAAAGAATGTTGAATAATTTAGATGAAACTTTGGATTTGTTACCTTTCTTGGGTATAGATGGAGGTTAGATGTGATACCGTCTGAGGTTCCTTTTTGTGCTCCCACTGTGTGATTGTGCTTTGTGCTGCTTAATAGGCCAATATCCCCGAGAGGGCAAGTTCTTGGTAACTTGATTTATCTCTGTAAAAGGAGTATTTCATATTTGCTTCCTCACAGCTCTGGAATTGATGTTAGGGCCTGTGTTTGGGAGAACTTACAATTCATTCCTAAGAATTCACACTGCACAGGGCTACTTTTGAGTGGGCAGATAAACTATTTCATCAACATCCAGTTCCTATTTTGTATACATCTGTCAGGATACCTGCTCTGTACCAGGATTTTCAGGCATTCTATTTGTATGTGGTTTGAGCCAGTTAGCAGACAGTTTCCTCTGCTGAAAGCATGAGGTGCAGCAGAAGCCTTTTGTTGCGTGCCTCTGGATTCCTAATCTCATTTCACTGGACTCTGAGTGTCCAGTTTTTCAGTCCAGAAATCTCAAGAAGAAAAATCCAAGAAAGAGAGGGAAAACTTCCCTTTATCTCCTGATGAGCAACTTCACACATTGCCAAACACTTTAAAGTAAGATTTGAACTTGAACAAAATTAAGAAATACAAGAAGTTGATTTTTATGCTGTCCTACCTATTGACCTCCCTTTGCTACCCCTATCCCTCTAATCCCCTCTCCTCTGCTCCACCTCCCCCTTTTCTGAGAGAGAACCAGATGATTTTCAACCTGGACTTCCATAAGCCCTCAGTTACATTATACATTTCTCATATTACTGTTACAATAAATGGTAAGTAGGGGTGCCCAGGTGGCTCAGTCAGTTAAGTGACCTACTTTGGCTCGGGTCATGATCTCGCAGTTTGTGAGTTCAAACCCCACGTCAGGCTCTGTGCTGACAGCTCAGAGCCTGGAGCCTGCTTCGGATTCTGTGTCTCCCTCTCCTCTTCATGCTCTGTCTCGGTCTCTGTCTCTCTCTCAAAAATAAATAAACGTTAAAATTTTTTTATAAATGGTAAGCAAAATAGAAACTTCCCCTAAAAATTTTCTTTTGACATTATTTTCAGAGGCTTTCTAAGAATAATGACTTAACCCATAGAGTAGTTTAAATGGGAAAATTTTAGAGTATTGGAGATATTTTTAATTTGGAGGACCTTTGGGATTCTTTTGCTATGATATATATTGATAATAACATAATAATGATAATATCACTTCCAGGAAATGATCCTAAGAAAATCAGATATGTGGACCAAGATTTATTTGTATAGATGTTTGCCTCAGGGCTATTTTTAGGGAAGGCCCTTGATTTTCACAAAGTATATATATCCCAAGATCTTGCAAGTCTTGAAATTTACAAATCCCATGATAGCTTGTAGTTTCCCTTATAAAATGCAGGAAAGTAACCGAAATATTAATTAACCCCTTTAGACCCTTAATTTATATCCCATTATAATTTATAATGCATTTATGATGCCACTAAGATATATTCTTACTAAAGCACTCACAAAATGTTTAAGAATCACGTCCTCTTGTTTTCCTATGAGCTTGTGTTATTTATATTCTAGATCCAGGCCTTGGAAAAACTTGGTATTCCATTCAGGTTTATCTAAATCTTCTATTTTCTAGCTCAGAACTTTTATTTTCTCCAACTTCTTTAACTTTTCTTCACTTCCATTACCATCTTTATAAGCATGCTTCCTTTTGGAGGACAATTTTACACAAAGGCACAGCTTTGTTTTGTCTTTATCTTTCATGAGTTACTGCCTATGGTATACTGACTGGAACATAACCACAGTGCATTTGAGATTTAAATTCCAGGAGCTTGGTGAGGTTCATTCTCTAGCTCAGGGGATCCGCCCACACAGCAGTCACAACATGGTCTGAATTTAGACCCTGTGCTCCAGATAAACAGCAAATAACAGTTCATCAAGGGCTTTTTTTGGTCATAGCATTGTGTAGTGAAAAGAGAGACTTGGGTTCAAAATCACACTATAGTGACTTTTTCACCCCAGTTTAGTAATGTCAGGTGGATTTCTGTTCTTCAGTTCCCTCACCCATAAATGGTGCAAGTTTGTGATAATACAAATGCCTGGCGAAGGATTGATGCAAGGAACTCTTGTTATCATTACAAGAAATACAGTCTTGGCAAATACCATTACATATTCAAATGCCAAGCAGAAATTAGAAAAATCTTAAAAGCTTCCACATAGGGGAAAGCTAAAGTAAATTTTACTCCATAGCTAGTATACAACGATTCAAAATTAGGTTCACAAAGAACTTTTAATGACCAGAGAAATTCTGACACTTGGGTTGAAAACAGCAGGAACAAGATATTTTTCAACAATCTGAGAAATATATGCATACACACACATAATCAACATGAAAAAAGTTCTGTAAATACTGGTTATCTTTATGGGATAGAACTATTAGTGATTTTTATTTCCTACTATAAACATCTTGAGTTTTTCCAATATATCTATAATAGGCATATATTGGCTTTATACTAAAAAGTTATTTTTCAATATTTGGCACATAGGTGGCTATGTTTTACTGCAGAAGGCACTGACATTGTTTAACTCTTACATGCTAATTTGACCTTGATATTACACAAATGTATCTGGCCCAAACAGACAGACAAAGATGTACTCACTAAGCTCAAGCGTTGATGAGAATTGGTCTGTCTAGGATATCATTTTGGATTCCCCTACAGTGAGGATGAAGTAGAAAACAAAAATTTGCCTCTTGCAAACATCAGAGATAAAATGTAGCAACAGAAGGATAAAAATACAGAAGAATATGATTTATGAGCTTCATATTTTATTTTAATGCATACTCTATTTTAGTTCTATCTTGGGCAAATATGAGTATTTCTCTGGGTTAATCACCATGTCTAGGGTTACAGTTTGAAAAAATTCCTAAGAAGTCTACGTTTGAGCTCATAATGCCATCTGGTAATGGTGCTTTGTATTTTTTAAAACCAAATGTGCAAATCTAGTTTCTATTTCATTTATTTTTAATTCTCAAGGTTTTTTTTTTGGCAGGTGAAGCTGATGATGACATGGGTCAGAAGACAGACATGACTAAGGTGTGGAGGTGATAAATTTCATTCTTTTAATTTCAAATTGTACATACTTTTTTTAAAAAAAATGAGTCCCTGGAGGACTGATTTCCACTATGACAAGTTGATATATTTAATACATAACATTAAAAAAATAGCTTCATATGGTTCAGAATTCCTTCTATTGAGGTACCTCAACCACAGAGTTCTCTGTTTTTTAATTGTTAGAGATATTTATGTATATACGAGGAAGTATTTTCTCCATTTTTTACATAGGTTGTAGCTTACTATCTGTGCCGTTCTTAATTTTCTTTCTCAGCAGTGTATTTGAGATCTTACTAGATCAGTGGAAAAAAAAAAGTGCTGTCTTATTTTTTCCAATGGCTAAATAGTATTCTGTTAAATTGTTCCATGTCTCATGGTAAGGAGACACCAATGGAAATTCAGGATATTTCCAATATTCTGCTAGTAAAAAAATTGCAACAGAAATAACAGTGTGTGCTTATGTTACTTTACATGGATTGTATGCTGTCTAACAAGTTACATTTCTAGAAATGAATTGTTAAATCCAAAGTATGTCCATTCATAATTGATAAATATTGCCATTGTCTTCTTTAAAATTTTTACCAATTTGTCCTGCTACAAGCAATGTACAAGAGTGCTCTCCCCCACCCTTACCAATACAGTGTTTTGTCAGTTTTTGCTATTTGGCAAGACATGTAAAATGATATATCAATATGATTCTAGTTTTAATTCCTCTTATGAGTGAGGTTGGATATCTTTTTTATATTTTTAATAGTTTACTGTATTTAATTTTTATCCATTTTTCTTTTTTTTTAAATGCTTATTTTTCAGAGAGAGCACAAGTAGGGGAGGGGCAGAGAGAGGGAAACACAAAATCCAAAGCAGGCTTCAAGCTCAGAGCTGTCAGCATACAGCCTGATGCAGGGCTCAAACCCATGAACTGTGTGAGATCATGACCTGAGCCAAAGGCAGATGCTTTCTTTCTTTCTTTTTAATTTTTTAATGTTTATTTAATTTTGGGGGGGGCAGAGAGAGGCGGGGGGTGGGTAGGGTGGGGGGAGGTACAGAATTTGAAGCACGTTCCAGGCTCTGAGCTATTAGCACAGAGTCTGTCTGGGGGCTCGAACCCACTAACTCTGAGATCATGACCTGAGTTGAAGTCAAATGCTTAACCAACTGAGCTACCCAGGCACCCCTTACCCATTTTTCTACTGGATTATCATCCATCCCTGGTTTTTGTAAATAAATGTCACTTGTCATGTTAAATTGTTTTTTTCAGTGTGCTTCTAGATTCTGTTTGCTAATGCTTTACTTAGGTATGTGCCTTGGATTTGTAAGACACATCAGTTCTCAAGGTTTTTGGGGGCGTAATGTTTGAGTTGCTATCAATGTTAAATTTACTTTAGAAAAAGAATAATTTTTAAAAATTTTTCCTTAGTTTTGTATTCTGTGGGACAGTTTATATAACATAAAAATGATCTGTGTCTTACAGTTGAGCAAGGAGTCTCTTAGGATCCTTTTAATTTTTTATTTGTGGCTATTTTCTTTTATTTTTTAATTTCTTTAATGTTTATTTATTTTTGAGAGTGAGAGAGATAGAGTGTGAGCAGGGAGGGGCATGGAGAGAGGGAGGGAGACATAAAATCCAAGCAGGCTCCAGGCTCTGAGCTCTCAGCACAGAGCTTGTCCTGGGGCTCAAATCCATGAACTGTGAGATCATGACCTGAACTGTAGTCAGACACTTAACCAACTGAGTCACCCAGATGCCCCTCTCTGTGGCTATTTTAAAAAAAATCATTTTTTATTTTTGATTGTCTTTTTCCTTTCCTATCTTGATTACATTAGAAAGTTGCCCCTTCACCACCACCCCGCAAAAGTACAGCCTTTGGTTTTATTTATTATTTGTATATATTTTCCTGTGTTTTAATCAGTAGGCTCTGCTTTTATCTTTATTAATATCACCTTTCTTCATTCTTAAAGTTTCTTTTGTTCTTTTTCCAACTTCATACTTGGATGCTTAATTTATTTTTTCCTTTTTTTATACAAATGTCTATGGTTCTTAATTTTTCTCTGAATACTTCTTCAATTTTATCACATAGATTTGGCCTGTAGTTTATTAAACTTTTTATTTTTGTCCTATCAATTTGAATATCCACATTGAAACGTTTTTAGGCAAGAGTTTTAAAATTCCCAAGTGATAGAGGCCTTCCCCCTAACCTCATTATACTTTTAATAAAGAATAGATTTGTATTGATTCTGCTTTTTGGAATTTATTGGGGTTGTCTTTGTGGCTCAATATAGTAAATTGTCAATGTTCCAGGCTTCTTAAAAGGAAAGCATATGTATATTCTGCTTTCAAGGTATATAAACTTACCTATATGTCATTCAGTTCTACCTTGTAAATTATATTATTTAACTCTTGTTTCATTATTTATCTTTTATCTGTTAGCATGAAAGAGGTTAATTAGATATTTTGAAAATCTCTTTCTATATATAGCTCTTACATAGCTTGAAATCTTTTCTTTTTTTTTTTTAACGTTTATTTTATTTTTTAGAGACAGAGCGTGAGCAGGGGAGGGGCAGAGAGAGAGGGAGACAGATAATCCGAAGTAGGCTCCAGGCTCTGAGCTGTCAGCACAGAGCCTGATGCGGGGCTCGAACCCACAAACTGTGAGATCATGCCCTGAGCCCAAGTCGAACACCTAACTGACTTAGCCACCCAAGCTCCCCTTGAAATCTTTGTTTTAGAAGTATTGATGCTACTTGGGGGTGAATTGATATTTATATTGGTTATCTATTTATTTTTTTTATGAATTACACAACTTAACATCAAACTGCTTTTCTTTGACTCATTTAATTCTTCTTGGCCTGAATTCAACCTTATTTGATATTAATGTCTTGACTCCTGGTTTGTTTTCATTTGCATTTTCCTACCTTTTATTTTCTGTGTTTCTGAATAACTTTATATGTGTCTCTTGTGTACAGCATAGGATTGGAGTTTGTTTTGCACTCCAATCTTTTAATAATGGAGTTTGGCCCATCTACATTGGGCTATATACTGTCTTAGTTATAACATTTTAGGTTCTGTACTTTGTGTCTAACAATAATATACCTTGTGTTTAATAACTCTTTATATGGATTCTTTATTCTGTATGTGTGCATTTCTTATAATGTTTGGAAACATTAGGAAAGCATTTCATTGTTTTTCTACTTCATACCTTCAAGAGTTTACATAATGCTCTTTTTTTTCATAATACTCTTAATACTTTTTTTAAGGCAGTGTCTGTTAATTTCCTAATATGAACAACGATGAAGTATATTTCTGCCTCTTTCCCTCGTATTTTTCTACTATTTTTATAGAAACTTATTAATCTTAAAATATATAGATTTTTATAAGTTGCTCTGAATCTTTAAATGATAGATATCATCTGACCTTCAAATAATAAAATGAGGAAATTTGAATCTTACCATTTTTTAGCTGTCTTTTTGTCTTGCATAGTCAAGGTACACAATATACACATTTTGTTTTAGCATCTTAATCTCTCTATTTCTTCTTTATTTAGTCCTTTAAAGGGATTAGGTACTCACCCCTAACTAGGCCTTTACTAATGATTTTTTCCAGTTATCTCTTACTGGGATGAGGTTCATCCTTTAGTTTCAAGAAGGGTTCATAACAAATATGTGTGCCAATTTTATACTTGAATGACAGCTTGATTGACTCTAATTTCTTTGAGTCACAGTTTCTTCCCTGGGAGTTTCAGGGAAGTCTAAGGTCAGTGTGTATTTTACTCCTTACCAGTGAGTTGATAATTTTTTCCACTAATGCAGTTTTTAAAATTTATCACATGAACAAAACAATCTGTGATTAAGTAAGTCTATGATTCTGGGATAAACACAACTGAGTGTCCTGTATGCAGGACTTGGTATACATATACCTGGATGTAATATAAAACATTCTATAGTCTCTAAGAAAAGGATATATTAAAAGTATTTCCCCATCAACTATTTTTAGCAAAAACATTATCACAGGACTAGTGTCTTGAGTAATAAACTTTTAGAAGTACATTCTGTGTTTTCCGGAAGTCAGTGAATTAACAGGGATATTAGTTACCATTGAATCATCGTCCACTCTTTTGTTGTACCCTATTTCTTTTATCATGTTTTTCTTTTTTTACTCAACATACTTTTAAGTGTATACTAAACTGTGATTAACAATACTCGTGATGTTGCAAGGCAGATCTCTAGAACTTTTTCATCTTGAGTGACTGAAACCTGTACTCATTCAACAGCAATTTCCCATTTCCCCATACCTTTAACTTCTGGAAACAGCCATTCTACTTTCTGTTTCTGTGGGTTTTACTATTTTGGTACCTCATATAAGTGGAATCATGCAGGAATTGTCCTTCTGTGACTGACCTATTTCACTTCACGTTGTGCCTTCAAGGTTCACTCATGTTGTGCATAAAGACAGGATCATGGCTGGATGATAATCCATTGCATGTGTATACCACATATTATTTATTCATTCATTTTTTGATGGATGTTTATGTTGTTTCTACCTCTTGGCTATGGTAAATAATGCTGCAGTGAACATGGGAGTGCAAAGATCTCTTCAAGATCCCAATTTTAATCCTATCATTATATTATGCAAGTACTTCCAGAGGGATCTCAGAAAGCACTCTAGAATGAAATGCATTAATATTTTTGTGTTGGAAAATATTAATTCATACTAAGTGGACTAAAAAAGTCTATAATTAGACACATACCATTCTAGGTCAGATTTTGCTGCCAAAATGAGTTCAAGTCAGGTCAGGTTTTGCCATTGAGTAGGTTTTGAAAAAAAACTTACCATTTTCAGGGCTTCTTTGTATTTTGGAATTGCAATAAGTATTTTGAGGATCTGTACACCCATTGGATATTTTTTCCTTATCCTTTTGGAAGGTTTACTGCTTTGGTGCTTGGCTCTGAAATGAGAAGATAATATTTAACAGTAATGAGGAAACAGAAAGCCATTGTAGTGCCAGATGTTTGAGGCTGAAAAATCATACAAGCACTAAAAATATATAGAGGAAGCATTTTTGAATTTTAAAAGCTGATTATTGAAAAGAGGCATATAGTTTTTTTTGTTGTTGTTGTTGTTCTTCTACAGAAAAATAAACCTGTGGATTTTGCAGTTAATCCGCAAGCAGATAGAACATGTCAGTTCTCTGACCACCATCTGATGGAATCCATTAAACTGGGGGATTCCAAAGTGTATGAATTTCTTAGGGTACTTGCTCTTTGCCACACCGTCATGTCGGAGGAAAATAGTGCAGGTAAGTACAAAGTGTGTTTCAGTGGTGAACCTTGTTTACAAGTTTGATTTCTTTCTGCTGCCAGTGATTGAGTAAAAATTACCACCCAAGTAATTTCAGTTTAAAAGTGAAATATATAGACTGTCGACTGTATATATGTATGTCATATATATGTGTGTATACATGTTTTCTCTCTCTATTCTTTATTTTTGTTTTCTTTGTTGGGATTACGTTCAAGCCTTAGTTGCGTCCTTGGTATGCTGGGCTAACCCATTCCCCCAGTTTTAATTGCTGTGAGGATTCATATTGTTACATTTATGACTTAAACTGATCTTTATATTTCTGAAGGCAGTGATTAATTATATTTTTTATCTGAGGATATCACGGTGCCTTTAAGTACGTTTATTTTACCTTTGCCTTTGAGTTTATTTCATGTCCTGAACTATTTTAATAGCAATCTGCTTTTATTTTATTATTTTTTTTTTAATTTTTTTTTCAAAGTTTTTATTTATTTTTGGGACAGAGAGAGACAGAGCATGAACGGGGGAGGGGCAGAGAGAGAGGGAGACACAGAATCGGAAACAGGCTCCAGGCTCCCAGCCATCAGCCCAGAGCCTGACGCGGGGCTCGAACTCACGGACCGCGAGATCGTGACCTGGCTGAAGCCGGACGCTTAACCGACTGAGCCACCCAGGCGCCCCAATCTGCTTTTATTTTAATGTTACATACTTTTTTAGATCTCTTTAAAGATCTTAATTACTCTTGATTTGAAATTTTCTTTTGTTTCCTTTATGAGGTTTCATATTATAGAATGTTGTTTTTTGAATTCTGTGTCTACCTATAATGTTCTCAAACATTTGATAACTTTTGGTTGCCTGTTGGTGAATGTAGGTTCTGATTACTGTGGCCAGTCTCCCAATACCGTGTGGAAGAGGTAGAATGTATGGCTGGCCTTCTGGGTGTGGAGTTCCTCCTTCCAGGAATTCATATGGCATCTGGGGTTAACTGTCTTACTTTTTCAGATCTAGTGCTAGGAATCTGCCAATATGCTCACTTGAGAGAGAGTTGTACTTAAGGTCTGGCCTGGAAGAAAACATCACTCATCCGGGTTCTTTTCTTTCATTTTCTTTCTCTTATCCTTGTGGACTTCTGGAGTGATTCGGGCTCTTCTTAGTTTTGGTCTCCAGTTGCAGAACTCAAATCTTTGAGGTTTCCAGAAGCGGATTATGCACTTTGTGTAGCGTAACATGGGAAGGTTTTATTCTGGAGGCAATGGTCACTGAGGCCTGTTCACAGTAAGCTGGGAGATGGAGGAGCTCAGATGGGCTGGAGTGCTGAGTACACTTCCTCAACTAACTTTACTAATGATGCCCCTAAGAGCACTTCTCTTTTCATTTGTTAACTCTGACTTTGGAAACTCTTTTGGGGATTTCTCTTACTCTGTATTCATTTCCTTTTGCAAATTCTTTGTGCTGCATTTTTCTCTTCTTCATTGATCAAATCTACTTTTTATCTTGCAGACATTCCTCAAATTTCTAGTTTACTAATAGTATTCATTCTTATTTTCTAGTATGATTTACATTTTTTTTCACAATGTGATATAATTAAATGCAGTAAAACACACGGATCTTAAGTGTTTTGTCTGATGAGTTTTGACAATTATATGTACCCATGTAACCTCCACCCCCAACAGGGTATCAATCTTTTCTACCACTCTAGAGAGATTACTCATATCACCCCAACAGGGTAAAAATATTTTCTATTACTCTAGAAAGATTACTCATATCCCTTTCCAGTCCATATTCCCAACCCCCTTGCTCAGCCAACCACTGCTGTGATTCCTATCATCAAAGATGAATTTTGCCTGTTTTTGTACTTCATAAAAATGGAATCATACAATTTGTATTCTTTTGTGTCTGACTTCTTTCATGCCATGTAATGATTTTGTTATTCATCCATGTTGATGTATCAGTAAATAGTTCATTCTTTTTTTTTTTAAGTTTATTTATTTTTGAGAGAGAGACAGAGAGACAGAGAGACAGAGTGAGTGTGGGTGTGGGGGAGGTACAGAGAGAGGGAGACAAAGGATCCAAAGCAGGTTCCTTGCTGACAGCAGAGTCTGTTGTGGGGCTCAGACTCACAAACTGTGAGATCATGACCTCAGTTGAAGTCAGACACTTAACTGACTAAGCCATCCAAGCGCCCCAATAGTTCATTCTTTTATTGCTGAGTAATATTACATTATGTGAGTGTACCATAATTTTCTTTTCTAGTCCTCTGTTCATGGACATTTGGGTTGTTTCCAGCTTTGGGCTATTATGAATAAAGCTGCCATAAACATTTTTATGTCTTAAAAAAAAACATTTAACTAATTTGTATTTGGTAAACACTTAGGTATGAAAATTGCCAGATCATAGTATAAGTATATGTTTAACTTTATAAGAACTGCCCAACCATTTTTTTCAAATGGTTGCATTATTTTACATTACCACCATCAGTGTATGAGAGCTGTAGTACCTTTACATTAGAACCAACATTTAGTGTGGTCTTTCTTAAATTTTACCCATTCTTGTGGATATTGGCTAACATCCTGCCATATAAAGGTATTTTGAAGTAAAGAGAGGAAGATGTATATATCTTTAAATTACTTCTATCTCTTGCTTTAAGATATCAAATTCTAAGTGCAGGCTTATGTCACTGAGTAAGGGGGGATTATTTTGCTCTCCTTTTAAAGATTTATTTACAGTATAGATAGCTTAAATCCATGTATGTTAAAGTACCTTGGAAAACAAACTTTTTTTATATAAACATTAATTATGGAAAAGAATAGACCCAAATCTAACAAACTTAAAGTTTATAATTGTATAATTTATAGTTGAAGCTATTGTTTTTATTTCAAAGGTGTACTGTTTCATCGAGAAGTCATTTGGAGAAGTTGACATTCTCATTCCCTTCTCCAGGATGAAAATGCAGAGGCAGGAAAAGTGGAAAATACAAGTGTTTTAAGAGGATTTTTCTTCTATTTTAGTGTATGGCAATTCAAAAGATAAAAGTTTTAGAATTTTTTTTCTTACTGCCTCATTATATCGATCCTTTAAAATTTATTGAGGTTTGCTTTATGGTCTGGTATATGTTCAGTTTCAGTAAATGTTTCATGTGTGCTTGAAATGAATGTGTATTCTGTAGTTATTAGGCACTGAGTTCTAAATATATCCATTAGATAATGTTTGTTAATTGTATTGTTCAATTTTCTACCTCTCTTTGGATTATTTTGACTACTCAATTACACAATTTTCACATATTTGCCTTAAAGTTTATTTTGGCTTATATGAATATAGTTATAGGTATTTTGCTTTTGTTAGTATTTGCATTATTTATCTTTTTTCCACTGTTTCCTGCCAATCTATCTTTTTCTTTGTGTTTTAGGCACATCTTTCATGAATGAGATAATTTTTGACATTTAAAAAGAATAGTTTGATAGAACTAAAGGTTAAGCAGAACATTTAGTCCATTATCTTTCTTGAGTATTGATATATGTAGATTTTAAGTATTTAATATATAATTATTGATACATTTAGTTTATTTCTACCATCTTATTTTGTACTTTACATTTGCCCCAACTTTTGTCTTAGTCTCTCTCTCTTTTTTTTCCCCCTCTTATGGATTTAGTCCATTTTTACTTCTGTTTTGGAATCCTTATTTGTATTTTAGTGGTTAGCCTAGAAATTTTAGCATAATGAACTTATCAAAGCCTAAGCCTTCTTTTAAACCAAAGACTTTAGAACCCTTCAATACTAATCAACCCTGTCCTGACTTATACAGTATTCTTGTCATGTATTTTCTTTCTTAATCCCCCAAGAGGTTACTTTTATTGTTTTTATAGTCAGTGTTTGCTTAGATCTATCCTACATACTTACTCATTTCTGTGCTCTTTAATGCCTGTGCCAACTCTGATCTTCTGTTGACATAAAGTGTATTCTTGAGAATTTCTTTTAGGAGAGAACCTCCTGCTAATAAACTCTCAAAAACTTTGGAAAAACAACTTCATCTGTTCTTATTCTTGAACATTTTGCTATGTGCAGAAATTTAAGGTGACAATTTTCTTTTAGCACCTTGAAGGTATTCCACTGTGTCCTGCTGCTATTTCCGTTACTGTATAGTCAGTTCCTAGTCCAATTGTGGAGTGAAGGTCATCAGTCTTATCTCCCTGGCTACTTTTAAGATTTCTTCTTCCATGTTATCACTATAGGTGTGGATTGAAAAATATATTACTGGAATTCATTGAGATTCTTGAATCTGTAGAATGTCATTTTTTACCATGACATGGTATTTGCTTGACCATGTATTTCTTCCAGCTTTGCCTCTGACTCATTTTCCCTCTCATGTTAGATCTTCAGTGTCAGATATTTTCATTCTCTTCTCTATGTGTTTTAACACGTCTCTCATTTCTTCTCTTTCCCTATCTCTTGGGGATATATTCTCATAGTTCCTCCATTTTTTTTTTCACAGTACACTGCTTCTTTCTCTAGCAATATCTAATATGCAGTTTTTAATTTTTAATTTCTACAAGGTCTTTGATTCTTTTTCAAATCTGCCTAATTTTATGCCTTTTAAAAAAATTTTTGAAATCTATCAAGTATTTGAGTGTGCTATTTCTAATACCTCCAATATCTGAAGTTTTTGAAGATCTTAGATTATTTCTGTTAGTTCTGATTGTGTCTTATCTATTGTGATTTTAATGATTTTTCACTGTGAGATGATCATTTTACTTGGAACTTTATTTGTAGAAATTCTTTGGGTCCTGAGATGAAGGCTAGTTCCTCCATAAAGGACTTGTAGTGTTCTAATGTAGGAACATATTAAACTAAATTTCCAGTTTGATTTTTTTCAAGTCACTCAAGTATTATGAATTTAGGATGCAAATATGTGTGAAAGTCAGTCTTTGGTCTTAAAGTTTCAGCAGAAAAAATTTTTCTTTCCACTTATGGGTAGATAATTTTTCCTTACAGGCACTCTTGAAGGAGGCACTGATTTCCAGTTCTCCTCTATACCAGGAGAGTAGTTTTTTGAAGGCCCAGGCATTTTTTTTAAGTTTATTTATCTATTTTGAAAGAGACAGTGCGAGTGGGGGGGGGGGGGGTGGGGGGAAGGGGGGCGGCAGAGAGAGAGAGAGGGAGAGAGAAAGAATCCTAAGCAGGCTCCATGCTGCCAATGCAGAGCCTGAGGCAGGGCTCAAACTCACAAAACCACAAGGTCATGACCAGAGCCAAAACCAAGAGTCAGATGCTTAACTGACTGACCCGTTCAGGCACCCTTGGAGGCCCAGTTTTAAGAGGTGGTCTCCCACTAAACTTCTTACCTGGGCTACGTCTTCTCTAACTCAAGCTCTCAGAGGCTAGAAACCAATGATCAATGATCAGAAAAAGTCTTCAAGGCAAAAGCTGGCTACAGTAATACCTTTATTCTGTCTGTATTTTTTCTCTTCATCTTTGGCCTAAATAGTTCTTATTTTCTTGCCAGTACATCTTTTATGGATGTATTTAAAATTATTAAAATGTTTTATACAGAATCTGTAGTTGTTTGTAGCAGAGAAGTTGGTCCTGCCACCCAGTTTACTATGTTGAAGAAGTGAAAGTTAAATAATTTCATAGGTAGATAAAGTAACTGCTATAATTTTTTCCCTTTTGAATTTCAAAATTAATTTATGCCTACTGTATCAAGTGAAACCACACTACAAAATTTATAAAGGCAGAGGTAATAATTTCGTGCATGAAGTATTCTAATCTCACCCCTACAGGAGTAACCAATTGGTAACATTTGGTGTCATCATTTCACCCTTATATATATATATATTAATATATATATAAATTAACATTAATATTTATTTATAAATATAAATTAATATAAAATATAAATATAATATAAATATAATTTATTGATAAATTATATTAATATATATAAATTAATATATGCAGTAGATGGGTAGTTATTTGTTTTACATGAAAAGGAATCATAGTATATAAATATGCAACTCATTTTCTTAAGAATTGATCTTGTACATCGCCTGAAGTCAGTAGATAGGGATATAGCTTTGCCTATTTTTTCAAATGTATTTTTATAAACAAAGACAATATAATTTTATATAGAATGTCTTTGTATATGCTCTATTTTTATAGTTTATTGTTTTGGTTTTGGTTTGGTTTGATTTTTTTTTTTTTTTTTTTTGCTCATTTCATTCTTTTTCTCTCTTTTCCCCTCTTCCTCCCAGCCTGATACATACACATCAGGCGCCAAGAATGAGCACAGTGGTTTGATTTCTTACATTTCAAGCGGTTTCTTGTATGCATTATAATAAACTGGTCATTAGTAGCAGACTGAAGTGGAACTTGGAATACCTGCTTCATCACTCTTTGGCTGTGTGATCTTGCAAAAATCATATAAACTCTTCAGTCATAGGTCATTGGTATAAAATGGAAATAATAATTTTTTAATAATCCCTACCTCAAAGGCTTATCATGAGGATTATGAGCATTAATACATATTAAGTGTTTTAGTTTGTGAAACTTTCTCTACACATGTCTAGTCACTGAAAATACAAAACCATGGCCTCTGACCTGAGGAACTTTCAGCATTGTGGAGAGTCAGACACATAGATGGATATTTTTGTACAAGATGGCAGGGGCTCTGATGGTATGTGTGGTGTCCTGTAGTATCTCACAGTATAGGCACTTGGTCTGGCTGGTTGGCATGTAGAAAAGTTCTGACTTCTGGAGCTAACACTTGAGTTGGGTGTTATAGGATGAGTTACAGTTAGCACTGGCATTCTGTGAATATTAGCGATTATTCTCAATATCAATACATTTGTTTCTTTTACTTTTTTTGTTTAATACAATCTATTTTGGCTATAGTTTAATACGATAGTTTCTTTTCCTTTTAGGGCAGCTGATTTACCAAGTTCAGTCACCTGATGAAGGGGCTTTGGTGACTGCTGCAAGAAATTTGGGGTTCATTTTTAAGTCTCGAACCTCAGAGACAATAACAATAGAAGAATTGGGAACACTGGTTACTTACCAACTTCTTGCCTTCTTGGACTTCAACAATATCAGAAAAAGGATGTCTGTCATAGGTATGACTGGTAGCTGAGATTATGTTTGATCTTTTGATAGTACTCATCACATTGATGCTTCTTAAGCATTATTTCATTCCTAGTTACATACTGAGAATTCTGGTATTTTTGTAACTTGATAAACTTTCATTTTCAACTTAGCCTCAACAGTGCACTAGTAAGTATAACTAATGGGTAGCAAGTGCTTATTGAATCCAGCACTATTGTAGATTGTCTACATGAATTAACTGATTTAATTATTTCAGCAACCCTGTAAGGTAGGTACTATTATTTTAACGCCCATTTTTTAAAAAAAATTTTTTTTAACGTTTATTTATTTTTGAGACAGAGAGAGACAGAGCATGAATGGGGGAGGGTCACAGAGAGAGGAAGACACAGAATCTGAAACAGGCTCCAGGCTCCGAGCTGTCAGCACAGAGCCCGACGCGGGGCTTGAACCCATGGACCGTGAGATCATGACCTGAGCCGAAGTCTGACGCTTAATCGACCAAGCCACCCAGGCGCCCCTAACGCCCATTTTAAAGATAACAAAACTCAGACACACAGAACTAATAGATCCTCAATTACTACTCATTGTGTTTTCTAGAGATGTTTCCCGGGCTTTTACCACTACTTGCCTGTATTATTGCAATATCTTTAAAACTATTTCCCCTTAAAATAATGCTCTGTGCTGATACCAAGATATTCTTTCCAAAATATTGACCTGATTTTGCCATCACCTACATAAAAAACCTTGGTAGCTTTCTAGAATTTAGAGGGTAACATTCTTGCATGGCATTCAAGATTATTTGCAATCTGATTTCAGTCTATTTATCTTCTACTTCATCAAACTTCCCCAGCCTTACTAGATCTTGCATTCCAGGCATGCGTTGTACGCTTTCACCCTTTGTGTGTGCTGTTTCCCCTAAGACTCTTTTTCCCTAATTCTTTTCTTGGAAACTTCTACTCACCTGGAAATGTCTAATTTAAATGCCACCTGTTGTTTTAATTCTTCTACTCTCCAAATAACTGCATTCTCCTCTGTTCTTCAGAGCACCTTGTTCATAACACCAGTGTGATACCAGCTCCATGATACTCATGACCTTCCCAGTTGTTAGAGTATGTGCTAGAGGGCAGTGCTGTGTTTTAGCCATCTTACCCAGCCCAAGGCCCAGCATAGAGCTTGGCACATAGTAGGTTTTCTATAAATGTTTGTTAAGTAAAATTTAAGCCAATACTTGGTAACTTATGAATATTCTGGTCATATTAAATCAATTTCTACTGTGGAAAACGTGTGTGTACATGGTTGGGTTTTTGGCCTCTAACTACTGGAAAGTAGCTGTGGTAGAATGCTCTCAGCAGGTAAAAACCAAACATCATCTGGGGATGTTTATGTTTATTTTTTTGACAACAGGCTGTAGGCAGTCATCGTCAGTGCTGCTGATGAGCACATACGCTGCTCTAGGCGTTGGCCTAACCATGTATCAGCAGAAGCTCTCTTCTATTTACAGCTTCAGGGGAGGTGTTACTAATGTTGGGTTGGCCTAGAACTGGCTTCTCTTTGCTATGAGGGTGTTGACAAAAATGTAAAATTGCTACACAGGGAAATTTTTGGCTTTTCCCCAGCATCAGTCACCACTATGGGCTGTGGAGAAATCACAGCCTAACCACAAACTTCAGATGTTTGACTTAATGGATCCCATATGAAGCAAGGTAATGTTCCACCACCGAATGCATGGAGGCTTATGCGCTTTATTTAGGTTCTGTTTGGTTTTTAATCAGAAGGAATTTGAAAGAGGGGCTCCACTAGGGTGGAAAAGTCTCTGATAACAAGGCAAAGAATAAAACAGTGCTAGTCTCATGATTGTCACATGGCTTGGTCTGTGGGGACAACACCCTGATGTGAAGACTCAGATATTTGCTGCTGCTGCTGCTTTCTCTTCTCCTTCTCCTCCTCCTTCTCTTTCTCCTTCTCCTCCTTTTCCCCCTCTTCCCCCTCTTCCTCTTTCTTCCTCTTCCTCCTCTGCTTCCTCTTCCTCTTCTTCTGTTTCCTCTTTCTCCTCCTTCCTTTTTTTGGAGGAGGGGTGCTATCATTCATTGAATCATGAATGTACAGTTTCAATACTAGTACTACTTTCATTCTGGGGCAAGAGCCCTGGTTTAATTCAGTTACTTAAATAAAAATAGATTTCTATATAGAATTTTGTCAGAGGATATAGAATCTACGGATAAACATATAAATCTTATTGTACAATTTTGGAAGGACCAATTCTAATAAAAACACAGAGATAAAATTCAAAGATATTAATAGAGGCAAGTGGCACGTAAACATTAAAGAAAAATAAATTAGTCTAACTCCTTGAAAAGCCCTTGCAAGATCTTTAGTAAGACCTGTTCAACTGTAAACTTTTTAGAGATGATTGAAGTATAAATCACACTGCTGTATGACAGGCATTTTTCTATATGTATATATGAATAGGCATCCAACTGAGATATGGCAAAGTAGAATTATTCATCATCATTCACAGAGTTGCTATTACATTTACTCTTATAGCATAAACCTGGAAACCATTTGTGACTTTTTTCTTTTTCTTTTTATGTCACAAAGGCATAGCTGCTTTCAATGAATTTTGCATAACTATAATTCAACTCAATTAAGCAAATATTTAGTAAGTGCCTACCATGTCCCAGGGACTTGAAGCTAAGGGAGAATGTGAAACTGAAATGTGTTCTGTGTGATTGCACCCAGGAGAAGATGGTGAAGCAGGGTATGAAATAGGCTGAAAAAGGAAAGGTCTTGATGATTCCTGTTTATGCCATGTTTAAGAGTCCATACTTGATCCAAAGGCAGAGGGAAGCTATTGCAGGGTTGTATGCAGTTGTGTGAAGATAATTCCAGATAGATTACAGAGGAGTTTGAAGAAAAGTGGGATTGCAATAAGTGGAACATTTAGATTAATGTGATAATATAAGCAAGAGATAGGGTGATGAAGAGAAATCCATGGCTGCAATTGGATGTATGGGTGGTAGAAGAGAAGGAGTTTGAATGATGGCTGGATATCTGGTTTGGGAGACTTACTGAAGGGTGAAACTGGTTATTGGGGCAGAGACATAGGAGAGATACCTAGTTGTTGGAGGAAGATAATGTGTGCAGTTTGAATTTAGTGTGGCTGAGCATATCTAAAAGGAGGTATCTAGCTGGTGGTTGGATATACATATTCAAAGGGAGTGCTGGAGATGGATTTGGGCAGGATATACACATTTAAAATCAATCATCCTGTCAATGTACCCTGAAGCCTTAGAAATGAATGTGACTGCATGAAGAGTGGGAGGGAATTAGATCCTGGGAAAGTCTTTGAGGCACAACAATGTATAGAGGACCGGTAAGAGGAGAAGAATCTACAACTAAAAATCTATGACTTTTGTCCAGACTCTGCCCACATGTTATCTCGACCATTTAAAACTGTTGTGTTCTTTAAATAGATTTTAAAAAGGCTAACTTCTGAAATGAGTGAGATATGATTAGCCTTGGGATTTCCTAGCAGAGATGACTAGGAGCCTTGAATGAAGAGAAAAAAACTTGTTGATCTGCAAAAGGAAAGGTTTAGTGAGTAAAATTAAGCAGGATTCCATGAAATTAGATTCACACAAATTCTAAAGGGTTAATGCTTGATTAAGAAACATGAAGGAAATGTAAACTGTTTACTGAATGAGAAGAATATAGCTTGGAAAGGACCTTAGGAGTTAGATTGTTTAAATGTCTCCTTTTCACATGTAGAAACTGAGACAAAGAGATGGTAAGAGATTTGAACAAATCATAATTGGTTTGTGATTTCCTAGACCAGTGGTTCTCCATGTGTGGTCTGGGGAACCCTAAGAAACTTTGGGAGGTTTTCAGAGGATGCACAAGGACAAAAACATTTTCATAATAATACTAATGGTATTTGTCTTTTTTATTCTTTTTCTCATGAGTATACTGTGGAGTTTTATAAAAGCCGCATGATGTGTGATATCACACAACAGATTGAACTACAGAAGCTGATATGGGAATCTAACCGTTTTTTTAAACCAGACCTGTAATCATGTAAAACAATGCCATTCCCAAAACTAATTTTTTTTGTTATGGAAAATATAATTATGTTTCATAGAAATGTTACCTATGTTAATATGTCATATGCTTATTATCATAATTATTATAATAGTCATATTATTATTATAGTAATATAATTAGTGTTCTAAGACCATTGCCATAATAAAATTTCTCAACTTTAATTTCTAATATGGTAAATATTATTAGATCTAACCCGCTTAAAAAGGCCTAGAGTTCTCACAAAGTTTTAAGAGTGCATAGGGGTTCTGAGACCAAAAAGCTTGAGAACTGATGTCCTAGCCTAGACTATAAAAAACAGTCATAGGGAAGTCATACTGGTAAAAGTAGAAGGCACATAATTTGTCTTTATAGCTCTGGTGATGGAAGGGAGAAAATATGGGAGAAATTATTAAATTGGATTGCTGTAGAAGAAAAGCAAGAAAGGCTTCCGTAGAATTAAATGTTTTTCCCCCACTTGAACAATTAGATAAATTATATATGCTTTCCACCACCCTCCAACTCTTTCCACAATGGGGGCAATTAGAGCCAGGGCACAAGAAAAACTGCATGAGTTCTGGCATCTAGGAGAGCTGACCGACAGTCTTAGGAGAGAAGACGAGTCCTCCATAAGTCAACACAAAAGAGTTCCCAAGGTGCATTATACATATTCAAACCCAGGAGGAAACTAGACTAGATTGTCTTAGCTAAGAGTAGTAAAAGGTTAGAAGGGAAATTGATTCACTGTACTTTGTTATTTATATTTCTTTAAATCAAGTTCTAAATTTTATATTCTATTAATAGTCAATATTTATGTTCATCTGTTTTGAGGCATTCTGTTTTTAGAGAAAAGGTGTAATCGAATGGAAAGCAAGCAGTAGTCTTTGACTTGATGAAACTTGTGATGGTCAGTGTTCAGACCGTGGAACTGTGATCCAGAAAGTTGTTTCAAACTGTAGGTGGTTACTTGGAAGAAATATATTGTCATGTCATGTCATTCATTCAACAAGTAATTAAGTATATAGTATGTGCCAAGCTGTAAAACCATGCCTACAAATGTAGGCCAAGTATTCTGTGGTTTCAAAAAAGATTTTTCTGAAGCAACATGAGGCACAGCCAGGGGAAGGCTTAAGGACTGGAGATGAAGGGATCCTCATCAGGGCTGTCATTCTCAAACCTGGGGGGGGGGGGGACAGATTAAAAATATAGCCATAACTAATACAGACTTCCAGTTAAAAGAAGGTAGAAAATAATTTTGAAAGCTCCCTGTGAGGCATGCTTACAGCCTGGATTGTGACCCCAAAATCAACCACCAAGAATGAAAGAAAGGGCATTCCCAAGGAGTAAAGAGGATAAAGAAAAACATCAGCAAAGACTGAGAACTAATGCATAAACCATGGCTTTGAATGACTAGAATTCCATGTGGATATCATTTGGTATAATACTAAAAGCTGATTCCTATGGTAGGTCTTGAGTTTTTGCAACAGGAGACAGGCAAGCAAAGCTCTCAATTCTGTTCAATCCAGAAGGCTTAATTTGAATTTATCAACTCTTCAAAACAGTAGGTAAGAAAAATATTAAGGTTGTATACATCAGAATAAAAACACTTGTTTCTGAGTTTGGGAAAGCAAAGGATTCCAGTAGATGGAATATTTCTAAGTTAATAGAACAGGAATAAATCCAATTGACTTAGATAGTGACCTTCTAATTAAAGACACTGAGTATTTTACTACTAGATAAAACGTTATGCCCATTTCCAAATTTCCTGGCTGGAGTCCTAGGAAAGTCTAGTTTTGATGGATTTCATTGATTATCTACTATGCAAAATTTTTCTTTTCAGTTAGAAACCCAGAAGGACAGATAAAGCTTTATTCCAAAGGAGCAGACACTATTCTGTTTGAAAAACTTCATCCATCCAATGAAGACCTTCTGACTTTGACGACAGACCATCTCAGTGTAAGTGCCTCTGTCTCAAGGTTAGCACAATGGCCCTTTGGCCATTTCCTGTGATTAGGTCTTATTTTAAAAATAAAAGCTAAATGATGTGACTTTTGAAATAGAAAGCACAGGAAAATGTGCCAGTGAATGTCTAGAAACTGGCACATGGACCCCTGTCCTGCTGAAAGTCTGATCAGTCTTACCACAGACAGGTTAACACACAGCAGCTGTGAAGTAGCTGCTGCATGTAGCCTCCTGAACTCTGGCCAGGGAAAGGCTCGGGACACACCTCTAACTCCCCTGCAGTTTGAGGCTTTTTCCCTGGAGACTGGACGGGTTCTGGGAAGAGGAGCAGGGCAGTTGCTTTCTCTTGGGTTCTAATGTGTCTGACACCAAAGGAATGCTTTATGATTACCCCTAGCGAATAGTTTAGGATTGTGCTTAGATGCTTGAGGGGAAAATCGTAGCCAGCTTTCTCCTCCAGGGGTCCTTCTGATCAGGTCATAAATTATATTGAGTCACCTATGTTCTCTAGGTTGAAGCTACCAAATGCATACATTCTGAGACTATGCATAGTATCTTTATAAAAGCTTTCTGAAGGGAGCAGGAGTAATCTTTGGCGCATATATATATATATATATATACACACACACACACATATATATACATATATACATATGCAAATATGCATATACATATATATATATGCAAAAGAGTAAGAGTCTGATTTAATGTGAACATTAACCTGGTTTAAACCTGAGATTCAGGTGTCTTTCTGATGTTTGTTTGAGGTTCCATTTAACCGAATATGAACTTTAAGGGCAGCTGGTCAAAACTCTCATATCCTCTCCTTTAAAAAATTATTGAGGGGGGCGCCTGGGTGGCGCAGTCGGTTAAGCGTCCGACTTCAGCCAGGTCACGATCTCGCGGTCCGTGGGTTCAAGCCCCGCATCGGGCTCTGGGCTGATAGCTCAGAGCCTGGAGCCTGTTTCCGATTCTGTGTCTCCCTCTCTCTCTGCCCCTCCCCCGTTCATGCTCTGTCTCTCTCTGTCCCAAAAATAAATAAACGTTGAAAAAAAAAAATTAAAAAAAAAATTATTGAGGATTCATGTTCTTTGTCAAGCCCTATATTTAATACAGAACATTCCCTGGATCTTTAAAAAACAAACAAACAAACAAAGCAAAACAAAAAATTACTTTGCCTGACTTTAAGTTTAAAGAATGATGGTTTAGTAATATTGGTTACAAACATAGCTATTGTTTTTGTCTTTCGAATAGAGCATTCTTGATTTTCTTTTAATCTCTTCCAGAAGGCCGACATGGTCTTTTTAATTTTTTTTTTTTTCTGAAAACAACATTGGAATCATAAGTATCTGATTTTTGCCATTGCTCAAACACCACAGGCCTTGGATTTCATACATTCTCCTTTCATACTGAAGTATAGGAAGCCTAATTTGGTCTTTTTACATTTCGATGCACAAGAGTTTTTTTCCAGGTAGCATCGATTTGACTTGCTCTTTGCTTCATTTACTTTATTTGTTTTGGCTTTAAATTCTGAGGTTTTCAGTTTATATTTAATAATTGATTTTGAATTGTTTAATGGTAGGAAACGACCTTGCTCAAATGCTCATTTAGGATTAAACTTGTGATTCATGCACTAATTAAATAACTTAAATCATCTGTCCCCTTTTGTAATGCCGTCTTAGAGTTAATTCACTGTTGTGCAGAACAGAGAGGAGAGCACTGGTAATGCTCAGTGCGGTTGCTAGTTAAAGGCAAAGAAGCATTTCTGTGAATTAAGAGGACAAAAGATTGTTCCAAGGAAGTAACTAGATTTTCAGATCAGTAGGGGACCCAGTGGTGGTCTTGCAAAATGTGACTGCAATGTCCAGAGTGCTACCAATTGCCTACAAGATAAATTTGGATAATTTTTTTCTCATGGTCTCTGTGGGCAAAACCACATCATTGTTATATGCACTGAATTTTCTTTTCATTTACCTAATTAGGGTGTGTCATGGCTTAACTTGTGCCTGATCACAGACCTACGTCTTTTCTATAAGCCAGAACACAGCAGAGAAGATATGCTCGGTGGCACTGTCCAAAGGAGCAGAAATGCTATAAAAACACTTGCAGTGTGGAGGCCCATAAAATGACCACTGGGAGGCCTAGACAAAGTGGGAGGTTTCCAGCATTTCCACAAAGCAATCTACATATGTTTCTAGCTATTGTGACTATGTGAGACATGTAAGCAACTACCAGTCTCCTGTTTTTATTTATTTATTTTTCCTATTAGAAGGATAAAACATCAGAGGTATCACTTGAGATTATCAGTTTACTGAGACACTAAACGAAAAGTATGGTTCTTCAATTAATTGACCAATTATTACACACTAACTCCACAGAAATCAGCGTCTCAAAAATAATGATTTTTAAAAATAACATGACTTGGGTGTTTTTACAATTTCTAAGAATTTTCATTAATAAAATAAAACTTTCATATAGCAGAAAATGAGAAAATTTATAGACAATCTGGAATGATGAGTAAAAGTTAGCCTCCACTTCTAGTCCTACTTCCCAGAAGTAAACATTTGTATTAACTTTTGGTCTTACTCTCCCATTTCCCCCTAGAGGTTATTATTACAGCCTAATAAGCTTTGACTTCTGTTGCCTGACCAGCATTTATTTATTCATCTGTACTTTTTCTTATGGAAGGCTTCAAGCATAAACAGAAGTAGAACTCAGTTAATTTTAGACACAGCTGTATTGTTAAGGGGAACATGACAAGAGTATTAAGATGTCATGCTGCCATATTTTGAGAGAGCTCCTACTTTTGATTTGAGACCTATGGTTCCTCTGAGAAGCCTTTCCTCTCCACCAGAAGTCGAGTGCCATGAGCCATGAAACAGGCTAGGTCTCTTATTGCCAAGAGTGCTTCTTCATGTAGGGTATAGGTTGGAACCAATATATGTTGCTTCAAATGGATATCTCAAGTAATGGGTGTGGTTGATCACTTCTCAGCTAGGACACTTAAACAGGTATTTAAGCTGTCTTTAGGGAGAAGGCTAGTTCCCCTGAATGTTTTAACCACATAGAAATAAAATATAAAATACTAACATTCTATCCCATTTCCAAGGAGATTAAAAAGTTGGAGGTCAGCATGGCCAAATAATACTCTTGGGACAAAATTAATTTAAGTGAAAAACTTCTTACCCATTATTGTTGTTGTTCTTGTTGTTATTGCCATGATTATTATTCTGTGATGGTTCCTAAATTTGTTTCTGCTCCGGCAGGAATTTGCAGGGGAAGGTCTTCGAACTTTGGCCATCGCATACAGAGATCTGGATGACAAGTACTTTAAAGAATGGCATAAGATGCTTGAAGATGCAAATGCTCTTATAGATGAGAGAGATGAACGGGTAGCTGGGCTATATGAAGAAATTGAAAGGGATTTGATGGTATGCATTTAGAAGCATGATGGTTTGTGTTTACAGAAGGGATAGTATATGTTTAGAGATCTAGCATGGGAGTAATTCATTGCTAAATCATCTTGCACACAGCTGATGTCCCCCTTTCAAACACTGAGTCATACTATATATATTGGCTTCAAGTTTTCCATGTATGGCCCTAGATAGCTTAGAGGATTAATTCTATTAGCAGTAGGTTATACAATTGTCCCCTCAAAGTAAAAGATAGTAGCATCTTTATTCTTTGTCAGCCTCTGATATGTACTTGATAATATGTTGGGTTTTTTTTCTCCCTGCTTTATGATCTACCTTTTTAGAGCAGGAAAACTTGCCATTAAGAGTGGCTATAGCTCTAAACCATCCTAGGCCATGAGGTTCTGATGATATCTGTGCTTCCCAGAGTATGAGCTTTAGAAACTGCTCCTCACTGAGGCCCCAGTTGGCCATTATGCTCATCTATCATGAGTTACTAAGGAGCATGTTATGTTCATCTCTGGGTAAAATATTCTACAAGAATCTTCACTTTTTAGTTTATGGCATCTGTTGGTTTGTTAATTTAGGACAATGACTCTACTTTTTGGTGATCGTTACTATGAGATTAGGGCTCTCCTTTGGGCCTTCCCATGTTGACATAAGTGGGGAAGCATCTGGGGAGTTCTTCAGTTCTTAGAAGCCCAAATGGCTTCTGATGGTTTATGCTAATATGTTATCTGAGCAGATCAGATCTCTCATGTGAATTCTAACTTCCAGGATCCCTGCCATTAATTGGTGTGCCTCCTTTTGAGGTCCTTCCCAACCCATCTCCGCACATAATAAGATGCTTACTGTGTCAGTGCATCATAACTTCCATTTTCAGTTCATGTTCCCTGACCTCTAAACTCTGTGATTAAAAGCCATACATATTGTGGATGTTGTTTGCCTGCATTAACATATGGTATTCTCTATTTTTAATAAAGCTACTAGGTGCTACTGCTGTAGAAGATAAGTTACAAGAGGGCGTTATTGAAACAGTTACAAATTTATCGCTAGCCAATATTAAGATCTGGGTCCTAACAGGAGACAAACAAGGTAATTTGAAAATGGATGATGATGATGATGATGTCTTGAAAAGAGGGGGGATTAATTTCTTTTTTTCAATGTTTATTTATTTTTGAGACAGAATGAGAGTGTGAGTGAACAGGGGAGGGACAGAGAGAGAGAGAGAGAGAGAGAGAGAGAGGATCCAAAGTGATATCTGAGCTGACAGCAGAGAGCCCAGATCTCACGAACCGGGAGATCATGACTTGAGCCAAAGTCGGATGCTTAACCAACTGAGCCATCCGGGTGCCCTGGACGGTGGAAGGGAGGGTGGGGGAGGGCAATAATTTCTATGGTAAAATTTAAACCAGAAAGCCTAATGAATTAGATATTTTCCCAGTCCTTCAAATAGTAAGGAGTAGAAATACAAAAAGGAAAGCTAATACATTACAAAAATTTATTATTTAAAAACAAAAGAAAACAAACTAACAAATTATCTTCTGTAGTAGACCCTGGGGTCATTTGAGTTTCAGTGCAATTGCTTCTTAAATATAATAGTTTCACCTGTAGGCAACAATGGCATTAAATAATGTTTAGCTATTGTTTCACATGGGTACTTCCTCCCCCAGTTAGGACAGAGAGTGGCACAGCACTGGAGCAGCACATTGGATACCTCAGGGCTACTTGGTTAGTTTCTTGATGTTTGGAAGGTTTGGGGAGACTCGGGGAAGCAGCTGTTTGTCAACTCGTGTGGAAATATTTTGACATTTTAACATTCAACACAGGTGTACCAGTGTAAGCTGGCTAAATTCCAGGACTGCCCACGTAGTGGTACAATGAGAGCTGACCCACTTTCAGACATGACAAAACACCAAGTCAGCAGAGAAAGAGTCATTATGTTCAGAGTACTCTGTTTCCTAAGAATGAAAAGGGATCAGTACGTTTTAAATCTATTGCTAGCAGTAATGGTTAAAACAAAAGTCATTTTATGCTTGGTCATCTGTAAATCAGAAATATTTAGTTACTTGGCACACATATGTTTTCAAGATTTTCTCTACTTGTTACATATTTTTTAGGACATTGGAGGATTTGTAGATAGGATAAATCAGTTCTCTATATGTTCACCCAAATCATTGATTATAAAAAATAAACATTAGAGAGTTGAGCTCTGTGGTGTGTTAATAGAGACTTCTTAGAGTTTGGTGTTGATCAGTAGGTACATCCATAACTATTCACTTACTTATGAATATCCACAGGTTTACTCTCATTGAGCTTTCATTTCTATGGCTTATACAAAGAATATGCTAAGATTTTATCAATTGCCCCGAGACTTAAGAAAAATCTAATTGTTCTACAGAATTAACTAGAGCTGGGGCGCCTGGGTGGCTCAGTCAGTTAAGCATCTGACTTTGGTTCAGGTCATGATCTCACTGCTTGTGAGTTCGTGCCCTGCATTGGGCTCTGTGCTGACAGCTCAGAGCCTGGACCCTGCTTCTGGTTCTGTGTCTCCCTCTCTCTGCCCCTTCCCCACTTGTACTCTGTCTCTGTCTGTCTCAAAAATAAATAAACGTAAAAAAAAAAGAAAAGAACTAGAGCCTAATGACTCAATAGAATTAGAAACAAATGACCCTATCGAAGATGGAAGGGTTACCTAATTATCCTAGGGTCCAGTTCTGCGGAAGGAGAGGAAGGACTGCTCAACATTATGTAGTTCTCCATTTACCTAGTAGCAGCATTCCTGGGTGGTCTTTGAGGTGATCTCACATTCCAAAGTTTTATTTACTTAATGGGGAAATGGCAATATTGCGTGTGGGAGAACTATAAAGCTATCATAAGAGCATTTTTGCTGTTCAAATGAACATTTTGTGAGTTTTTTTCAATGTGTCTACCCCATCAGATTGAATAATTGCTAAATTAAGTATGTCAGCTCTTTCAGAGGCAGTATTTGGGACTTTAGGGAAAAAAATATTTCACTGTATCACAGGATCTTAGGGTGTTTTCTTAAGTACTAATTTTGGGAATCAAGAAGTTTTTTCAAAAACTAGATGAGAAGGCTGAGAATTTATAGATGTTGCTACTTCTCCATGGATTTAGCAAGTGGTGAATTTGGTCATGGAACCTGGGTGTTTGAATTTAGCTCTGGGTTTCTTGTGTTTTATTACTCATTGTGGTGTCTCTGACATTAAGGGCAATGCCGCAAAACTGTTATGGAAAAGTACTTATGTTATTAATTAATATTCTAACTGAACATTATTTTGTATTAGAAACTGCCATCAACATTGGCTATGCCTGCAACATGCTGACTGATGATATGAATGATGTGTTCATTATATCAGGGAACACGGCAGTGGAAGTCAGAGAAGAACTCAGGTAAGTGTTGAAGGAAGGAGGAAAGGAAGACAGGGAGTGAAGGAGGGGGAAAGGGAAGGTCAGATAGTTGAGAAAGTAGAAAGGTCTTTTATAGTTTCTGCGGCCTTAGTTCAGTATAGAGCTCTTTCTGCATGTTTCCTAAACTCCTATTCATTTTGATGACAAACTGAGATAAGTTTGACATCAGTAGTGAAATGTCATCTTCAGGCCTCCAACATTTTCCACATATTTTTAGAAAAGGATTTCAAATCACTTACTTTGGGTTGTCCTTTAGAAGTAGCTCTTATATGATGAGTGATCAGATTCAATGAGGGCATTTGTTAAAAATAGCAATTCACTAGCTTCTTCATTCTGGCTCCCAAATTAAGAACCTCCAGGGGATGGAGTATGGGGATTTGTATTTTCATAAGGACCTAGATGAAATTATGATTGGATAAATTTGGAAAACACCACTGTAGGAGATGGTATGTAAAGTTGGAATAGAGTCTTTCAGCATTAAAGAAAGTAGATATTTCGACATAGTTACTATTAAACCCAAATATATAATGCTTATGAGATATAGAATACTGTGAAATTTTTAGAAGAACATTTTAAAAGTCTGCATAATTATTTTCTAAGAACTTTAAAAAATGCTGTCCTATAACAATTTTTGCTTGTTAATGCTTGAAGTAGCATCTTTAAGTTCAGCCCATCCTGGGTCTGGCCAAGCAGACTTGAATTAGAGACAAACTGCTTATATCTTGCTGCATTCTAGAAGGGGATAACCTTCCCTCAACACAACAGTGGAGCACTATGGCTTCCTTAATGTGTCTCCATCGTTACACTTTTGTTCATGAACCTTGGGGAAAAAAAGGAAGTCTTTTTTTTTTTCTTTTTAATTCAAGTTAGTTAACATATAGTGTAGTATTGGTTTCCAGAGTAGAATTTAGTGATTTATCACTTACATATATAACACCCAATGCAGACATGTTCAGCACAAGTGTCCTACTTAAATCCCATCACCCATTTAGCCCATTCTCTGCACCCACCTCACCTTTAGCAACCCATGGTTTGTTCTCTATATTTAAGTCTCTTATGGTTTGCCCCCCTCTCTGTTTTTATCTGATTTTATTTTTCCTTCCCTTCCTCTATGTTCTTTTTTGTTTCCTAAATTCCATGAAATCATATGATATTGTCTTTCTCCAACTGACTTGTTTTGCTTAGCATAATGCACTCTAGTTCCATCCACATTGTTGCAAATGGCAAGATTTCATTATTTTAATCACCAGGTAATACTCCAGTGCGTGCGTGTGTGTGTGTGTGTGTGTGTGTGTGTGTGTGTGTGTGTGTGTGTGTATACCACATCTTCTTTACCCATTCATCAGTGAATGGACATTTTGGCTCATTCCATAGTTTGGCTATTGTTGATAATGCTGCTGTCAACATTGGGGTGCATGTGCCCCTTCAAATCAGCATTTTTGTATCCTTTGGATAAATACCTACTAGTGAAATTGCTGTAGGGTAGTTCTATCTCTATCTTTTTGAGGAACCTCCACACTGTTTTCAGAGTGGCTGCACCAGTTTGCATTCCACAAACAGTGCGAGAGGTTTCCTCTTTCCCCACAACCTTGCCAACATCTGTTATTTCCTGAGTTGTTAATTTTAGCCATTCTGACAGGTATGAGCTGGTATCTCAATGTGGTTTTGATTTGTATTTCCCTGATGATGAGTGACTTTGAACATCTTTTCATGTGCCTGTTAGCCATCTGGATGTCTTCTTTGGAGAAGTGTCTGTTCATGTCTTCTGCCCATTTCTTCCCTGGATGATTTGTTTTTTGGGTGTTGAGTTTGATAAGTTCTTTATAGATTTTGGATACTAACCCTTTCTCCAATATGTCATTTGCAAATATCTTCTCCAATTCTGTCAGTTGCCTTTTAGTTATATTGATTCCTTTACTGTGCAGAAACTTTTTATCTTGATGAGATCCCAAAAGTTCATGTTTGCTTTTATTTCCCTTGCCTTTGCAGACATGTCAAGTAAGAAGTTGTTGTGGCTGAGGTCAAAGAGGTTGTTGCCTGTGTTCTTGCCTAGGATTTTGATGGTTTCCTGTTTCACATATAGGTGTTTCATCCGTTTTGAATTTATTTTTGTGTATAGTGTAAGAAAGTGGTCCAGTTTCATTCTTCTGCATGTTGCTGTCCATTTCTCCCAGCACCATTTGCTAAAGAGACTGTCTTTTTTCCACTGGATATTCTTTCCTACTTTGTCGAAGATTAGTTGGCCATATATTTGTGGGTCCATTTCTGGGTTCTCTGTTTTATTCCATGGGTCTATGTGTCTGTTTTGTACCAATACCATATTGTCTTGATGGTTACAGCTTTGTAATACAGGCTAAAGTTCGAGATTGTGATGCCTCCTGCTTTGGTTTCCTTTTTCAACATTACTTTGGCTATTTGGGGTCTTTTGTGGTTCATACAAATTTTAGAATTTTGTGAAGAATGCTGGTACCATTTTGGTTGGGATTGCATTGAATGTGTGGATTGCTTTGGGTATTATTGATATTTTAATATTTGTTCTTCCAATCCATGAGTATGGAATGTTTTTCCATTTCTTTATGTCTTCAATTTCTTTCATAAGCTTTATATAGTTTTCAGTGAATGGATCTTTGACCTGTTGGATTAGGTTTATTCCTAGGTGTTTATGGTTCTTGGTACAATTGTAAATGGTATCTATTCCTTGATATCTCTTTCTGTTGCTTCATTATTGGTGTGTAGAAATGCAGTTGATTTATGTACATTGGTTTTATATCCTACAACTTTGCTGAATTCATGTATCAGTTGTAGTCATTTTTTTGGTGGAATCTTCCAGGTTTTCCATGTAGAGTATCATGTCAGATGCAAAGAATGAAAGTTTGACTTCTTCCTTGCCAATTTGGATGCCTTTTATTCTTTTTGTTGTCTGATTGCTGAGGCTAGGACTTCGAGTACTATGTTGAACAACAGTGGTGAGAATGGACATCCCTGTCACGTTCCTGAGCTCAGGGGGAAAGCTCTCAGTTTTTCCCCATTGAGGAGGATATTAGCTCTGGGCCTTTCATATATGGCTTTTATGATGTTAAGGTATGTTCCTTCTATCCTCACTTTCTTGAGGGTTTAAAAGAAAGGATGCTGTATTTTTGTCAAATGCTTTTTCTACATCTATTGACAGGATCATATGGTTCTTATCCTTTCTTCCATTAATGTATCATGTTGATTGATTTGCAAATATTGGACCAGCCCTACAGCCCAGGAATGAATCCCACTTGATCCTGGTGAATAATTCTTTTAATATACTGTTGAATTTGATTTGCTAGCATCTTGCTGAGACTTTTTGCATCCATGTTCATCAGGGATATTGGCCTGTAGTTCTTCTTTTTAGTTGGGCCTTTGTCTGGGTTTGGAATCAAGGTAATGCTGGCTTCATAGAATGAGTCTAGAAGCTTTCCTTCCATTTCTATTTTTTGAACAGCTTGAGAAGAATAGGTATTAACTCTGCTTTAAATGTCTGGTAGAATTTCCCTGGGAAGCCATTTGGCCCAGGACTCTTATTTTTTGGGAGATTTTTGTTAAGTGATTCAATTTCTTCACTGCTTATGGGTCTGTTCACACTTTCTGTTTCTTTCCATTTGAGTTTTGGTAGAGTGTGAGTGTCTAGGAATTTGTCAATTTCTTCCATGTTGTCCAGTTTGTTGGCATATAATTTTTCATAGTATCCTCTAATAATTGTATTTCTGTGGTATTGTTTGTGATCTTTCCTCTTTCATTCATTATTTCATCTATTTGGGTCCTCTCTCTTTTCTTTTTGAGAAGTCTTGTTAGAGGTTTGTCAATTTTGTTTATTCTTTCAAAAAACCAGCTCTTAGATTCATTGATCTGTTCTACTGTTTCTTTGGAGTCTATATTGTTTATTTCTTCTCTGGTCTTTATTATTTCTCTTCTGCTGCTGGCCTTGGGTTTTCTTTGCTGCTGCCTTTCTAGTTCCTTTAGGTGTGAGGTTAGTTTCTGTATTTGGGAAACTTTCTTGCTTCTTGAGTTAGGCCTGAATTGCAATGTATTTTCCTCTTAGGACTTCCTTCACTGCATCCCAAAGTTTGGACTTGTCATGGTTTCATTTTCATTTGCTTCCATATATTTTTCAATTTATTTTTTGATTTCCTGGTTGAACCATTCATTATTTAGTATGATGTTCTTTAACCTCCGTGTATTTGGGGGCTTTCCATTTTTTTTCTTGTGGTTAATTTCAATTTTCATAGCATTGAGACCTGAAAACATGCATGATATGATCTCAACCCTTTTATATTTGTTGAGAGATGTTTTGTGACCCAGTATGTGATCTATTTTGGAGAATGGTCCATGAGAAGAATGTGTGTTCTGCTGCTTTTGGACGAAAAGTTCTGAATGTATCTGATAAGTCCATCTGGTCCAATTTATCATTCAGAGTCATGGTTTCCTTATTAATTTTCTGCCTATATGATCTGTCCATTGTTGTAAGTGGAGTATTAAAGTCCCCTACTATCATGGTATTATTATCTATACATTTATTTATGTTTGTGATTGATTTGTATATTTGGGTTCTTTCACATTGGGGGCATAAACATTTGCAATTGTTAGATCTTCTTGATGGATAGACCCCTTAATTATGATATAATGGCCTTCTTCATCTCTTGTTACAGTTTGTAACTACAAAGTCCAGTTTGTAAAATCCAGTTTGTCTGATATAAGTATGACTACTCTGACTTTCTTTTGCTGTCTGCAAGCATGATAGATTGTTTTCCATTCCTTTACTTTCAAACTGCAAGGTGATCTCAGGTCTAAAATGAGTTTCTTGTAGGCAGCATATAGATGGATCATGTTTTTTTGTCCATTCTGATACCCTGTGTCTTTTGATTGGGGCATTTAATCCATTTACATACAGAGTGACTATTGAAAGATATGGATTTGGGGCACCTGGGTGTCTCATTCGGTTAAGTGTCTGACTTCATTCAGCTCAGGTCATGATCTCATGGTTTGTGAGTTTGAGCCCCGCGTTGGGCTCTGTGCTGACAGCTCAGAGCCTGGAGCCTGCTTCAGATTCTGTGTCTCCCTCTTTCTCTCTCTGCCCCTGCTCATGCTCTATCTCTCTCTGTCTCAAAAATAAATAATAAAAACATTAAAAATTTTTAAAAAAGAAAGATATGGATTTAGGGTCATTGTGTTACTGTATGTGTTGTGCTTGTGGTGATGTCTCTGGTCTTTTGTAGTCTTTACTGCTTTCCACTCAGAGTCCCCCTTAGCATCTCCTACAGGGCTGGTTTAGTGGTCATGAACTCCTTTAGTTTTTGTTTGTCTGGTAAATCCTTTATCTCTCCTTCTATTCTGAATGACAGCCTTGCTGGATAAAAGATTCTTGGTTGCATATTTTTCTTATTCAGTACATTGAATATTTCCTGCCACTCCCTTCTGGCCTGCCAACTCTCAGTGGACAGGTCTGGTACTACTTTTATGTGTCTCTTGTAGGTTAAGGCCCATTTGTCCCTAGCTGCTTTCAGAAATATCTTCGTATTCTGCAAGTTTCACTATGATATGTCATGGTATTGACTTGTTTTTGTTTTGAAGGGAGTTCTCTGTGCCTCTTGGACTTGGATGCCTATTTCCTTCCCCAGATTCGGAAAGTTCTCACCTGTAATTTGTTCAAATAAACCTTCTGCCCCTTTCTGTCTCTTCTGGAGCTCCTATAATATGGATATTATTATGTTTCATTGAATCACTTAGGTCTCTAATTCTCCCCTCATGGTCTAGTAATTTCTTTTCCCTCTTTTTTTTCAGCGTCATCATTTCCCATAATTTTATCTTCTATTTCACCTATTCTCCCCTGTGTTTCTCCTGTCCTCACTGTCACTGCATCTAGTTTATTTTACATGTCATTTACAACATTTCTTAATTCATCATGACTGTTTCTTAGGTCTTTGATCTCTGCAGCAATAGATTCTCTGCTGTATTCTATGCTTGTTTCAGACCCAACTATTAGTCTTATGACTGTTATTTTAAATTCTTCTTCAGATATATTGTTGGTATCTATTTTGAACAATTCTCTGGCTGTCATTTCTTCCTGGAATTTCTTTTGGGGAGAATTCTTCTGTATCATCATTTTGACTAGGCTTCTGTCTTTAATATGTTTTTTTTTATTTTAAAATTTTTTTTTTTCAACGTTTATTTATTTTTGGGACAGAGAGAGACAGAGCATGAACGGGGGAGGGGCAGAGAGAGAGGGAGCCACAGAATCGGAAACAGGCTCCAGGCTCTGAGCCATCAGCCCAGAGCCTGACGCGGGGCTCGAACTCCCAGACCGCGAGATCGTGACCTGGCTGAAGTCGGACGCTTAACCGACTGCGCCACCCAGGCGCCCCATGTCTTTAATATGTTTTAATGGCTTGTTATGTGTCCTACACCTGTATTAAAAAGTGGTCATATGCTGTCCATGGCCTGGCACTTCAGGGAGTGTTTTTGGAGAGTGTTGCATGTGCTTCATTGTTATGTGTTTGGCTGCTGTATCCCACTGGTCAGTCTTCTACAAAGCTCCTCCTAATTCATTGTTTAGCCCTTCCATCAGGTGTGCTTTGATTTGTTCATTGACATAACCCTGGAAAAAAAGAAAGGGCCGGGAATCTGATCCCATACAAAGAGAAAAATGAAAGGGTGTGGGAGGGGGGGGAAGCAGAGAATCAAAGAAATTATAAGGCTTAATCCAAAGAGAGAGAAAGAAAAATAAAGGAGATCTAGAAAAGGTGTAAAAATAGTAGAGTAAAAATACCTGATTAAACCGACAAAACAAAGAAAGAAAAAAAGTATATATATAATAAGAAATGACTAAAAATCATATCAGAAAGGATGAGCCTGTTTCCAAAGGAAAAAGAAGAAGATGGTAGAAAGAATAAGAAGAGAAAAGAGAAGAAAAGAAATGAAAAGAGAGGGGGGAAAAAAAAAAGAAACAGACTAACATTCAAAACAGCAGGACAGTTGTCTGTTGGTGCCTGGGACCGATGGCTGTACTGGTCTGGAGGAGAGGCCTTCTGGTTGGCACAGTGTCAGTCTTCCTCTAGTAGATGAGCAATTGCCAGGCACAGAGGGTTGGTGTTTGGTGTGAACAGGTCCCGCCTCCATTAGGGGCCTGTTGTCCTATTCTCTGAAACCCTACTGTGTTAGTGATGGGGAGAAAAATTGGCGACATCCCAATCTCTCCTCCCCAGACAGGTGTCTGAAACCATGTTGTTCAGGCTGTCCTCCCAGAGCAGTGTGGGCGGCTGGCTTGTCCTGCTCTACAGTTTCCTGTGTCTCCTAGGCACTCAGCTGGGATTTAAAACCCGATATCTTAGGGGATCCTGAGCCATGCAGACCTGGTTCTGGGGTAGTGCCACTCCGCCTTGCCAATATGGCTGGTGCCTGTACTGTCTTTGTACTTTGGGGATCAATATACCCTCTTCCCACAGTACTTAAGGGAGGAGACGGTTCTCTCCCAGGGCACCCCTGAGATCACTACCACACCCTGGGGCTGGCTCCCCTCCCCTCAGGCTCACACACATAGTGGTGGCTTTGGTTGGGAAAAAGTCACACACTTTTGAAAACTGTGATCTTTAGCTTCTAAAGCTGTTTGCAAAGGAGAAACTGGCTCTGTCTGTATTCCTTCTTCCCCAGTCTGTGGTCTAGAGGGGTTTTTCTCTTGTCCTAACACAATATTGCATCCACAGCTTCTCTTTCTCTCCCTTTTGTCTCTCCATAGAAGGGGATCCCTCCCCTCTGTGCCCAGGCTGTTTTATCTCCCTTAATTTGCCGACATGCACCTCTGTCCTGCCAAGCTGTTTCCCTCCACCTGTGGAGATTTTTCTGTCACTCCACAGATAGATTTCCTGGGTGTTCAAAGTATTCTAACCTCAACATCACTGTCTTTGAGGGATGAGGGAGATCCCGGTCCCCCTAATTCTCTGCCGCCTTAATTCCTCCCATGTTCTAGTTTTCAGTGTACAAATTTTTACCTCTTTGGTTAGGTTTATTGCTAAGTGCCTTACGGTTCTTGGTGCAATTGTAGATGGGATCAATTCCTTGATTTCTCTTTTTGATGCTTCATTATTGGTGTATAGAAATGCAACAGATTTGTGTACGTTGATTTTATATCCTACAGCTTTGCTGAATTCATGTATCAACTCTAGCCATTTTTTGGTGAAGTCTTTCAGGTTTTCCATGTAGACTATCATGTTATCTGTGAAGAGTGAAAGTTTGACTTATTCCTTGCCAATTTGGGTGCCTTTCATTTCTTTTTTGTTGTCTGATTGCTGAGGCTAGGACTTCCAGTATTCTGTTGAACAACAGTGGTAAGAGTGGACATCCCTGTAATGTTCCTAACCTTAGCGGAAAAGCTCTCACTTTTTCCCTATTGAGGATGATATTAACTGTAGGTCTTTCATATGCGGCTTTTATGATGTTGAAATATGTTCCTCCTCTCCCTACTTTGAAAAGAAAGGAAGTCTTAACTGTTAGCACCACCAATTGCTACTTGCAGATTAAATTTTCTGACTTCTATACTGTTTTACCCATGTTAGGAAACTGCTGTACATGCTGGTAGAAGCTATGACTGAAGACTGCATGTCTTTGCCAAATAAATTGGTAAATCTAATTATTATGGACATAATGTTATTATTGGTATTTTTATATAACTTTAATGATAGGTTCTATGGAGTTTTTGGGGGGAAATATTAATAATTTGTTTAATAATTAATAACTAAGTTTTTTATTTTAAGAAAATCTTTCTCTTTAAATGACCTTTTGTTTGGGGACTTTAACTTTTGCTGAAGGAAGATGGATATGAGCAGATCTAGATTCTGATGAGCCTAGTGCTAAATGCTTTAAGAAAGTGCCTGAGGCACTATTATAAGCTGGATACATGTATTACATTTCATTCCCAAAGCAACCCAGTGGTAGGCATTATAATTATCCTTACTTTACAGATCAGGAAGTTGAAGCATAGATAAGCCCATACATGCCTGAAGTTTCACATGTGGCCAGTGGTTCAGCTGGTATTTCAATCTAGCGTGGTCCCAGATCCTGTGCACTGAATCACTTGCCATGTGTCTCCCTAAACTTTTACCTTGGGTGTGTTCTTACTCCCTTTAAATGACTGATATAAAATATGTAGCTGTTGAGGCATCTTACTGCTTAATTTAAGGTCATACACCAGTGTGAATAAATTCCAGAGAGTGACAGCAGGTGTAAGAGGAAGGATATGGGCTTTGTGTTAGAGGGACCCAAGTTTGAATCTCAGATTTGTACTCAACTGGCAGACTGATTGATTTTCAGGATGCTGTTCAACCTCTCTTTGATTGGTTTCCTCATTTGTAAATGGTAAAATATGCAAATATCTACTCTGTAGATTATTTTATTTGGGAGATTCAAAGAGATAAGAATGTAAAGATTTATGGCCATTCAGTGAACATGCTTCTTGCCTTCCCCCCCCCCCCCAACTTGGTCCCTTCCCTTTTTTCTCTTTTCTTTAGCTGTTGTTCTGCAACAGGGACTCCCTTTATTAACATTTCCCCAATAGACTCTGTGGAGTCTCTATTAAAATTATGTAAAAAATTCTATCAGTATTTGTCCATGTTAAATAGAATAACACAAAATTAAAAAAAAAAAAAGTGGTGAGTCTAGGTGCACTTGAGTGCCTCAGTCGGTTAAGCAACCAACCTCGGCTCAGGTCATGATCTCGTGGTTTGTGAGTTTGAGCCCCGCATCAGGCTCTCTGCTGTAGCACAGAGCCTGCTTCAGATCCTCTGTCTCCCACTCTCTCTGCCCCTCCCCAGATCTCTCTCTCTCTCTCTCCTAAAAATAACTAAACATTAAAAAAAAAAAAAACTTACAGGTGGAGAGTCCATACATTCTTATCATAGAGCAATCTGTATTTTTTATTAACCTTCTTAATATATTGAAGACCACACACTGATCCCTTACAACCTTTATGGATGTCCTTCTTTGATTGGTTACATTGGATAAAGATATTGCAGGTTGATGGAACAGCACACACAAAGGCATAGAAACATGAAAGAAATTATGTTCTATTCTAGAGAAAATATTCCAAGTTGTAGCTAGAGAGTATGATAGAACTTAGAGGTGGGGACCATTTTTTCAGAGACAGATTGATGATAGATTGACAAGTGAAAGTGGCTATCCTTTATCCTGAAGTTATTGGGTGAATGTGGGTGGCTTCTAAGCAGATGAGTGACAAGCCCAATTCCATGTTTTAGAAATAACATTCTAGTGACTGGATAGATGGAGTATGTTTGATGGGAAAATGAATGTTATGGGGAGATGCATCGGGAGGTTGTTGGAACACCCAAGTTTAGAGATGATGAGGGTTGAACTTAAGGCAGTGAGGCTGTTAACAGTAGATGAGGAAAGCGTGGAATCAAACTGACAGCTCTTTTGGAGGTAGAATGGTTAGGACTCAATTTCTAGCTTGTCTGACTTTCTTGGCCCAGAATACACTCAACTGTGCAAGAACAGAAACTCTTTAAATTTTATAAAACTGACCTTTAACTCCTTTTCTGCCTGGTGACAGAATTAAACTAGGTACTTTTGGGTAAGGTCTAAGATGCACAGTTGCCTTACCTGTTACTGATCCTCAGCATCTACCCTACTGGCATCTAGCACTTCCCACTTCTGTGTCTCTGTCTGATCTCCAGACTCTCTGGGTTGCTGGCTGTCCCTCTTGGCTGACTTCCGCATGCTTCTGGGGAAACAGGGCAAGTGTGGCTGCTCTTCATCTCTGTATCCAAGAAGACTTGTGCTTTCACATGGCTACCTCTGTTCCTGAAATCCCTTTACTCTTGTATCTTCTTTGTTACCATACTTTAGCAGCAACTATTCCATACTCAGTTTCCCAAAAACTCATCAGAGGATTCCATTACCCACACACTCCTCCATCCACTACCAATCCAGGTTATGAGTTTTCTTTCTTTTAGTGACTCTCACCAGCATCTAAGCTCCTCTTCATAGTCTATTTCCTCTAGGCTTGGATGGGCTTTCTACTCTATTGTTTATGGCAACATTTTATGCCCTGATTCCTTTAAGGATTAGTCTTAAGATACATGGAGAACTTTTTTTCTTCCCTCTCAAAACCCCATAGTGAAATTCAAGATCAATGCTGCTATCAGTTTCAAGAGTCTGTTTTGGTACCTAAAAAGCAAGGTCATGACTCTTTTTTGTTCCCTCTGTATTTGACTGAGATCTCCTGAGGCAAGATATGTTTCTGAGTAAATAGCATCATCTATGGTAGTGGTGGTGATTACAGAAGGGGTAGGGAACCAAAGTTAATATCTCAAGATTTTATCAAACTACCTATGGCTGACTAAGTAGATGGGATAACTGTCATTATATGGAAGGAATGTGCAGAAATATTAATTCTCATAAACTGTTGTTGGGAGTGTACGTTGGTAGAAACTTACCAGAGGGCAAACTCGCAACATATTTCAAAATTACATGTATATACACTTTTCATCCAATGATCACTACTTCTAGGAATTGTCCTTAAACAAGTGTAAAAATGTTTGAACATGTATATAAAGAAATATTGGTTGCTTTACCAATTATAATAGAAAATTAGAAAATGCTCAAATACCCAGCCACAAGGGATTTTGTTAATTACTATGACATATTTAAGCAATGGAATACTATGCAGTTAACAAAAGTGATTATGTGTCTACTGACATTGAAAAATGTCCATAATAAACTTAAGTGAAAAATGAGATAACAAAGTATCATATATATGATTCCTTTTTTCCAAAGAATGTATTTGTATATATGTATGTGAGTTCAGTGAGAGTTGATGTAAAAACAACCCAAAAAGGTATGTCAAAAGAACAGGATCTAAATGATAGTAGCTATTAGAAGGAAATGAACTAAGTGATTATATTTAAACCTATTAAATGTGTTGAGATTATTTCATAAACATGGATATATAATTTTTATGCATATCATGCATGTAGCTTGTTTCAAATTTAGTGTTATGAAACTGTCTTAGACACTTTGGCTCCTGTGTTAATTTTGCCACCATAACTGTTTTCCTATTAAAAGTATGCCCAGGGGCGCCTGGGTGGCGCAGTCGGTTAAGCGTCCGACTTCAGCCAGGTCACGATCTCGCGGTCCGGGAGTTCGAGTCCCGCGTCAGGCTCTGGGCTGATGGCTCAGAGCCTGGAGCCTGTTTCCCATTCTGTGTCTCCCTCTCTCTCTGCCCCTCCCCCGTTCATGCTCTGTCTCTCTCTGTCCCAAAAAAAAAAAAAAAAAAAAAAAAAAGTATGCCCAGAAATCTACAATTAAATGCTGCTATGGCTCCTCAGAAGATTACTGCATTGATTATATTTTGCCAATACATAGATATGTCTTCTGCCCAAAGGAAGACAGACTAAGAATGTAATTTTGCTTGGGCTGACAGGCCAACTCACTCCATGTTTCATTTTTGTTGTATTGATCACGTCTTGTTGGAAAAATTCATGTCCTATAACTAATTAAACCATGACATGTCTCCACTGCTTCTGAGGAATACCCCAGTGATGTATCTAGGAACTGACATTTCTTTAATCAGCAAAATATGCGTTACACTTTTTTGGGCACTACCTGGTAGAAAGTTATCTGTATGAGTGAGCAGAGTTCTCAAATGCAAATGGCTCCAAAACCAGACAGATAATATTAGTTGCGTGATCTGGGCTGTATATAAGACATTAGGGAGTGATGGAGCCTTGGGTGAAAGTGAAGTCAGGTTGTCCATAAACTCATACAGAATTTTAGAAACACTGTGCAAGCCAAACAAAATGCATTTTGTTCCTCATTTCAAGCTTCTAGTCACCCAGGCAAAATATTTTCGTAGGTTAAGTTTCTATCATAAATTTTAGAGTACTAACAGATCTTGGTGATGTTCTAGTACACACTGGTGCAGTTGCCCCTGTTTTCATAGCTGGTGACAACCAGTCTGATTGGCTGTCCCGTTCCCCTAATTGCTAACAAATATGGGTTTAGGGGTTGAGTGTCTTGGAGATCACATGGGTAGTAAGGGATGGAACTGGGGCTTGAAATCAAAATTTCATGTACTTCCTCCCTTTGTCTACTCTTGGCAGCATGGTCCCATCTCTTAACTGCTCCTCTGGCACTGTTTTTGTCCTATCCTAGAGGAAGCCTGTGGCCTACTCTGTATGTAAATCAGCTTAGTGTGGGAGACTGAGAACTGAGAGCTAGGAATTTGAAGACTTAGGTTCTTGACTGGGTCTGTAACTGACTTGTCAAGTAGTTGGAGGTCAGATCACCCAACTGTGGGCACATGAGATGTCAGAGGGTGACCCTGGGCCTGAACCCAGCTCTCCAGGCTCCAAGATCAGTGCTCTTCTATCAAAGTCAGGGTTGTCTTCTTTTAAACATGGTGCCATGTTTCCTTAACAGGTCCAGGTAATGTTTGAAAACAGAGTGCCTTACAAGCACTAACAAATGATCCTTTTCCCTACCATCTCTTTTTATAGAGTGCAGAGTGCATGGAAGCCAACATGGGCCTAACTGTGCTCTGCTATGTTTACGGTGGCACAGGGCTGTGAATGCCACATTTGCCTCAGCCATTAATGCGTGTCTTCATGCCAGGATTATAATAGACTGCCCTTCCTTACAAAGCTTGTGGAAAAACAGGCACTCTTTTGTTTTAGCATTTGTTATTTGTGCTCTGTGGTTAAACATTGTGTGTTATGCCCACAAAAACCTATAGTTCCTGTTCAAGGAAAGGAGTCATGAGTAGTTTTCCCCCTCCTCCTAATTTTTTTTTTTTTTTGAGAACCGGTTGGTATTTTAAGAGCTAGGTTCCGGGAAGAAAAAGAAATGATAGCTATAGAGCATGGGCAAAAGTCTGAAAATGCGTGAGCCCAGTCTGGTGAGGAGGGTTGTTGGCCCATGTGGAGGGAACACAGTGGGAATTTAAACTGAACTGAAAAAACTGTCCCTTTTCTGCCTGGAGATGTTAAGACAGTTTAGGGGGGGAAAATCCTAAGTAAATAGAATTTCAGCCAATACGTTCATGAACTTCACCCTTCTTTGGAATGTTTTTATTCTCCGGGGGGGAAACAGAGATTGAGTCATTTATACAGCGAGTGAGAACTTTACTAAAAAGGAAACCTCAGGAGATGTTTGCCCTTTGGTGCTTTCTTAAGACCCAATTTATGAGCTCTGCAACATTGTCAGAAAAATGCTCGCTTCTGAGCTTGTTTTTCTAGCTTTCCTTCATTATATGGGACAGTAAATTTTCATGACTGTTTAGGAGGATTCCCTGACATGGTTATCTGATGTAAAGTCTGATTTTCCCACTTAACAACATTGTTTTTTCATGTCTGTTCTCCACCCCACCCCCTCACCTTAACTCTCTAAATTTCACACATAGCACTATTACTTTATAAATCTTTTTCTTTGATTCTACAGACTGATTGCTAAATGCATGGTATCATTCTTGGATCCAGAGACATGTAATCTCTGGGTTCCTTGGGTTCCTAAATGCAGGCTGTGATTTTGGTGTTGGACAGCAGAAGGAGATGTTGAGCCAGAAGATAAGGGTGTTTTTGTATGTGTTGTGTTGTGTGTGTGTGTTTTTTTTTTTAACTTCGCATATAAACAATTAGTGTTGAATTTTCAAATAATTAGAAAGCTAAGGGCTAAAACAGTTGTTTTTGTGTAGTCAACGTTGCCTTCTTTTTACAACATAAAGATATTTTAATAAATGTTTTCTACCTACAATGAGCCTTTGGGGAACCATTTCATTGTGCTGTAAGCCAAAACATCCATTTTTTTGCCTCTCACTCCCCATTTTCTCCAGGGGCCTCATTTTGTATATACAAGTGGTGGCCCAGTGTATTCATGGCTGGCTTTGGAACTCATCTTGAGGGAGCATCTGCCACGTGGCTCTCTGGTTATGGTTGAAAGTTCTGGAGTCATGTCAGCTTGCCCTATGTTACTTCAAAACCTGTCATCCAAATATCCTTGGAGAGGAAATTTCCCTTCCATTAAAGGCATTATCTGTCCGTTTTGAAGAGAAGAGTAAAATGCATCTTCTAAGTATGTTAAGTGACCATACAATCTTTTTCTTAAATAGCAGAGATGGATGAGTGTGAGCAGGATTAATCTACTGCTAATTAGATCTAGGGCACTGGGGTGAGTTTCCATTTAGAACAACCCTCTATCCTTGGTGTCTATATTTTCTTTCTCAGAGATTTATTCTATTGTTTGAATCAATGAATCAATTCATTGAAACAATCAATTCATTGTTGAATCAATGAATCAATTTTCACTTAAAACAGTCCATTATATTCTAATAACATTTAGTTTCATTGTCACATTTTTTAAAAAAAATGTGCTTCTTGAAAGACTTGTTTTAAGCCAGATTATATGACAATTTTCTGCAAATTAATGAATTTATTTTATATATTAATGCCCTAGAATTGCTATAAGATCTCTGCAGGAGATCTTTAGTCTTTCCCTTTTTATTATTTAACAATATTTCATGCCAGACCAGTGGTTTTTAAGTCTTTGAAGCACAGACAACCTTATATACCAAATGTATCCAGATTATCTAGTTGAAGCACAGCTCAAGATGGTAATTTGGATTTTAGGTAATTTTAAATGTTCAAAATGATTCTGTTTTCATTATGTTTACACTCCTACTTCCTGGAATTTGCGAATTTGCAAATTTGCGATGGCCTTCCAATCACAAAGAACTATCCAACTTGCTTCCTGTAATGGAATCTTATGCCATAGTCTATCTGACTGGTGATGAGCTGAATTTACCTGCAGGCCAGTCTCTTGTCAGAGTAATAGGTATGCTCCGTATACTTGTTATGATTTGTTTCCCCCTTCTCCTTCAAGAAAAGCAAAGGAAAATTTGTTTGAACAAAACAGAAGTTTTTCCAACGGCCATGTAGTTTTTGAAAAACAGCAGCTGGAGTTGGACTCAGTTGTAGAAGAAACCATAACAGGAGATTATGCCTTAATCATCAATGGCCACAGTTTGGTGAGTTTGCTTAAGGCTCTTGTTCTTTCTTTTCCTTTATTCCAATAATTGTCTCTTTTGTGCTGTCGTGATGAGATCTCCTTTTGTGTTTTCCAAACAAATGACACTACTAGAAACGAGGGTATACACGATGATTTCCTGTTTGCAAGGGGAAAGGAAGTTTCTGATACATATTTCATACATTATTGCTTGAACCACCGCAGTGAAAGGGAGGTTCCAAAGAAATACTGTATTCACAGAATATCCATCTTATGTGAGTGACTGTAAACCATTAGCAGTATTGTTTAAGTGCTTTTCTAAGGAGAGTGTCACAGCTCACTGTTATTTAATTAAAATAACGCAACTGTTGGATGTATTGCAATTACTGTTTTGCTGATGTTTGTGATTTGGCAGAGCACAACCTGATCTTCATATAATTACCACACCAAATTACTGCCATTAAGATACCTCTGGTGGTTTTTCTAAATAGCAGTATTTTACAGCAATGCCAAACAATTTGCTTTGATTAGGAAATCTGGTTCTTGTCGTAATAGAATAAACTTGCATTGTGCTTTTAATGTAGTTCAGGTTCCAAATCATGAACAAATATCAAAACACTCCTCTGAGTTTCTAATTTAGAAGACAAAAGCTCTGATTGCACTCCAGTGAAATTATCATTTATATGCCCAAAGAGCTAATCTCACATCTTTCCCCAGCTTTGATGATCATTTTTCACTTTCGGAGTTTGGAAAATAAATGTATCTTCTTGTAGACAGTTTCTTAGAGGACAAAAGAAGTTGGATATGGCTATATTTTATTTTCCCCCTTGTGATCAGCTGTCTGTTAGCTTTTAGTGCTTAGAGCATTATCCAGCTGGATTCCAGACGTAATGATGTGTTGCCTTCTACACCATGGAAAGTTACAGAGCTCAGCTGCAGGCCAAGCTCAGTTGAAAGTTTGTCCAGATGACACGAACTTCTCCCTTGCACAAATGAGCAGCAACTGAAAATTATAAGCCTGTCAACTGGGGCTTGGAGCTGGTGGCCTCCAGGCTGAACTTCCCAGGGACTACACTATGGAAAGGTCCCTAACGAGTGGTGCTTTGACTTTCCCTCAGGCTCAAAGAAGCCAGTGTGTGGTGGGTTAGACTACCCAGGTGATAAAATATACTGTTCTTCCTTTGTCTCTAAATTTGTTGAAAGGAAGAGCTAAGATAGATGCTCTTCAAGAACCGTTTCAGCTTCAAAGCCTGAAGCTTATGAAACCATGAAATGTCATTTTTCATTTAAGGAGAATTGACCACATTTCTGCTGGTATGGTCAGAAGCTTTTTTCTTTTTCTTTCTTTCTTTCTTTCTTTCTTTCTTTCTTTCTTTCTTTCTTTCTTTCTTTTTTTTTTTTTTAAGTAAATCATGATTCCAGTTTGCTTAAATCTTGATGCTTTGTGGAATGTAATTGGGTTCTTCCTTCTCAGAGTCTGACTCTAGGTTTTCACTTCTTGATAATAAAGAAGAAAAAGAAAGAGAAAAGGAGACCATTCTGGGCAAGAAAACCAGTTACATGCTTTCTCTTTCAGAAAGAGAAAGCTAACTCACAGATTCCCTTAGGAATCATAGGCCTTGACGTAAGAATTTTCTACATCAGAGTCATGTTTTATATTTATTCACCCATCCTTTCATTGATATCATGAGCATTTATTAAGCATGCTCAAGTCAAGATGCTAGAGCTTGAGGATAAGGATGTGAATAGAACTCGGTTCTTGTTTTAGGGATTGCCATCTAGCAGGAGAGCTAATCTACAGTGGTATGACAAATACTATATAGAGAAATGAACACAAAGCTTTGAGAGCATAGAGACAGACACATTTAGTTCCTTGTATGAAAGTCAGGGAAGAGTACATGGAGGAAGTGATGCTTTCAGGCACAGGAGCGACAAGTACCAAGGCACAGAGGCAAGAAAGACCCTGTCATGTTACGGAAACAAGCACTTTGGCATGATGGGAGTACAGAGTAAACTTAAAGATGGTGGTAGAAGCCAGAACTCAAAAGAAACATAGAGGCCAGATTGTGACAGGCTGTGAATATCTTGCTAGAGATTCATTCAGAGATACTGATGACTCAAAGTTGAGGTGGATTCCTGTTTCCTCTCAATGTGTTTACTAAATAACGTACAATGAGATGTTTTCTAGAAAACAAATCACACAGTTAACTGCAAAGGATTATACTCTCCTTTCCAGTCATTTCTTGGCATACAGAAAGGCTGTGGTTATTTGGAGAAGAGCAAGGCTGGAGTTGGTTGGGAACCCTGCCTGAGACACAGGTTGCATGCCACCCTTTTGCACAGGCTTCTCTTGGTTTCAATCACTTTGTTTTTCAAGGACTAATCTCCAGGTCATCTGCTTTTCATTTGCCCAACCATTAATAACCACAACAACAAACACTAAATATACAAAACAACAATGCAAAGGAAACAAAACTTCCATCACTTAGAACAAAGAAGTCATCATCGTTACGTAGTTCTTTCTAAACCTGGTGAGATGGTGGGTAGGCTCAGTCTTTTGCTTTTCTCTCTTTTAGTGGATTCTGGAGATTTTCTGGCATTTGATTATATCTCACCAATGTAGCGTGATAATGTGTTAAGGAGGACACACAAGGGCATTGTGTCTTTTTTTTTTCATTCTAAAATTCCTTGGCACTTAGTAGGAGTTTTGTACTCATCTTTAGTTAGTTGTTCATGTGATTCTGGGTCAACAATGACTTGTTGAAACTTAAACTGTTTAGAAAATATATCAGTTGAGAAACAAGACATCTCTCATTAATTATTTCTTGTTCTAATCTGGATTTTTTTTTTTTTAATAACATAGGCCCATGCCCTAGAAAGTGGTATCAAGGGTGATCTCCTAGAACTTGCCTGCATGTGTAAGACTGTGGTTTGCTGCCGAGTCACCCCACTCCAGAAAGCCCAAGTAGTAGAGCTGGTGAAGAAGTACAGAAATGCTGTCACTTTGGCCATAGGTGATGGAGCCAATGATGTCAGCATGATCAAAAGTAAGGGTATTATTCAGTATGGTCTGCTGTATAGTGGGAGTCCTTGGGCTCAGCATTTGGCAAGATGTAATGGAGGTTGCACTGTAATTTAATTTTCCCACTAGTTCTAAAATGAATACTTTATGGATCCAATGTATTCAGCATTACTAGCGTTCATTAAAAACAACAACAACAACTTTGTCTTTAATTAAAAGAAAAAGGCTAAAACAGGATATTAATCACCTTATATTGTGTGTTTTTACACTAGAAAAGGATATTGATTTAGGCTAGAAAAAGATATTGATCACCTTATATTGTATAATAACTAGCTATGGTGTAAGGAATGAACACTGGATCCACAGTCCCAACACTTGGGTTTAATCCCAGTTTAGCCACTTACAAACTGTAAAACTTCGTGCAAATGACTGAACTTTTTGTGCCACTTTCCTGTTTTGCAACATTAAGATAAATACCTAACTAATGAGTGTTCCATGAGATAATATAGGTGAAAAAAATATAAGTGCTATATCTGTAAGATTTTTGTAGGTAAAGAATGACATAAAAGAGATTGTATCTTTGTTCAGGGAATGAAAATGTTCCTCTTTTCCTTTGTAGGTGCTCACATTGGTGTTGGCATCAGCGGTCAGGAAGGAATGCAGGCAGTCTTAGCCAGTGACTATTCATTCGCACAATTTAGATACCTCCAAAGGCTTCTCCTTGTTCATGGAAGGTGGTCCTATTTCCGAATGTGCAAATTCTTATGCTATTTTTTCTATAAGAATTTTGCATTCACACTTGTGCATTTCTGGTTTGGTTTCTTCTGCGGCTTCTCAGCCCAGGTTGGTAAAAAAAAAAAAGCACTTTTCTTTCTTTTATTAGATCCCCCTGAATTGCAAATGACTGTTCTTCATGGCTCTTTATTGATAGGGAGCATTTTTGTATATGTCTAATACAAATCACAATATGACAAATAGGTAATTTATAGTTGACTTGAGGTTTAAACACAAAACAATATACATTTATCTGGAATTTTATTTATTTGTTATATATATGTGTATGTAACCAATGAGTACTCCTTCTTGAGCATTTTAATTTTTATTGAAATATTTTGGTATGATCGCTCATAAACTTGATGTGGAGCTTTAATTCAGAACAGAAGACTAAGAAACACTAACAAGAAATGTTGATGTATCTCTTTTGGGAAGATGGTCACTCACCCAACACATTGACTGTATGTGGGCTGAGAGCAAATAAGTTTTATATTAGGGAGAAATAATTGATACCTTGACATCAAGGCTGTTTGACAGCACTTCATCAGATAAAAATTGATAAAATAGATACTGTTTGTAACAAAGAAGAAAAATTAGCAATTCATAAATTAGGAATTAGGATTCTATTTTTCTATCTATTCATATCCATTTTATATTTTTATTATTTTTTAATGGTTATTTATGTATTTTGAGAGAGACAAAGAGAGAACACAAGCAAGGGAGGGGCCAAGATAGGGAGAGAGAATCCTAAGCAGGGTTTGGGTTGCCCATGCAGAGACTGATGCAGGGCTCCATCTTACGAACCATGTGATCATGACCCGAGCCAAAATCAAGAGTTGGGTGCTTAACCGACTGAGGCACCCATGTGCATCTACTCATATCCATTTTAAAAGATAGTTATTTAGGGGTGCCAAACAGGTGCCTATATAAATAGGGTTTCATACATTTTTCCCTTTATCTGTGAGGTTGAGATTTCTTAAAATGAGGCACACCTATACCCATTCCTAATGTTCTCTTTTAAGGATAATATAGCCAGAACTAAAAGCAGACTATGTTAATATTTTTGTTGATATTTTTTGTAATCTCCAGACATTGAAGTAAAGCAAAATCTTGATTTTAGTTTTTCAAAAATTTAGTGCTCAGTTTTCTTAGCCTTAGTTCAGAGAAGGCTGGAAAGGGACTTACTTGCTCATAATCTCACCTTGTCCAACAAAAACAAATGTGAGAATGTGGCCTGTGCCTTCCTAGGCTGGGGACTTCTCCTCCACATAAAAATGAAGCAAGACTATTTGCTAAGCCGTGCTTCCAAGAGATCCAGCTTTCATAGTGCAAAGGTTTGGGGGCTTTTGAAAAATCACTGAACTATGGAGGGACGCCTGTACTCTCATTTAGGCCTCTTAGGATACAGAAGAGTGGTCAGTGATTTGTGTTTATAGACACATGGAGCTTGGATAGCAAGTTTACTTGCCAGAGTTTTCTTTGTTAAACTGTGAAGTTGGAAACTAATGTTCAGTGACTTTTAACCTCTACATTTAGGTGATTTTCTGCTCTGCTTTCAAGATCTGATAAAACTTGTCAGAGTCAGATATTAAGCAACTAGATTTTCAATCCTGTCACCAGTATTTACCTTTTGAAAGAGAACAGCAAGAGAGAACAATGATAGTTCTAAAAGCCTGAGTATCTGATGATTAAAGCCAGTTGTAAGACACCCCACTGGTCTATGATTAGGTTTCTTAAATGTTTGGTTCAACTTAGCATATTTCTTGTCTGTCTGCCTTCCTTCCCTCCTTCCTTCCCTTCTTTCCCTCCCTCCCCTTCTTTCCCTCCCTCCCTTCCTCCTTTCCTTTTCTTTCTTTCTTTCTTTCTTTCTTTCTTTCTTTCTTTCTTTCTTTCTTTCCTTCCTTCCTTCCTTCCTTCCTTCCTTCCTTCCTTCCTTCCACCAAAATCTCTAGTTAATTGCACAATCTTTACTTGACCATGGTCAGTCCTGACTGACCCTCTGTGTGCTTTCCTGTGCTGGTTAGCTGGGCTGGACCAGGAGCTATCAAACTTGAACATGCATGGGAATCACTTGAAGGGCTTTTAAAGCACAGCTCCTTGGGCCCCACCCAAGTTTCTGATTCAGTAGGTCTGAGGTAAAGCCCAAGAATTTGCATTTCTGACAGTTTCACTGGGAGATTCTGATGTTGCAGGTGGGGGACCATATTTTGAGAACCACAAGACTGGTCAATATAGAAGAAAGACCAAAGGTATGTTTCCTTGAACTCAGAGCCCGGAATGAACTCCAGTCTGCTGACTTTTTGTTTAGTCCATGCTAGACTCCATTCACCTTTCCTGAGGAGGAGGGGCCAGTTTAGCAAACAACTTATCACCAAAATAGAATTTTTCCAGAGGGCTTAGAATCTCTTCACCCATCCTACAAAAGCCTTCGCCCCTGAGGTTATACATGCACTAATACAGGGTCAGGAAAAAAGGGGGGGTCTGTTTCAGGTCAGAGAGTTGCTTTTCTCAGTTTACCTAGGCTATTGTGTTTTATCCAGCTTACCATAAGCTTCATGAGGAAAGGAAGCACGTCTGAATCATCTGTACCATCCATAATCTTGAATGGAACCTGGCATATAGAAGCATCTGGCCATTTCATGTTGTTGGGTGTTTCTAGAACCTTTTGTGTGCTTGAGGTAGATGCAGCAAGGAGAGTCATTCAGATATGCCTCCAGTCACTCCTTCAGGTTGCTGCTTCCTTTCCCTGAACCCAGGGCTGCCTCTGCAGGCTCTACGTCTGGTCCATGTAAATGTATACAGTCTGACCAGCATGGTGGGAGAGGGGCTTGTGTCTTAAGATCTCAGTGTGATTATGGCATTGATTTCAGAATGCAGAATGATGTTTTTTGTGTGTTGTATTGGGTTAATACGAAGTTAATTGGGCCACAAATGATGTATTTCTTAATTATTTGTATATTGCTTCATTATAGGAAAAGCAGTGGATTTCCAGGTTTATTTTGTTTTGTGTAGGTTTTGGTTGATTTAAATAGAGCAAGGAAAATCCTCTTTAGGCAGAGGAGCAATCACCTCATAAAACCACTTGAGCTACTGAGGAAGAATCCTGGACAGCTATCTATTTTGCCCTCATTTTTGTGATGATTTGATCAAATTGGGACCCAGGCTTAGACTTATTGAATAAGATCCATTGGTCCCACTATTTCAAACTTTCATTCATTGGATGACTACTTACTAAGTCCCTGGTATGTGTCAGACTGTGGTTGTCTGCTGGTGCTTGTATCCCAGGCATGGTGAAGGATGTCTAAGAGGTGCATTCTTAGTGGACATGGCAAAGTGTGATCTCACAAATTTTATTAGCTGTCCACACAGTGGAGAATTCAAGGTTCTATTTTCAGACTTGTCAGAGAAGAAGATAGGCTTGTCATGAGAGTGGCAAGTAGTAATTTGTAACCTTCTGTTGGAGAGGAAAAGGCAGCAAGTCAGTGACAATGCTCGTATAATGGCGTCAACACTATGGTGTCATCTTCTAGGTGGAATCATATTGTCGACACTAACAAGTAGAGATAAAAGCAAATTGCAATTATAGTTAACACTTAAGTAGCACTTAGTATGTACCAGGCATTGTTTAAATTTTTTGCCTGTATTAGCTCAATATTTGCAATAACCATATGAAGTAGGTTATATAATCATGGTCTATATCAGTTATTTTTAAAATACTTTAAAAAAGTTTAATTGTGATTAAAAACACATAACATAAAATTTAAAACACATATTAACCATTTTCAAATATAGAATTCAATGGTGTTAAGTACATTCACAACAGTACATTGTGCAACAGATCTCCAGAAATTTTTCATCTTGTAAAACTGACACTCTATACCCATTGAAAAAAAACTGCCCATTTTTCCCTCCCTCCAGCCACTGGAAACCTCTGTTATACTTTGTGTTTCTATGAGTTTGACTGGAAAATGTGAAATGATCCATGTTTTTGTTCACCGATTCTTTCTTCTGCTTGGTTGAGTCTGTTATTGATGTCCTCCATTAAATTCTTCAGGTCAGTCTATATTCTTCAGGCTAGGATTTCTGTTTGTTTGATTATTTCTCTTTCTTTGTTGAACTTCTCATTTTATTCATGCATTGTTTTCCTAATTTCATTTAATTGTGTGTTCTTATAGTTCGCTGACCATCTTTAAGAGGATCATTCTGAATTTTTTTTAGTTCATAGATCTCCATTTCTTTACATTCAGTTATTGGAGCTTTATTAGTTTCCTTTGGTAGTGTTATTTACCTAATTTTCATGACCTTGATTCTTTGAGTTGGTATCTGCACATTTGAGCAGGTGGTCTCCATTTCCATACTTTACAGGTTTGCTTTAGCAAGGAAAGACAGCTCAGCTCCATTGGGGTACCAGATGGGTCAGCTGGCAGCATCTGTGGGCAGGTGGGGCTTCCTCCAAGTCTCTAGTCACTTCTGTGCTCTGAGGTCAGAGGGACTGTCCCTTGCTGGGCTCTTTGATTGGGCAGCGCTACAGGCTAGGATCTGGAATTGTTCATGTTTGAATGAGGTCTCGGGCTATGCTCCCTGACCAGATGGTACTATTGGCTAGATCCTGTGTTCATGCAGCATTGTAGGCAAGGCTTTGTGATTGGGTGGGGCCTCGGCCTATGCCTTGTGATTAGGTGGGCCCACAGAGTGTGCTCCCAAATTGGGCTGGGTAACTGTTTGGTCTCCCTGATCAGATAGGACTGCAGGCTGTGCCCAGGATTGGGTGGGGTCACTGGCTCGGCTCCCTGGCAGGATAGGGCTGAAGGCTGTGTTCAGAAGTTGAGCAGTTCTGCAGGCTGAACTCTGCTAAGGGTGGGCTTATAGGCTGGGTTCCCTGGCTGGGTGATACCAAGGACTGGGCTTTGAGGCTTCCTAGGGTCACTATTCAGGGTCCCTGGTTATATGGGGCCATGGTGAACTGTCAGGGGGAAAGGCTGCTGGCTTGGGTTCCTGCATAAACAGGGCTGTAGGATGGGCCTCAGGGATATCTGGGGTCTCTGGTTGGGTGGGGCTGGGGGCTGTACTCAGCAGTTGGGTGGAGCTGTGAATTTTCTTCCCTGCTTAGGTGGGATCATAGACTGGGTTCCATGGCAAATACAGCTCATTGGCTGGGTATTCAAATCAGGCAGAACTGCCAACCAAGCTCCTCGACTAGACATAGCCACAGACTTGGCTCTGCCCTTGGCAGAATCCCCAGCAGGGATCTCTGCTCCAGTGCTGCTGCAAGTAGGAATGAGGTCCATTAATATCTGAGTGCTGGTTATCATAAGCCTCACCTCCCATCTCCATCTCCATCTGATCCTCAGTGGTTGAGCCCTGCAGATTCCCCCAGTAATCCCCACGAGGCAAGACCTGAGTGGGACTATTAGGAAGTGTCATGCAATGCTGGGGGAGCTGGATGTCCTCCTTAGGTTGTCTTTTTCCCACTGGAGAAACCATAGGCCCAAGGGGCTGTCTTGGTAAGGCACTGTGCTAGCCTTGTGGAGGGGGGTGTGGTCACTGTGGAGTTGCTCCTCTTGCCCATCTAATGTGGTATGCTTTCGCTTCAGGTCCTGGTTCTGGGATTTTCACAATGGTGTCTTGTCTGTATGTAGGTGCTTGTTGGTATTCTTGTCAGGGAGACTGAAAGTGGGGAGGATTTTCATTGCCATCTTGATGACATCACTCCTGAAATCCCTTTTTTTTCCAGAGAGCATTTTTGTGGCTTCTGCCAGTTCTCTGGGGATACTGCCTACCTGAGACCTTTTTCTCTGTTCCAGGACTTTTTGAATTTGAATTGAAAACTCTGATGAATATCATTTGTGGTTCAAATTTTCAGAAGAAACTTTTTGTCTCTTCCTTTAGCTAGTGCCAAGGTTGACATAGGCAGCCCCTTTTAGTGTGAAGATTTGTTCTTCCTTCACTTTCACACTAAGGATTCAGGCCTTTGCTTCCTTAGTTTTATAAGAATGTTAATTCCTGGGGCCCCTGGGTGGCTCAGTCGGTTAAGTGTCCGACTTCAGCTCAGGTCATGATCTCATGGTCTGTGAGTTCGAGCCCCGCGTCGGGCTCTGGGCTGATGGCTCAGAGCCTGGAGCCTGCTTCCGATTCTGTGTCTCCCTCTCTCTCTGTCCCTTCCCCGTTCATGCTCTGTCTCTGTCTCAAAAATAAATAAACGTTAAAAAAAGAATTAAAAAAAAATTAAAAAAAAAAAAAAGAATGTTAATTCCCCATGTGGTCTAATCTTGGCATCAATAATGATGCCACAATAAATAGTATGTTAAGAGTCAGATTTTGGGGAGCCTGGGTGGGTCAGTCAGTTGAGCATCTGACTTTGGCTCAGGTCGTGATCTCACAGCTCGTGAGTTCAAGCCCTGCGTCGGGCTCTGTGCTGACAGCTCGGAGCCTGAAGCCTGCTTCGGATTCTGTGCCTCCCTCTCTCTGCCCCAACCCACTCGCATTCTGTCTCTGTCTCTCTCCAAAATAAATAAACAAACATTAAAGATATATATATATAGAGAGAGAGATATATAGATATATCTATATATATCTATATATAGATATATAAGAGTCAGTGAGATTTGGTATTGTTACCCAAACTCAGTTGGCATGGAACCCCATTTTTCCAAGCAATTTGCATATTGTCTTCAGAACAGATGCCATACAGAATCCACTTTGGGAAATTCTGGAATATATATCTCTATGGCAATGGTTGCAAAAACAGACATCACCCTGCTACTTATCCTGGTTCCATTGTTTTGGAGTCAGGAAGATGTATGGAGGACAAAATGATTCTAAGAATATTATCCCCATTGGAATAAACTATTTATATGTTTCTCCCTTTTAAAAACTTCTATTTTTAAATTAACTCTAGTCTACTGGACAAAACAGCCTTCTTTTGTATGCTAAAATGGGGTGTTTACATTTAAACTTCTGTAGTCTTTTCCAGTATTCTTGGTTTTTTTCTGATTATAAAAATCATTACATGTGAATATATATCAACTTTTATATATTGGAGACCATACTCTTTGTATCTTTCTCATTCAAAAAAGAAACAAAAACAAAACAAAAAACCAAAACCTGGGGCACCTGGGTGGCTTAGTTGGTTGAGCATCTGGCTCTTGGTTTCAGCTTAGGTCATGATCTCATGGTTTCATGGGTTCAAGCCCAGCCTTGGGCTGTGCTCACAGCATGGAGCTTGCTTAAGATTACTTCTCTCCCTGGGTCTCTGCCCCTCCCCCACTCATGCTGTCTCTCAAAATAAATGAACTTTAAATTTTTTTTTTCAACGTTTATTTATTTTTGGGACAGAGAGAGACAGAGCATGAACGGGGGAGGGGCAGAGAGAGAGGGACACACAAATCAGAAACAGGCTCCAGGCTCTGAGCCATCAGCCCAGAGCCTGATGCGGGGCTCGAACTCACGGACCGTGAGATCGTGACCTGGCTGAAGTCGGACGCTTAACCGACTGCGCCACCCAGACGCCCCAAATAAACTTTAAAAAACAAACAAGAAGACTTATCACATTTTGAGAAACACTTATGGTTTTACATTCTTTAAAAAAAAAATGTTATTTTTGTTAATGGCATTCTGAAACATGGACTTACTATAAATCATTTGACAATTCTGATTTATGAACATTTAAGTTGTTTCTATTTTAAGTTCAATAATTCATTCCTTCCCCATAGCTGTGAGTCACACAACAATGTCAAATTGCTAATAGGAGTATTTGTTTACCATCTTGGAAGAGAAAACAAAATGATGAATAGGACAAGTGTCCTACCCACCTGGAACTCATTTTCTCATCTAGGGAATAAAGAAATGGATGAATAGGTTCAACAGAAAACTATAATGGAGGTTAACATGAGAACATGGGAAAAGGAGAAATGTGTGAGGATCTGGCTTGGTAAATCTCAAGTGAGCCTATGAATATTTTCAAAATTCAGTGGAGGTCTGAAGGTGTTAAGTCTTGCTACCTGCGGGGATTTAGGGACTAGCTTGTATAAAGGTGTGAGTCAGTAGAGGACTAGGAGAAAAGCCCTTCCCTCATAACTGAACACTTTCCAACTGACCTGAAGAGTAGTTGAATTTGAAATCTCTTTTCAATTTCTAAAATTCCATTTAAAACCAACTCATTTAGAAACACTTTAAAAACCACATGGCATTGGTGTGTGTGGGCATCTTAACAGTAGTATGTATAGCAAGACATGTCTTGTAGAAAAGGTGTCATGCCACTATGACAATGAGGCCTGTGCTGTTTCCCAGCCCCACCCGCATGTGTGTGCCCTGGTGTGCTAGCAATCTGGGGACCGGCTGTGAGGGTGACATGGATATGGAACTGGGAACGGTAGGGACTGTTGTCTTTACCATTCCCTGTCTTTCTCTAGAAGGTCCTGATTAGCAACAGGTTTAACTGAAAAATCTTTTGGCTTTTTTTCTTTGCCCTGTTTTTCCAAAGACAATATGCTGCAAATGAGGCAACTGAAAATAAAACAACATATTTGGGAGAGACACTAGTCTACAGAAAATGAGAATTTTTAAATAGGGGACATTTTTTCAATGATGCTTCTTTCCCCCAGTTGAAATCATGCAGTTGGCTAGGCTTCAAAGTCACGCATTGGGTGATACAGCTTTAGTAGCCCCTACACCTATTAGATAAACACTTACTTCCAGTCTGTCAGAGAAAGCCATCTGAGATCTTCCCACCTCTGCCATCTCTCTCTTATGTTGCTTCAGTGGAATTGAAAGATCCACGGTGAAATGGAGCCAATAGTAATAAAAATTCAGGAGCCTACCAGATTTCAGAATAGCAGGCATGAGTTTAGAGGCCCTTTCTTGGGAGGCCCGACCCCCAGTCGCTTGTCTGTTCAGTCCTGACAGGAGTGAGGCTCACACACACATCCTCTGACACACCAGTCTAGAGTCTTTGAATTTTCATTCATTTAACAAGAATAAACTGAGGGCCAGTTGAGGGCCAAGTTCTCTCCAAGGATACCAGAATGAACCAGAGGGATGCAGTTCCTACCCTTAGAGAACTTACAGTTTGGAAATGATTTTATTTTCATAAATGTGAAACTGATGTTGAATAACTCCATAGTCACTTTTGATGGAAAATTAGAATTTTTCCACAAGACTTTTTTTGAATTAAATTTGTCATGGATGAGCCACATCTTTGGGGCCAACCCTGTCTAATCCCAATATGATTCATAAGCACTTCAGTACTCCTTTCCCGCACCTCTCAATAGATTGCTTTGAAGTAAGCCACTCTGCAGCTGAAAACATCGATCAAATGTAAACAGATTGTGCTTTCTTAGACACAGTGTTGACTTTTAAAAACACCAGTTTAATTTCTTAATGAAGTGACATGTGCTCTTTCTTGACTACGTTGGCCTGTCTCTGGGGGCCTGGTGAATTTTATCCAAGATCTTATTCTCTGAAGATAGCTCCAAGAGATTCCCATCAATGTCCCATCCTGGTAGGTGGGCTGGGGCAGATGTGCAAGCCAATCCAGCTGTGGTGTGCAAAGCTCCAAGGGGCTGGGGATGGGACCATTGATTGCCTGTTGGATGGTGGTAGCCTTAGGACATCTCAGATGGATGTTGATGTGATACAGGCTGGTTTGTACTTGGTTTGTGGACTTTCCCCTGGTTAATTTCAGTGCCTGCCTCTGTTGTGGTTGCTTTGGGACACATGGGGAAAGAATCTGCTTGGGAAGGATTACACTCCTTTCACTTGCCTTGCTGGGTGGACTTTCTTTGGGGAAACAGCTGGGACACAGAACAAAAAGTGTCTGTTTTGTTGAAATGTAGAATCTTTACTCTGTCAGGGAATGATACAGATATTGAGTCCAGTCCCTCCTTTTACAGAGGAGGAGCCTGAGCCCTGCAAGATCTGAGGATCAGTAGTGTGTAAGGCTGGGACTGGACTCCACATCTTCTGACTCTCTCTTCAGTGTTCTCTCTACTCTGTTTGATAAGTGGGCTAATTGTCATAGACTTGGAAGAGAGAATGGCCATAAACTCTTTCCTTCAAAAAATGTTTTCACCCAACCCCTAGTCAGGCAAATTGTTTGCTTTATTTGATATCTAAAGGAGAAATATCTAACAACACTCAGTACAATGTGACTATGAAGAGAAAATCCGCTCTTATTGAGGGAGAGAGCTAATGTCTTGAGTGGTGTCTCCCAGAGCTTAGGCCCTTAGAAAGGGCAGACTGCCTTCTGGAATCATCTAGAAGCTTGAGGTAATTTTTTTTTCTTTTGCCAGCAAACACTTCTACCAAACTGCCTCTGAGAGAGAATTTAAATATAATCTATCCTGGTGAGATTTCCAACAAAGTGGATCAGAGGAGTTTGGATAAAGGTCAGAGAAAACTCTAAACTGAATCACGGACCCTTTTTTAACAACATGCATTATCCCAATCTGTTATCAAAGCCTGCATGGCTTTCATGGAATCCACTGTGGGCCTGTCTACACCACTTATATGAGTAACTTATTTTATTAATTTTTTTTTTAATTTTTTTTTCAACGTTTATTTATTTTTGTGACAGAGAGAGACAGAGCATGAACGGGGGAGGGGCAGAGAGAGAGGGAGACACAGAATCAGAAACAGGCTCCAGGCTCTGAGCCATCAGCCCAGAGCCTGACGCGGGGCTCGAACTCCCGGACCGCGAGATCGTGACCTGGCTGAAGTCGGACCCTTAACGGACTACGCCACCCAGGCGCCCCTATGAGTAACTTATTTTAAAAGCACCCTATACCTCAGGATTTTTAAGAAAGATGAACCATCCCCCACCAGGGACAGAACCAAAAAATAAAAACCACCCCACCATTGGTTGAAGTCCTATTTAGGAAATTCACGTCTGCAACTATGCAACTACTGGCACCGGTACTCAAGGGGTGATATTATCTGATGATGATTTATCATTGTCAGTGAGATACAGAGCTGTGTATGTTTTTTTTTATTCTGCTGTGATATGGAAACAATTATCTTGTCAAATCAAGAAAAACTTTAGTTCTGTCAAACAATATAAGAAAACTCAAAAAATTTGAAAGTAAAATTTTAGAGTGCGACTAATCTCCAGGCTTTGATGACTTCATGGTTGTGGTTACCTGTGAGTCCATCTCAACCTGGCATGGTGGTTCCTTTCCCCTTTGCCTTCCAGATGTGCTCTGTGGAAAACCTGGGGAGGGGTGGGTGCTTAGGCTGGGGCCATTCTTCCTGGCTCCTGCTAGTGGGTTTCTGTTAATTACACAAATCAGTAACAGATGTGCTGAGACTGAGCACCTCATACTTATTCCTCAATGTGTTTTCTTTAAATGAAAAATATTTTTTAAGGCCAAAAAGAAAAATATCATTATATAGTTTTCCTCTACAACACACAGCAAAAGGCAGAGGGGAGGTACATGGTAGTCTATCCTGTCATTTGAACAAGGAGCTAAGCCAATGGTCTCAGAGTAGAAAGCCCTTGGTAGGTGTTTAAGAGCCTTATTAAGGTATATTTATTTTTTTTTTTATAAATTTTTTTTCAATGTTTATTTATTTTTGGGACAGAGAGAGACAGAGCATGAACGGGGGAGGGGCAGAGAGAGAGGGAGACACAGAATCGGAAACAGGCTCCAGGCTCCGAGCCATCAGCCCAGAGCCTGACGCGGGGCTCGAACTCACGGACCGCGAGATCGTGACCTGGCTGAAGTCGGACGCTTAACCGACTGCGCCACCCAGGCGCCCCTGGGTATATTTAAATGTAGTTTTCTACAAATCACAGATTATGTATTCCTCAAGCTGTTAGATTGTAATTTGTAGCTGGAGTATTTTTACTCTATATAAAATGGTTGATAAGGTTGATAAATTGCTTCCACAAAGAAGGGAGCAAGGAGAAGCTTTCCTTAAGGAAAACGGGAAAGTTGGAAAAATGGAGAACTCTTCTCTCCCCTTTTTTTTTTCTGATCTGTGAAGAGACACATGTTTCCAAACAGACTAGTGGTATCTCACAGAAGCATGGCTTTTATCTCTTATTCAGAGTATTGGACATGGGAAAAGAAAATTTGGAAGTAGGGGGTGGGGTATGGCTGCCCCTAGGAGTCCAAGAGCCCTATGACAGATACTTTTACACAGAACTTTTGTTTATAATTTGAGTCACCCCAAATCAGAGTGCTGCCGCCATTTGACTGGTCTAGTCTCAGACCAGAATGCTTCCCACATCAGAGGCTCCAAAGTAGCCATTTTCCCTCCTTTCTCTACCTCCTCCATCTCTTGGGGGCATCTGGGCAACCTACGTGTGTGAGCATGTGTGTTTGAGATGGAAGTGGTGGAGATAGGTGGTAGAGGGCTTGAGCATGTCTTGAAGGGGAGAAGCCCAGATGAGTTCCATGTGGGTTGTCATCTGGGCTAGTGTGTCCCACCCAGCTAGTCGTAGTCACCAGAGAGGGACTTAAAAACTTTCTGAGGTTATCTAAGGACCTTAAGGAGAAGAGGAACGTATTTACTAGGATAACCATTTAAGTAGTTAGAGATCTGTTATAAGAAGCAAAGAAGTCTATTGTAGAAGAAATACTGCTTATGACTTTAATTTTTGTGGCAGCCCCTAAAGCCTAAACTGTGTTAAGCCAGTGCACATCACCCAGGAAGGTGTTGTTTTGTTTTGTTTTAGTTTTTTTTTAATGTTTGTTTATTTTTGAGACAGAGTGTGAGCAGGGAAGGGGCAGAGAGAGAGGGAGACACAGAATCTGAAGTAGGCTCCAGGCTCCAAAGCTGTCAGAATGGAGCCTGATGCAGGGTCAAACTCATGAACCGTGAGATCATGACCTGAGCTGAAGTCACATGCCCAACCAACTGAGCCACCCAGGCACCCCTGGAAGGTGGTTTTTTTTTTTTTTTTTTTTTTTTTTTTTTTTT